>NC_084545.1:12282500-12595312 GCF_024500275.1 Phycodurus eques | reverse complement strand
AAGCCATGATAAGTGATTTATGGCTTGCCATCATCTCCAAGACAAACAGTGATGCCCTCATTTACAGCTGAATAAAGTGACTGTAAAATATTAGAAACATGTCTCGGTATGATGCAGTGCAGTTCCGCAATACTGCAAACTACAGCTAAAAACTATAGTTCTCCGTAGTACCCATAGGCAATATTTAGTGGATAAATTATTCCAAACTCCCATGATTGGTTTATAACGAAGTGGCCTGTGAAGTTTGTTGTTTTTTTGGCTTCCACTTCCTGATTTATCCATTTGAAACGTGGTGAATGACTTGCATTTAACAACAATCCCATCATGGTGTGGCCACAAACACTGGCATCTTTCTCCCTGCTGCAAGACAAAAACTGGCCATTACCTATTGGATTAGCCGGATGCCAAATGTGATTAAGGTCTCTTAGGAATCGGACATTTGCTCTTAGATGATAAGATAGCAATGAGCAGTCCATGTCGCTGCCAAAAATGGGAGGGAAGAAAATGGGGGAGCAAAGTGTGGATAATGACAACTAAACATTCGTCAACTCTGCTACTTTTTCCTGGAAGTTGTTTATCCTGGAAGGGAATCATGCCATACCAGAAAAAAAGTAAACTAATATCCACTTAATCCCATATTTGGGAGAAAACACACACACACACACACACACACACACACACACACAGACAAACACACATCTCAATCTCAATGCTGACTCATAAGGCACAATGCAACGAGTGAGGCATCGCAGCAAGAGAGCGCAAAGATCCACCATGCTGATAGGTTAATGAAAACACACAAACACTGAGCTCAGAGCTGTTATGCCTGCTGAGAAAAAAATGCACAAGACATCAACGAGCTAATTTCCAATGCAGTTGCGAGAGCAAAACGCAAACGCATGGTGTGCGCAATGTCGTAAACGCTGCATGAATACATAGTAGGTAGCTCTATTGTGGCCGTGTGGGTTAGCAAAGGATGGCGGCCAAATTGTGTGACAGATTGTGGAGGTGCACAAAGTCGAGACACACACATGAACACGTCCTACCGTACAGGTTGCTACAAATGGTGTGTGTATGTTGTAGATACACAGCTTTTTAGCAAAGGTAAACAAAAACTAGAGACCAAATAAACCCCAGCAGCCACATTGGTTTACATTACCTGAAGGTACAACAGCAGAACCCGTCCACCACTGAAAAAAAAAAGCACAAACACACAACATCTGTGGCTGAACAGCAGGCCTGGCTAAACCACCAGAGAGGAAGGTGGGACGCCAAGCCTCTGATTGATCTGTAGGGTAATTGGCGGGGAGCAACCGAAAGAGCCAAAGGAAATAAATATCAGGCATACTGCTGGACGGTGGGTTAAGTTCCACAGAGGTGATAAACTCTGACTGGTTGTCCCCAGAGTGAAGGCTCGTTATCTGATAAGGTGGCAAACGTTCGAGGCTGCATTTTAACTGCCGAGAGCGAGGGAGCAAGGTGCGATATGGACTCATGACGCGAAAAGAGTCGTATGAAGTAAAAGTGGGGCTGAGTAAAAAAAATAAAAATTCATAAAGGGAACGGTGACTCACAGTGGTGAACTGCTGTCTCACAACTGTCTAAAAACCATGCATCATCTCTGCAGGTAAGCCGACAAGTGAATGTGTGACACAGATAAGACAGACAACAAACTGATAGGACATCATCAAACAACTTTCATTTATAAGTGATTATTACAATCATTCCAGTGATAATTGAGACAGTTAATATTCAATATAACTTTCATATTATATTAAATGTCCTACTTATAATGTTTATTGTAAGTGGGACAGGAGCTGCTGTTTTAGTTAGAATAACTTGTACTGCATTCTGAGCTGTAAGAGACACATTAGAAAGACAAAGCTTGGCGTGTCCCAGTTTGTTATAGCAATATGGAACACATTACTACATAATGTGTGAATATTGCCTATATTGTGTATTGTGGCTGCATGACTAACATTTATAGGGGATGCGCACATGGGCCAAGGAAGTCGTTTTGGTGCAAATCTCGGTAAAGGTCGGGTTTAAGGGATCCATTTTCACTTTTTACCATTACAATCCACAATACAGTGTGATTGTGGTCCACTTTGGTGAGCCACCAGATCCAGCATATGAAGATGTGGGGTAAAAGCTTGCCATATATTGCATTATTTTTAATGAGCTTTACTGACACTTACAGGATCGGAGTGGAACACCACTGATGTACTTAAGTTTTATTGCAGCTCTTGTATTGGAGCTCATTCAATTGTGCGGGTGTACAAAATGCTAGATTGTGAGTGCTTATTTGTAGAGACGCAGAGTCGGAAAAAAAAAAAAAACTAAACAAAAACAGTCAATTTGGAGGTGGGTGAGATTGTGCAATAACAATATAGAGCAACATAATCTGAGGCAAGTCTTCTTCTTGTGGATGTGGTGCCCAATCCATGAAGCAGAAACCAGTGGAGAAGAAAGGAGATAGTGTTTACAGACTTTTGGATATGTGGGTGTACTGCAGCCCTCTTCCACAGCTGCAGGTGGTGTGCCTGCAATGTTAACTTCCCCATCAATTTCCATTTGCTAAAAACAGCTACAGTGTGGAGTGAAAGGTATCATCAGCTGAGCTACTTCACTATTCGTCAGCAACAATTCATCTTTTTTTTTTTTTTTTGTGTAATACGAAGTTGATGAAGCAAGCCAGGAACATTCTCCGAGTCTGCTCTTACTTCCAAAAGTCGAGCGAAATACAAACTCGTGTTATTTTATCTTTGCCAAGCCATTCGAGCTGATAGCTTTACTTCGGGGAAATTGCATTACACACGAGGAGCACGCATAAACTGCTCGTAATGAAGAACTACACATTTAACCCGTCGAGGAAAGACGATGAAACAAACAGTGGGCAGCTCAGAATAATGAGGAAAAAAAACTTCTCGAGAATGTGACTGGAATTGTAGGGAGACGTAATGACTATAAACATTGGAGCAAAGGGAAGGAGTGGTGCTGTCTATCCTTTCCAATGTGTACAGTATTGTATATACTGTATAATACAGAGTTGTGAATCAATTTCATAAATGAACATGTGAATTCCTAGTCCAGTTCTCTGTCCAGGGACATGGTGCCCTCAGTTTGTGACTCAAACAGCTTGTTGGACATAAAAATGGCTAATGCAAATATTTTTTTTTTTTATTCGCAGAAGTGATTGTGAATTCTGCATGGAACAACAACGAGCATAACTGAATGAATCAATGTGAATGTGAATGTATAGCAGCCATTTTTTTTAAATGATCATTATTGTTTCTTGAGTTACTTATAACCTTACAATTGGATATGAATTATATATATATATATATATATATATATATATATATATATATATATAAAACATCAGACAGTCATAGTGTTGCAGTTTTCCTTGTATGTGGCCTACCTATGTGGTTTGTAGCCAACAAGTTTTCCCACATTCAAACACCAAGTCAAGCTCGCGAGATCTTGGGAGAATACCCTCGAAAAAGATCACAGGCGGACTTCTGTCTCCATTTCTTGTTCATGAATTTAATCCAAGTCTTTTCTGTGAAGCTGTACTCCAACCAGCCTTGAGGCAGGGTAAATGGAATTGCATTCTCTACACCAGGTCGCACATGCTGTATCAATGTAGGACAATGTTAAGCGGAGAATTAGAAAATCCAGTTTACAAAGAAAGCTCTGTATTCACTGGGACAATTACAGAACTTTGTCACAAAACTTGATTGAGTCCTTTATAATGTACCTTGAATGACACAAATATCGATGCAAGGAAGACCTTGCTGTGAATGTACTTTATTGTAAGAAAATGTTGTTTCGCTTAAAAAAACAAAAATAATTTGTTTTTTCTTCCATTATGGAAAAGGGGATGGATACATAAGGACTCCATTTACTCCATCCACACATTGAAATACCAGGTGTACGATGGGAATTAAAGCAAAAGTGACTCGAAGTAACTACGACTGAAATAACTTTCTTTGGAGTGGTGCTGCTGTGCTCAGCACCGCCACAGAGTAAAGAGTCAATTTCTTCGATTCAGTTTTCAGTTTTCCAGCTTGAGCCTATCAAGGTCCAATTTTATGGCCCTAGCCTCTTTATGATAGTCTCATCCATCTGTAATCCTAAATATAATTCCATTCATTTCATGCCATAATGATTTCAAGTCCAGATGGAACTTGCTTGGAATTGTGCCAATGAATTGAGTAGCAGTGCTTCACATGACCCATCCATGCATCCATTTTCTATATCTCTTGTCCACCTTAGGGTCACACGTGAGATGGAGTCATTCCCGGCTAACTTCGGGCGAGAAGTGGGGTACACCCTGGACTGGTATGCTGTATTTTTCTATTATGAATGTGATTTTTTGTTGTTATCTGTTTTTCTATCTTATATAGGTAGATTCTCTTTTGCTTTGCCCATACTTTCCTTCGACCTTTCGTTTTTACTGCTATCCACCCGTTCTTGTTTTTTCAATGACCCTTCGTCATCGCTGTTTTTCGTTACCTTTTCTTTTTGTGTCAAACACTCATGTGCTCTTTTTGTTCAAATAAAATCTCTGTTTTTGTTCAAACGTTTTTCGTTTTCTATGTGGTCTATCCTTCAGCTATTAGCCTACCATTGCAACACTACGGGCAATTTGGAATTGTCAGTTATGCTCAGAAACATGTTCTTGGAACGTGGGAGGACGTTAGAGTATCCGCAGAAATCCCATGCAAGCAAAGGGAGAGCATGTAACTCCACACAGGAAAGCCAGAGGGGAAAAATCACATGACTCTAATTCTAAATAATAGCTCAGATAACCTTAGAAGAACTACCTACCAACCACTATATATTTATCCAGGCGCATGCACTCTGGTTTTACAATGCAGGTATTAAATGCCCAAATCCAATTGAGCACCAATATCTCTTTGTGTGTGTGTGTGTGTCTATTCAAGTAACCCATGTCCGACATCAATGTGCTTACATTTACTGACCTGAAACAAAACAGTACATTGTTAACCAATAAAGGCAGCAAGTAAACATACATTACTGTATACTAAACATTATGAAGCATTTAGTTTGGCCTAAATGGACTTTTACCATGGTTCGGAAGGGTCTACAGTTGGCCATTGTTTTTCATCTCTCATGCATTCTTGAGTGTTTGTAGAACCCAAACTAAAAGTCAAGCAGCATTCTGTTTCTATGCTCCTCAAGTGTGGAACAATTTTTTTAACCACCTGACATCTGCTCAAACGGTCAGTACATTTAAATCTGGTCTGAAAACTGTATTGTTCACTGCTGTTTTTGCAGAAATATCCACAGATTTCACTATCTTGCTTTCATTTTTTTTAATGTCAATGTGTTGTGTCATTTTAGTGTTTCCCTCATTGGTCTTGCTTTTATGTTGTGGCTTATCTTGATTTTCATCTTTTTAATTTAATCTAGTTTTTAATCATTCCTCTGTAAAAAGCGCTATGGATTTGATTTGACATATGATGATTTTAGTGCTATACAAATAAACTTGCCTTGCCTTGCCTTGCCAGACGTTCAGCATGTGCTTGAAATCTATGGGCTTTGTGAATGAGAGTGTTTCATTAGTGTGTGAGGTAAACCTGAATTAAGTCGCTGACAGTCCCTTATTGAAAGCCCCTAATATGCTCATATTCACAAAAAAACTGAGCATGCTAGGTCAAGTAAAGACAGCCTACATCGTCTGTAGGCTAGGATATGACTGTGGTTGTATTTCTTTTGATTGACGGGTCACCACTGAATGGTATCTGATTATTTCCCAATGTCAGTGTTCAGTTACCAAAGACCTTATACTGGAAGAGCTGTACAGACAATTGATGGATATATGAATGATCCATCAACTCCACTTGCAACTTTAGCTGCAGCTGCCTTTTGTGATTACTGACCTCAACCGGGGTGGGACGTTACTGACAAAGAACCGACTTAAGGTCTTTTTTACACTACACTTAGTGCAACGTTGCTCAACATATGCATTGTGTAAACGCCGCATGGCGACCCGCGAGATGGGTCGCTCGCGGTTGCGGTGCCGTCGCTCAAATTGAAAAATGTTCAATTGAGGCGCTGCGCCGCTGTCATGACAGAAGGCCCATCGAACAGGATATACGGTGCGGGGGTGATTTCACACAGCAAGAGGTATACAGTAAATGGCATGGAGAAATGCTGTTCGGTCGCTTAGCAACCAGTGCCAAATATGGAAACGGTTGGGCCGGACCGCCGTCGTGCGTCCTACCCCGCGGTGGGACAAAAACCATTATAACCATTATTAAAACCATTATAAAACCATTATTAGCATTATAAAAACGGCTTCATTCCTTTGCATCATCAAACTACTGAAAACAGTACAAAGGCAGAGGCTGAGCTATCAAACGAACAAGTGGAATTGAAAAAGGGGGATATTTGTACTAAGTGTAGATACAAGGGAAACAAAGCAGCAAAAGTAATGGATGCAGAAGAAGAAAATATACAACCAACTACTAAATAATGCATGAGGTGAATTCTTCAAAGTGATAATATTCCAAGAAGAAAGAAGAAACTAGTGATGGGTGATACAAATAAGGGTGATTTATAACAATGTACATTGTGATGCTCTCTTTAGAGCACAATCCTGTGTAAGGATACTGGCAGAATGCAGAGCAGTGAAATACAAAGCAGTGTTTTTTTAATGTTTTTTTTCATATAACTGCGGTAGGAGAGTGAAAGCAGCTGATTCATGGCAACTTTACTGCTTCCCCCCCTTCTCATTCATCCAGCAGAGGCGGGCATGTGTGAATTAAATGGTGTTTATTGGTACGGTGAAAAGCACTCCAGATGCCAGACAATTTTCACCATAAAGTGAAGCGATTCCTTAATTACATCACGCATATGATGACCTTTGTAGTCACTATGCATTTATCCTCTCACAAAAGTGTAACCTATCTAAGTGAGACCTGTCTGCTCCTAGTGTTCTGAATATTCCGCATCAATTGCTTTGTCCCTGTGCTGTGGAGGACACACATCGTCACTGTGCCAAAACCACCACGACAAGTCTCCCAATTCTTTTAAAGGCTTCAGACACATCACTCTCACTTAGCAAGTCATTATCAAAACAGCATTTATGTATCCCCTGTTGATGATATGACTTTGGTGGCTTGTCTGCATGACATAACCACCCTTTAGCTAAACAGTGCTTCTCACAGTTGGAATGCTATACTAACTAAAAACAGCACTTATTATATATGGGCTACTGTTTCCAAATGTATAATGTGACATCCATCATCCATTCCCACAGGGTTAATGTCACCATAAAAGAGGAGAGGAATCACCACCAGTAAAGCTCTCTTCTCATTCCACCTGGGTAGCTTTGCTCCCACTAGCATGCTTCTGGGTTGTTCTGGCATATAGGGTTACTGCTCAGCTATTTATCATGAATAAAAAAAAAAAACAATTGCACTTAAATTTTCCCACATATAAAATCCCGCTGGAGGTGCACTTTGATATATGTCCCTCTGCTTGTCTGGATTCAAACACAGAGAACTTGACAGTGTTATGAAAGCCAGACAAAAGTGGAAGTGAAGGGAACAATTTGCAGTTATGCTCTTGTCATCAATGGCCTCAGTAACAGAATATCAACCAAATACGACACACATTAGGAATGTTTTTAAACACGAGCATAACTTGTTGACAACAAGGTTTGCTCCCTTTAAAACCTGATCCCACCAAGCAGAAAAGTAGGCATTTTTTTTCAACTTTTGGAGGCACCAACTATAATGATGAGGTAACTTAAGGGTAGAGTTGGACTTGCTTCCCTTTGTTGATTTGTTAACAGAAATTCAGCACTTCCTTGTGAAAATGGAAACAGAATAGGAGGAACAAAACTCATTTGTGAAACACATAAGGCTTTACTGCTTGGTGATAGTGTTGCCTAAGCTTTTTTTCTATTTCCTACAAACTAACACATCCACACTTGACTCCAGATGCAGAAAGATAGCGGGAGAACATCCTGACCAGTCCGTGGAGCGTTCAGCCAATGATAGTATATTTCCAATGGAAAGAGACGGGCAATCGATAATTCTACACCAGGCAGATTTGTTATTCAGCTTTGAGGCATGCAGTAACAGGAACAAGTGGACTTACAGTACCTGCAGTGAAGTTGTAACTGGCTGAAAATCCCACCGCCTCCAGTTCGCCATCTGTTACAAATTTTATCCACAGGTACCGGCCGCTACTCCTGATATCCGACGGGCTGTGCTGACCGCAATAGCGTCCGAGCATGGGAGAGAAGCTGAAAGGTCCATCGCGAACCTCGATGTTGTCAAATTTACATTCCCATGAGGACTCGATCGAATAGTTCTCCTCAAAATGGAGCTCGATGCACTGTCTTGGGGGGGCTGAAAGACATGGTGGAAATAATGACCGCAAGAAGTGGTAAAGTGATACTGAACTTGTTTCAGCTCCTTTGTGCCTTGGAGGTTAGTCAACTAATCTCTAAAACAGTAGAGAGGAGCTTTACCTTCAAGGATGTACACACACTCTGTGCCTGGGGGGTATTTGTTTGGGTAATTGGGAGAAGTGAAGAGACCTCCTTCTGGTTCTTTCACCCACGTTCCACACTGACCTGCTGGCTTCACACCAGAATTGTTTTTTACTGAAACACAAATTTCAAGGGTCACAAATCATTTTGGGCCATATAGAGCGATAGAACATTTCCCAGAAAATAAGAACCGCACACAACTTTGAAATGTAGCACCCACGTGGAAGCTAACACAAGGTGACAGGTATTCTAGTTGGTCCACCACCAACGTTATAGACCGCTAAAGTAGGATGGGGTGGCCATGGGAATGGTAGACACACTTTTCTCCTTATTACAAGCCAAGTACCACAAAATGATTTGGGTCATAATTCCATATTGTTGCTGTAATGCTTGAATGAAAGGTTTGTGAAGGTTACCTGATGTATCTCTCTTTGTTGCGCCGGACAAGCCAAGTAGGAGAAGACTTGCAACAACTGGAATGAAAAATATAGCTTGGATGGAACAATGTCACCTCCATGTGTTGTGATTATGATGATCATTTTCCCATTCATTGAAGTGTCGATTCAGCACAGAACACATCACAGCTTTAGAATGAAATTGAAATCAGTAAAATAAATGCCATACGATTTTAGATGAAAACATACAATATCATATGTTTAATAGGGATAATTAAAATAAAAATGTATACTGCAAATGTTCCTATATCAATGATATAAACTGTAAACTACATTATGAGACAACATTTTTTTGGGGGGTCCATAAATCTGTTGAATTGATTTGTATTTCGAGTGAAAACCAGCTCATAACTCTTTCTAGATTCATAGTTTATATATTATTTCAATTAAAACCTGCTTAAATCCACGAGGGGAAAAATGGTTCGCTTACCGTGATGGAAGCTGTGTCCATGTACCATGTCTGTTCCTTTCACAAACGCCTACAGACTCAACTAATTCCATTTAGATTTGGGAGTACTTGAGGAGAGAAAACAAGAGGTGAGTTTCGGGGGAGATTCACGCTGAGAAACCACTCATCCTCTCCTCAATGCAGTCATTAGGGAAGAATGTGTGGCAACAACTAATCGCCGGCTTCATACAAGACCAAAAACAGTTCGAGTAGTAGACACTCGCCCGTTTTCCATCCAAACGCTTCCAAACCTCTTTGGTGCACTGAAAGGATTAATAGTCCCGTCATGAGCCCAGCTCTAATCGCTCCACCTTTGCGATCTTCTTTTTGAAAAAGAACACATGAGTCAGCTTGGTTTTCGTCCTGTTTGCTCCCCTCATCGGGAGGAGGAGAGGAGGAGGAGAGGTTTCAGCAGCATAGAGAACCATGCAAGCCTCATCTCCGCATCCTGTGCATGTGCAGGGGGGGGAAGAAGTTGGTTTTTTTAGTGGATTTTGTGTTGCTGCAGAAAATCCGGCGATGTCGAGTGTGTGCATCAGTCTGCTGCGATGCACTGTGTGGAGTGAGAGTCTCCGCAGCCAAGCGGAGTTCTTGTAGACCCCCCTTTTCCCTTATTCCTCTTCCTCCTCCTCCTCCTTCTCCAGCGCGCACGTTCATTCACAGCGGACCAATGCACCACAAGGCTCACAGGCGCGCAGCAAAAAACGCACACAAATCAAACTGTGCACAATAACAGGAAAGTTTACGTGAAGAGTTGAGGTAGAAGTGGACTAAGCACGTGCGTGTATCCATGTAAACTGTAAAAGTCTTCTCAAGCTAGCCCAGAATGAAGAGGCGAGCAGAAAAATGTGCCAAGGCGATGGAAGGAAACGAATAAACAAGCAAAAGCAAAAGACGGCGAAATGCTGAATGTTTGTTGAGATATAGTTTCAGCATCTTTTTCACCGTTTGACTTATACTGTATACTGTATTGTGTACAGTATATGTGATTAGTAGATTGTTAATTTTGTCCATATTCAATCAAGGAAAGAAACTGCAGTGAACGAGAACACAATCCTGCAATGTTTCATTGCATTACTTTAGGACAATACATATGGACATTGGAAGATTAGAAAAAGGAAAGCTACACGTTGTTTTAAAGTCAATTATGTTGGGATGTGCGGCTATACATTGTAATGGATTTTCCAAGAAGGAATCATTTATTTTTACAATCTGTTCTTGCTTAGTAATTGTCTAAGAGTTTTATACTTTGAATTTGAACATTTGACCACATCGTCTACTAATCGTACCATATAAGCAGAAACCTCAGATTTCCACTTTGCCCCTTTCTTATAAAAGAGGTAAAGTAAAGCAAGCGGGGATACAGTATTTGTCGTGTCACTTTTGGGATGTTTCCCCAATCATCCAGAGAGTACAGCGGCTCTCCCACCAGATGACAAAGCTGATCCGAGGGGGCCGAGGGAGTCGGGAGCTCCGAAAATAATCTTGGAACCCAGCAGACGGTATCCACCTTCAGATATACTGCGTTGAGTGGGATTGCAGGGACTCTCTCTCTCTCTGTCTCTCTCTCTCACGCAACACTTGGA
Organism: Phycodurus eques; assembly: GCF_024500275.1. Taxonomy (NCBI): domain Eukaryota; kingdom Metazoa; phylum Chordata; class Actinopteri; order Syngnathiformes; family Syngnathidae; genus Phycodurus; species Phycodurus eques. The sequence continues at coordinate 12,584,287 of NC_084545.1, read as the reverse complement.
ATCTGCTAAAATAAAAAAAAAAAATAACAACGTTAAATGAACTAGTCTCAAGCTATGACTACCAAAGGTTTTTTTTTTTTTTTGAACAAATAATTTCCCCTTGCTGGGATAAAGAAGAAGAAGAAGAAGAAACAATCAAAAAGCAATCTGTCCACACTCATAGCACTAGTTCCATGAAAACACACTTCTCGGGCCTGGAGTGGATGCCAAGGAAACAGGTGCCACTATAACATTTTAACCAATCAAAGAAAGTCATTTCAACAAAAGGCACAGTAATATAAATTGCGGAATGAGGAAACGTGGACTCCTACTGTATTTGTAGACTGATAATCGAAGCGGCGTTATGGTCTAGCTCACAGGTGTCAAACTCAAGCCCAGATCCGGCCCGCCACATGATTTTATGTGGCTTGCGAAAGAAAATTGTGTGTCAAATTCCATGATTCTTGCTAAAATCCCTTTTTACAGTAACTTGAACAATAGCTGAATAAATGATTATCCTTAGCTTCTGATTTCAAAACTCCATCAATATGTTGTGTCTGTTGTGTGTGTGTGTATAAATATATGAAAAGCCATAATTAATAATAATAATTATATGGCATCCCTGAGGTTGAACTGTTAACATTCACACAAGTGAGGGACACCGCACAGGTGCCGTGATCACTTTGTGAACATATGAGGGAGTGGGAAATCCCAGAACTATTTTTCTCTAATATATGAGGCTCCAGCTAATCTGTTGCAAAGACTGATTTAATGGACTTGGGATTTAGTACTGCCCTCCCACCTCTCCCAGCTCTGCAATTAAATAACATGATGCCTATTCGCTTTGCTTTCTCTATAATGGCACAAAGGCACAGCACTTTTGGGTTTCGAATAGCACTTCTGGATCCTTTTAAAAGGGAGTCCACAATATGTGTCTGTGGCCTGTCTGTCTGTCTGTCTATCTATCTATCTATATAGATAGACAGATTCTTGTTACTTGTTTTTTGTTTGTTTGTTTGGCTCAATCGAAATTAATAAACTGGACCTTTTACTTACCGATACCACAAGCTTTATAGATTTCCTGGAAGTTTAACGGGTGACAGTAAACAGTCATGATGTAGCTCCAATGAGCCTCAACAGCAATGTATGAAGCTGTTGGTTCATTCGCAATATCTTGTAGTTTATTTTTGTTGCAACAAGGGCTCAATGTGACTTCTAGCTAGTTCGGAAAATGACTGTTTTGATATGCTACATTAATATGATTATTATAGTAGTTTGGCCGCAGACAGCCTTTATCCTTGCTCTGCACCTGGATCTCGTGGACCGTAAGCAATTTAACTTTTATGCTCAGGTGTCCTTGTTACAGTTTTTCTCAGTTGCTTTGGTACATTTCTTAGATCAGAATTGAAATCCTCAAAACTACTAAAACGTTGCAAATCAGAATCAGCTTTATTGGCCAAGTATGTTACAAGACACACAAGGAATTTGTCTTCGGTGGATGGAGGCAGTCGAGAAGTATATTTTTAGGTGGTACTTGATGTAAATACATCCATGTACAGTGCTGTTTCATACATTATCATGTTGAACAAAATGTGTTATAATGGGTCTTTATTTAACAGTCTCACCCGCCACGACTTTTAAACATGAGTTCATCACGTCTTTACATGCAAAATGGTTGAAAAAGTTGTCATATGTCAACGATATTTCAATACATTTCCATTAGACTTTTTATTGTACAGTACTTCGACTTTCTCTAACAAAGTGAATTTTTGGAAGCATCACATCAAGCAATAATCCATTAGTTTTCTGAGTCTCATGAACCATCAACTGGCAAGTATAAATATAGCTGGAGCACAACACAATGTTACGATGTCTGACAATGGAAGGGCAAGGAATTGGACAGGGTCAACAGGCAGAGAGAAGAGGAGGAGGAGTGAGGCTGCGTGGCGAGGGAGTTAAGAGGGAATAGAGGGGGAGAAGCAAAAGAGGCCGAGGACAAATGGACGTTCCTGATGAGAAACAGTATGTAAGAACCAAACTTGTAGACCACGTTCTCAATCATGGGTTTAGGTGTAGAAAGACTGCACTGTAATTCCGACAGGACATCATGCACAGTTTCCCCTCAGGAGATTGTCCGATGTTCACATTGCAACGTTTTGTTCTTTTTGTGCTGTGCCAGTGCTGTCTTTTCCTTTCTGTATCACAATGAGATGGTCTGTCAACAAATTACAGTACAATCAAGTAAAAACGCAAATGTGAATCTTATCCAGTCTTGCAATCACATAAACTCCCACATAAACTAAGGTATAACTTACCATGTAAAATAATTTTCATCAATATCTAGCAATAGTTTACGTCAGAACAATTTCTCCAGATTGCACTATTATATTGACTGCTATAGTATGCTCTCGCTTGCGATTTGGTTCAGTTTCTGAACGAATTAGGTTTGTGAATTAAGATTCCACAGTATCTAAGCACAGTGTTAATGCTCAAACTGCACTTACTATTACAGTAGAGTTCATATATATTTTCTTCAAGTATTTCTTTCTTCAGTTTTATTTATTTTTTGTACTTTCTATGTATGCCTACAGTACATTTTCTAAGTACAGTTCAGTTGTATTCGACTTTTAAGGGCAATACATTAGCATTTAAGCTTTAAGAATGGTTTCCTTTTAAATATTTAGGTACAATTCTCATGACATTTTTATGTGATTCATTTTAATTAAATCATTATGTAAGTGCATTTTCCTATAATTAGGCACAGTGTTAATATTCAAATTGTGCTTAATGTTGCATTGGCTTACAATAATATTACATATATTTTTTGAGGAATGAACACTTGGGCCTACTACACTACTATGTTGGTCACTGTGGTGGTGCTTGGAGAGTTAAGTATATTTTTAGGTGGTACTTGGTGTAAAAGGTTTGAGAAATCACAGCTCTAAAGGATCTTGTTGAACTTTCATCCAGTCGGTAGCGTGGGTGACGATCTAGTTTTTTTTTTTTTTTTTTTTTTTTTTGCGTGCCTCACTGGGGAAGCGCTCAAAGGTGCAATACTGCTCATGCTGCTGGAAAAAAGGTGATGATGATTTACAATGGCAGTTTTTGTACGTTTCCTATTAAATTCCTGCCTGTGCTTACACAAATCAACAAAACAACAATGGAACGGAAAAGAGTTTTACACGAAAGTGCCAATTTTGTGTCAACCAAACAGGTACCGCCCCATTGCATTGGTAGAGTAGTGAAAAGTTGTATACCATGAGGTATTTAGGTAATTTTCACAACACAATTAGTGAACCGTACTTCTTAGTGGATACTTGTTTTTTTTAAAGAATGATTTGATGTGATTTAGAGGGTTTAACGATACACTTCTTTTTTTCTAATTCAATTCAGGTATCATTCGAACAGATTGAGGCCATCAGCATTTGACAGCTTAGGTTTTGCAGTTTTTGTAAGCATATCATTACCTTTCCTATGGCTTGCCAATGAACACTGGAGCAGCATTGCAAAATTGCTGCCTGCCAAGAGTTTTTTCTGTGCCCAACTGCTGTTCAACGCCAGTTTTTGGAGGTTTATGGCTGTCAAACTGCTCCAACATGTAGTACAACTTCTGCTTTCCAATTTTCTCAAAACAGGATCTGTTCTTGACAAACCATGCAGCTAAGGCCTGCTACAACCACCACTGATGAAACCACCAATTTTCTAGAGCAGGCATTTGCGAAAAGCCAGGGAAAAATCTAACCTGAGAACTCAGCGTCACCATAAGCACAAATCAATATTTAATATATAATTTTTCATTAAAATAAAACACAATTTCATCACAATTGCAAGACATCATGGCATTTATCAAGTACTGTTCTCCTACTTGTACTCGCTATGAAATGTGGTATTAGAGCATCCCTAATTTGAAATGACTAATTTGTTGACTTTGGCCCATATTCAGCATCCTAATGTCATCTGAGTGCTGCATCTTGTCTGTCAGTGTGTCCTGATCCGTTCAGCAATTAATCTGAACCCAGGAGGAGCAGCTGCCCTATCTTTGAACCAAAATGTCTACTGGGTCCTGCTCCTTTGTGTTCCAAACTTTTCACATTTCCAAGCTTGCTCCGAATGGACAGACGCCGTGATATGTCACTTCATGGGTGTCCTGGATTCAGGATGGCGTGCCCTCTGTGATCTGATCCATGTCCCACACTCTTGGGTTAAACTATGTGTAATCGGTGATTTGACCTCATTAGCTACTTGGCAGGGGGTAAAGCAACCACTGCGGGATGACACAACACCCCTGATGGGGGGGTTGGCGTGGCCACTGAGACCCAGTTTTATTCGGATGAGCTGAGAAAGTCGAGCCAGAATGCTAAGCCGTCCGCCTCCAGCGTCATGCGTGAAACTGTTGCAGCGAACATTTTGAAACAGCGGTGAATGGAATTTCCTTTCAATGGCCATGTGTTTAAGCAACGCTCGGACAAAGTAACTGGCAGGCAGATCACTCCCATACAACGCTATGTGGACTTTGTAGTCCAGTTGACCTTTTCCATGGACTGACACTTTAAAAGACTGTGGTTTTCCTCAACTCTTAAAACATTGCAGCTCACTATCCTCTCAATTTGCTCTGATACATTCCATTCACTTTAACGGCACTCAAGGACGTTGCGTTTGGAAAAAAATAACTTTTTTCAATTTATTTAAGAAAATAACTCTTGAGGCCTTTCTACACTCATGGAGAGAGAAATGTGTCTGGAGGTGGCAAAAACCAATTAATTCTGACCAGAACATTTCATACTTCATGAGAACTCTTTACAAGACGTTCTCAAACGATCAACCACACAAGTGCACAAAAACACCACGAGTTCCGCTGGAATAATGTGTCGAGAACAGGTTTCGAGAAGTCCCTCTAAAGAAACAAAATGACAGCATTCTTTTCTCGCAGCTCTAGGAGCGAGAACACATTTCTTTATTTTTGTGGTGTGTCGGCCGAAGGCCTTCTCAGCCGATCACAAACCCGAAGAAAGTAATTTCAGGTAAAAGGCCAGAACAATCAATGGCAAAACATGGAGATAGCGAATCATGTGTGAGTGACCGTTGAGTGGACTTACTCCCGAAGATCTTTTTCTTTCGGCTTAAGGGGTCGCCCCAGCATGTCATCCTTTTCTATCTATGCCCATCTTCTGGTGAAGATGATGACAATGGTGAAGATCACACTTGAATATAACGAAACATCCGCCCATCTATTTTATACAACGCTTGTCCTCGTTCGAGTCGCAGGTGAGCTGCAGCCTATCCCAGCTGACTTTCGGCAATAGGCGGGATATAACCCGAACCTTAGACAACCATTCACACTCACACGAACACCTATGGACAATGTAGAGTCTTCGACCTCACCTATGATGAAAGTTTTTAGAATGTGGGAGAAGCCGAAATACCCAACAGGGTCCGACGATGTTAAGTCGTTTTGAGTGGTGGCAAGTTGTGGTGGCCCTGCCAGAATCTGTACTGGCCCTCTATATTCATGATATAATATGTTAAGGTTTAGTGATTGTTTTGTATTTTGCATCTTTATATTATGTTATATTACTTAAGCCCCTTGAAGACATTATTACTATAATTACATTCATGTTGATGACTGTGCTAACCTCACTAAAATCAAGGCATTGCAATTGCACACATAATTAATAATGCTTAAAAGAATGAATCAATTTCAAAATTATTAAAACATTTACTTAGCACTGGCATTCCAAAAATGCTTTATCTTGTGTCTTGATGTCGTGCACACTATTTATGCACGCATATTTTAAAATATTGGCTGGTGGATGGGAGGGTAAGCTTAGGGGAGCATTGTGTGTGTTTGTGTGTGTAGGTCTGTATGTGCATTATGATTTTGATTTACATTTAATTCTTTTTGACTATCTGTATGTGTTGAAAGGACCCTCTTGAAAATGAAATGATGCATCCCAAGGGGCCATCCCTGAAATAAATAAATACCGGTACATAAACAAATAAAGCACAATAGAAAATATTTGTTTATATACTGTGAAGGCAGCTTTCCCCAACGTTTTAGCACCTTTGACCATTTTCGCGTGAAGGCCTTTTTGGTCATTTACACCTTAGAGATAAATAACCACGTTTTTACGATAACTCTGATTCACACGCGCACACACGCCGGCCGTATGCCGTATTGTGCCGCAAGTCCGAGAAGTGTCACTATGTTGTTTGGTGTACGTTGCCTTACATGTTTTGATGAATAAAGTCCTCGTGAGCACACAGTTGTTGTCTGCACATTATTGGACATAATAATCTGGCAATGAAGCTCGACTTTGTGTTGCTGCCCTTGTTCCTCCTAATGAAAAGAATATAGCAGTCGCTCATGTAGGGAGACAACTTTGATGAAAACAATTGTTCACGTTTTTTTAAATAATGTGGTATCATTTGCAATAATTTCCGACAGATTTCCCTGGAATTGCCTTCAAATATTGGAAATAAAACAACACAGAAACTGAACAAGGGGCCATATGGATTAATAGCAGAAATGAGGGCCTGCCCAAGAGTTGCAATATGGCACTTAATTCAATAATTAATCTCACAGATGGCTCCCGACATATTGCCTTCCCCTTATACCATCAACACCGCTATACAGTGTACATTAAGTTTTTTGATCTTTTATCTGAATCAATCAATTTCCTTCCCCACTACTTTATTCATTCAGTGCAAATAATATCATTGATTACAGCAAATTGAATGGTAGTGTGGCACAATGGGGTTGGAGAAAGTCGGTCTAAAAGCTGACCTCAGCGAGGATAGGAGATCAATAAGTTATAGAGTATATAAAAGAAGAAAAGGCTTAAATTGACCATAAACGTTCAGTAGAACAAAGTCTGTTGTGCTTTTAAAGGTGAGGCCATTAAAAAAAACAACTTAATATATAAAATAACTTTAACGTGATGTACTGTATATGGCTAGTAGTGCTTTGTAGCGAATAGCGTGAACAAGAATATAGCCACTGAATTCTCTGTATAATTCTTATGTGGTGGCTTCTTTGTCAACTTTATGGCCATTAGGCATGTCAGTGTTATCTCCTCACTGCAGGATCTTCCAGGAAGGCTGGAACAGCGTGGCTGCAGAGGAGCGCAAATGTACTGACAAGGAAGAAAATGAAGGAGAAGACGGGGGGAAGGGCAGAGGAGAGCAGAGATGATTAATGATGACTGGAGTGAAGATGGCCAAGGTGGTTAGTGGAATTAACGGAGGCTTAGCCAGCAGTGGGCCTCAGGGATAGAAGGCTTTTCACCCCCCTGTATTAAATCAAATTTAACTAGTGTGCGTGTGCAGGTGACTTTTCTTTTTTCTTTTTCTTCACGAAAAAAAAAATAAAAAAATAAATCTTTTTTCCCACCACTAGTGTTTTTGTAAAAAAAAAATAATAATAAATAAATAAATAAATAGGGCCACTGAACAAAGAGTAAAATCAGGGTGTTGCAAGACACAAAAAATTGTAATTTACTGGATTTTTATTTAACACACACACAAATATATAAATATATATATATATATATATATATATATATATATATATATATATATACCGGGTGATTGAAAAGTAACTCCCTATTTTTAAGTGCTTGTAATTTATTTCCGAACTATAATTCTTACAAGAAATGAACATGAGAAGAAAGTGTATTGCATTTTATTTAAAATTTAATATGGGCGCCAGCATTAGCCACCAGTTTCTCAAGCCGCCTGGCAACCGCATTAACTGATTTCACAAGGAACTCTTGTGAGATGGAAGACATAACTTGTCATATTCGCCCTTCAAGTTCTTCCAAAGTCGGTGGTTTGGGAGGATAGACTTGCTCCTTTAATCATGGAACATACACAAAAACAATTGAGAAAAATATTACAACATATGAATCAATTCTAAGTATTTAAAAATAGGGAGTTACTTTTCAATCAACCTGTATATATAGATAGATAGATAGATAGATAGATAGATAGATAGATAGATAGATAGATAGATAGATAGATAGATAGATAGATAGATATCAGTTACCATAATTACATTTTGTCAGAACTACAAAAAACAAAAAAACAAAAAAAACAGTCATTTGCGGAAAATATGGACAATAAATACAATGTTCTCGGGAGTTGGTTGACATGATGATTAGGAGAAAGCTTGATATATTGTGTGTCCAGGAGAGCAGGTGGAAAGCCAGTAAGGCTCGAAGTTTAAGGGCAGGGTTTAAATTATTTACCCATCGTGTAAATTATACTAAAAGCTGTAATGTTGTGATTATTTTATGTGTGCACACTCTTCAAAGTGAACGATGTCCTCCCAGCTCTTCCCACCACTTCTTCAAATCAATTGGAATAATCAACAAATTAGGAGGGCAAAATAAAGACAGAAATCCCTTTTACCTGCCCATTAGGAAATCAATTATTTTAATTTTGCTACAAGACCTACATCTGGAAATTGAATCAATCTCCTCAGCACTCGAGTGGAGCTGAACATAACAACGGGTGACACCTGACATGGCAGAAGGTAATAATATGTCGTGGATATTTGCTTGAGAATAGACCGAGTTGAAATGTGAGAGGCTTTCTATCAGGAGATTAGATGAGTTCACAGTGGAACCAAGAAAAAAAAAAAAGTTCTGTAAAACACTTAAAAATCAAAGAAACCCACATTTGTAGCGTCAGTAAATCGTGGAAGACTTTAGCTCAGTGAGTATGTCTGGCATATATAAAATCTCAAGGATATATATTTTTCTAAGAACCCAGGAAATGAATTTACATTTATGTGAATGCTTAACTTTCAGCAGTCACACAGACTCAGTTATTGTTTTCTCACATTCCAATTTTAGTGCTATTTGCGTTTAAAAAGCGTTTTCATATTAAACATTGCAGTAAGCAATTCAGTGAAATGTCCAGTGTGACACCAGGCATCAAACTATGAAGTATAGGTGTAAAGAAAAATGTGCCAGTTTCCATGCATGTTACCAGGAAGCCGCATGTCATAAAGTGGTTATTCACTTTATGTCAACCTTTGTGGATAGTCATTTTGGTGTGATATACTGCAGGTCAGTGTGTGTGTGTGTGTGTGTGTGTGTATATATATATATATATATATATATATATATATATATATATATATATATATATATATATATACACACTGTACACACACACACACACTCTGTTTGGCCAAGTAGCTACCATGAGCCCAAGCGGAGCAGGAGAGGGCACAGCAGGGTAGCCCAGGTCCACGCCACCCGATGGCGGGCACATAGAAGGTACCACCAAGGCCATTCACACCTCTGAGGACCTCCAGACAACTCCGCGGCACTACCCACGTCCCCAAGGCTCCAATGATTATTTTTTGACAGGTGTTGTATTTGAGTGGGGCTCAGTTGTTACGTGTCTCGGAGGTTATATTTTCCATCGGGTACGTTTGGCTGTTTGGAGGCCAGGTAAAAAAAAAAAAATCCTTGGTGCAAATCTAGATAAAGATGAGAATCCAGAATTTCTTTTCCAATATCATGCAAAAACTATTACAATTCTTGAGCCTTGGGGTACTTAGAGAAAAGCATGTCATGTTGCTAAACCATCTGGGTATGGTTTTAAATTGTGGGAAAATCCTTCTTTAATGTCCATTAACTCAGGTATTACCTTATATACAGTTATCTACAATACTGTCTGTATACTTCTTTTTTTCTTTTTTTTTTTTTAAATCTTATCTCCATTAGATATAAGTAAAATGGGCAACTTGATATGGTCAGGTAACTGCATTATACACTATATTGGCAAACTATGTTGGACGAAAAGGTCTGGCTCTCAGTCTCCGCTTCAATTAATCCAAAAGTGTTCTATAGGATTGAGGTCAGGATTGTGCAGGCCGGTGAAGCTCATCCACATCAAACTCTCTCAGCCATTTCTTTATGGACCTTCATTTGTGCACTGATGCACAGTCATGTTGGAGCAGGAAGGGGCCATCCCCAATCTGTTCCCACAAAGTTGGAAATCTCCAAAATATTAGCCGCTGATCTCCATTGAAAGGAACTGCGAATGCTTCAGCATACCAAGAGATTTTGGACAGTCAAACAGTTTGGGGATTACCCCTTCCTGTTTCAACCTGATTGTGCACCAGTGCACAAAGCGAGGTCCATAAAGACATTGATGAGAAAATTTGGTAGGGATACAATTGACTGGCCTGCTGAGTCCTGCCCTCAACCAGATGGAACATCAGTGTGTGACCTCGCAAATATGCTTCTGGAAAAATTTCCATATAATCACTCCTAAACTTTTTTGAAAGCCTTCCCACAAGAGTTGAAGCTGTTAGAGCTGCAAATGGTAGACCAACATTATATTAAACCATACGGATTTAGAATGGGATATCACTTAAAATCATATGTGAGTCAAGGCAGGTGAGCAAATACTTTTGGCAATATACTGTATGTTGTTTCTTCTATTATATCGTGTTTACAAAATGGTATGGCACATCCCTACTTCTTTCACAATCAAATTTAGGACCCATGTTTAGAGGTAGATCTTGCATAAAACATACACTGACACTTCCCTTGAGATAACCCATACATCCATATTCCTCCTCAGCAGGATGTCCTCAGCCACATAGAAAAAAAACCACACGGCTCTGCGGAACACCATGGCCAGCTGCGGGATGGATTGCTGCATTGTGGCATTGTGGATGTTTTCTGAAGCTGTATCTTCCCCATGCTCTGCAGGCGTTTTTTACACCAACAGAATGGATTAATTATCACCCTTCTCCACACCACTTACAGACTCCTAACTCAGTGGGACACATGGCGAGAGCACTGGTCAATTCGCGAGTGCTTCCTCGGTCAGAAAATTGATCATCCCTCTATTTTCCCCGCTCTGTTGTTTTCAATCGGAACCCTTAATTCCTAGGCACACAAATCGCATTTAATTAGACACAATAAAGCTCCAACACTGAGGCAAAGTTGTCTTCTTCAGCAATGACCCAATTAAAAAGATATGTTTGTTAGTTACAAATATAAAACAGTTTATTCATATCTACAGGCTGTTGTACTAGACCACTAATCTACCTTGAATCTGTAACTTCTTTTCCAACTATCCTTTGTAGAATATTTAACGTGTGACTTGGCCTTCATGTTTTTGTGGAAACAAGTGTATAGTTTACTCATTTCAAATCATATTTCCCAACATTCCTTAACATTACTGCCATACAAATATAGATAGAAGTAATAGACTGTAACAAAACTAAATATATTAAAAAAAACTACTCACTCTTTGAAGACACCAAACAGACACAAAATATAGAGCGATAGAGTCAAAAATTATAATATTTAATTAGGTCTGAATAAAAATTGCTTACAAAAGCTTTTTATTTTTTTTTATTTTTCATGTTTTGTCAGCAACAGATCGGTAAAATATTTTTTTGTTCACAACTGACTTTTAATCGTATTGTTGTATGTTTCAATAGTTTCGTTTAATTTTAGGTTCTATGGTTATCACCACACGTTCCCCCTTTGCCATTACTCAGACTATTTGATGGTGGCATGGGAAAAAAACCCGCAAAAGTCAAAGACAAAGCCAAAGTCACATGCTGAGTTAATCTTTTTCAATTTTCACTGAGGTAAAGTCTCACAAGGTCTGCTGACTCCGATGGTTTGATATATTTCCAGATTCTAATTTGTTTGAATGCCAAACTGCAGCAGTTTTGGGGTGTTCGACTGTACCCTCAAACACGAAGGATCAAATCACAACTTCTTTGAGGAGGTATCAATAGAACCCCGTACAAAGATAGGAACAGACAAAGAGCGATAGTATGTGAACATCAGGCAGCAGAGTTCATGAGTTAGTCAGTGGAGAATACAACTGGAAACATGGGATATGGACACAAGAGTGTTACCTTGGCAACCACCCGGCTTGAATGTCCACCAGCCACTAACTTGTATAGACATCAATACACCACAGGAGGGGAGAGTGCTTTGTAACGTCCCAGCATTCATGATCTGCAATAAGCAGTGATGTAACGTGAGGCTTTCGCATCAAGCCGTGACAGATTTTACCTCAATATTGTCACACATATGTGACTATTAGGGGAAAAAAAAAAAAAAAAAAACGGCGGAAAAGCTCAGGAGGTGCTTGGTGCCCGTTACATTTTACACCACTGTGATGGAACTACAGTAAAGAAAGGCTGTGCACAAATCAGCCTTAAAAACCTCATCTAGGTGACCTGATTAGACCCTGAGGGAGAATCATACCACATTAGAGAGCGCGATAACAAAACCAGCATGGCTCCTTTCAATATAATCCTCGGAATTCATAAATGGCGTCGTCACACCAGCACAATTATTTTGGGGCAAACTTTTCCGAGTAACTTGCAGGGCCGTTAGCATATGTTGGCCCAGACATTTTATTGCCTCGCCGAATGTTTTTCATTGGCCCAGCAGATGTTCCATTGGCTATCATCAAAGAGATTTATGCAAGCTGATTACAGCCCAAGAGTCAACGGAATGTAATATACATATTCACGCCCAAAACGTACCTAGGATACGTCTGGAGCAAAGGTCATTTCTGCAGCCTTTTGGTAAATAGTTTACAGTGTGCGAAAGAGACACAGAACAAATGAAGCTGCCACACTGCAGGTTAACCTGGGTCCCTAATAACAATATTTAACATCTCCGGAGTCAAATCGCGGTGTGAAAATAGATAACGAGCTGAAACCCATATTTACACTTGAGACCGGTCTTGGTCGAGAGACCAGTGTCGAGACCACATTTTTGAAGGCTTCCTCAACCACAAAACATCATATGTAACCATAAAGACATCATATTTAAAACAACATGCAAAAGAAAACACTCTATGGTGTGCAAATTCTGCGGTCTTCAACTCACTGAAAGAGCGGGGTCAACGTCTGACCATCTCCAAAGTCATTGCACTGGCTCCTGGTTTCTTTTAGTATTGATTTAAATTTTTTGGAATGTGATTTTATATGTCTCCATGGTCCTGCCCCACTGCACCTCTGACCTGCTTCAGCCCTACACCTCTGTGCACTGCCCCAGGCAGTGCTTGTTCTCAAGACAAAGAGAAAACTCAGAGGAGACTGCACCTTTTTAGTTGCTCCCCCAAAAGTGTGGAACGAGCTGCCTCTGCACTTCAGACAGGCCGGTTCACTTACTGTTTTGAAGTACTCTCGTAAAATCCACTTTTTTCACTGGCTTTCAACACAGTTTGAGATGTTGACTTTTATCTTTTTGATTTTTTTTGGATCATTTATTGTTTTATATTTTTTTTATTGTTACAACAGTTTTTTTTATAGCTAATTTCACATGCCTGCATCATATTTATTATTTTAACCTTACTGCTGTGCACAGCACTTTGGTCAACTTTGTTGTTTTAAAATTGCTCTACAAATACAATTCTATTGGATTGAATTAGATTAAGATAAAATGGTTTTATTCATACCTCAGGCACAATTTCTTAAAATGTTTTGACACTTTCTTGTGTCTTTTCCAGACAGAAAATTCAGTTCAAAATTTGGCCCGGGTATGAATGACTATTTGTTGAACTGTGGGTTGTTGGTCTTTAATAGAAATTTGACCTATTGCTGCTCACTACTATAATGCTCCAAAAGTCATGCAAACTAGAATGGTGCACAGATCACGAACATGTTGAGCAATTTCGATTTCAATTGGATTTTCTTTTTTTCTTTAGCACCAAATTGTACACCTTCATTGCTATCCACATCTCGCACATGCCTGAATTAGGATAACACATTTTTTTTAAAGCATGTTTCCCCTCTATATCACGTGGAACTCATCTATTTCTGTCTGTAAATCCCTTCTACATCACGAAAATCTGTGGTTTCTAGCGATTGTTTTCTTGTGGGTATTCACAATCTACTTACTTACTGTAATGCCCTCACATGTGGGAAAGGAGAGCAACAGTCGCACTGCAGCTTTCAGCCTTTTAATGAATGCTGTGATAACAGCAAAACACCTAAACACAATGAGCGCACTCATCCAGGAGCTGCTGTTTGCCATAGCTTTACGCCCAGAAACTCACACATAGACCTCAATTTAATCCCATTAATTACCTTTTAATGCCATTAATGTTTTATTTGATACTCTTTCAAACCGTTCTGACACCCTATTATTGTGCCATCACAGGGGAGGTAAGCCTCCTGGAGATTTAATTCTGTCCAGATTTCTGTCGGCCAAGTTGAAATCCCATAACATAGTCAAAGTATTGTCATTTTATTATTTCTGTTCTGTTCTATTGCTTATATTTTCACCGGTGATCACAAAGGGCTCATTGGATTTCATGGGGGCTGACACTGGTGCACCACTAACCCACGCGCCACCGTCTCCAATTTCCGCTAACACGCTGGTTTGCTCGCGGCTCCCAAGATTCATTCAAACGGGGCCAGTGTGTGTGTGTGTGTGTGTGTTTGAGTATGTGTCGCCATAGCGTGTGTGCATGTGTACGTGTGCCTTTGAGGCTGTTCCTCGGCATCTACTCATCTGAAGGCCACATTATTAGAGCAAGAAGGCTGTAATTAGTGAGTCCGTGCATTGTAAACAGCAACTCAACAGCAGCTTAGAAAAGCGCCAAGCTGCCGCTGTCACTTGCAGCCAATAATCTGCTACTCATGTCCAGAAAGTAGCACAAGGCTTATTAGCTAGCAAAAGCAGAAGTCAGGGTATCCTTCTGCCCTTTATCTTCTTATTAGGCCATGTGGAATATCTATCTGAGTGCTGGATGATTACAAGAGAAAAGTGCCTTTACATTTTTTTGCTTTAGTGTTTTTATAGTTACTCTGTCTTTTCAACTTGTGCAATTAAGATTCAGCTCCTTTTATTTTGTAGTGATAGTTTTTTTGTCACTGTTTTCTGTTTGTGCTTTGTGGTTGTTGCTCACTGCCAATGATTAAACATAAAGTTTTGTTTAATGGCTCTTATTTGGTTGTCTGCTTTGGGGTCCAATATTCAGCTTATTCATACTGTAGCACTCGTAGATATGCATTGTTCAGTAATTATTTATCCATTTTGTGTTTTGACCAAAGAATGTCAGAGACCCTTTAGTAAGAAAACTGAGAAGTAGTTTAAATTGGAGAAAAAAAATACATATGCCTTCTTTCAGGATGTTCCCCTGTCATGTACTGTAAATCGACTAAAACTACATTTCAGGACCTTGGACAGAGGCCACGTTATATGTACATGATAATGAGATCTAATTAATTTTTAAAAAATCTCCTTGTGAGGAGTGAATTACAAAATATTTTTGCTAAAAACATTTGCCCTTTTATGTACAATTAAGGTCCAAAATGAATCATACCCTAGCCAAATGTTAAGGTAAAATGACTTTTAAAAGAAAGTTGCAAATTACTGCAATTCCATTTGAACATCATTCTAAGTAATATGGGTATTTCTCAACATTTAAAACATGAGCTATACAGGCTATGCATTGAAAAACAACATGAACAAAGGGGTCCTTATTTTACAGCGGAGTTCCTTTACTGTAACTCACTTTTATATGTAACCCTACTGTAAGTCAGAACACACAATCTTGCTCACTATCCTCTTGTGACACAGTAGTAAAGTATTTTTTTTCAGTAAATATTTTTATGAACAACCCTTCAAAGCTAGATTTTTCTCCCCGAGGGCCAGAGAAATAATGAAATTGTGGAACTGTACATGCCATAATTCTTTAGCTTTTATCTTGCGGTTGGCTTGCACACTGGAAAGGGCGCAAATCAGTTCATTGCGCTATGTTCATAAGCACTTACGTCATAAGATGGGACCGTTGTAAAGAGGTTCCCCTGTAATTTGAACAAAAATCATTGTCAAAAATAATGAGCTATAATAAATTGGTCACTGTATGAGCTTAATTGTAGCTATTAAGGTAGCCAGAATATTAGCAACAGCTCTCAGAATGATGCAGTACAGTTCAACAACAAATGATACTACAACCACAATATAAGAAACACATTTCTAAACTGATGTCTCATTTGGAAAGCTTGGATTCAAATTAACAAAACACAACTGGAAAAATGATGAGACACACAAGTACACTGTCATAAGTAACTCATAATAAAGTAAAAAAAAAAAAAAAAAAGAGGTGCGTTGACCTCTTTCAGGTCTTTTTAAGACATTCACATCATAGTGTGCGCATGGACAAGCCCTTCCCTGATCTTTTGCTTCTGCAAGTTTGTGTGGTGAGTGAACTTCACGTTATTAAAGTCACGTTATTGACGCAAAAAGATGGGGGGCACTTGAAATTTATGAGGGCATGCGCACATACACGCACACTCAGCTTGGGTTCATACATTTAAAAGAGCAGGCAATCACAAAGACATATACAATCAGCAGCAGCAGAAGTAAATAACTACCTACTGGATGACATGTATCCAATGAATTGTGACATTGAAAGTGTGACGCTGTAATACTGCAGAGTGCGGATGGTTGTTTGTGTGTATGTGCCCTGCGATTGGCTGGCAACCAGTTGAGGGTGTACCCCGTCTCCCGCCCGATGATAGCTGGGATAGGCCCCAGCACTCCCGCGACCCTTGTGAGGAGAAGCGGCTCAGAAAATGGATGGGATAGTTTTTTGAGGGAATTGCTATACCAAGTTGAATACCCTATTTGAAAGCTGTAGCATGCATTATGATTACATTCAACTCCAGTTCTGAATAATAGACCTTATTTAACAAATGACCTTATTGTGAACCCATGCTGCTATTTTAGGTTTGGGCATTTTTTATAGGGCCAATTTCTTTCTCATTTTGCTCGCTTCTTGGAGATGAAAAATGTTTGGACTTCTCAGGCCAAAGTATTGATGTTGCGCTGGCGAGCTCATTTTATCTTGCAAATGGGAGAAGATGGGAAAGAGAGATGAAAAGAGAAGTTACTTTTGTAAATGGGGGAGGCAGAAGCTTATTGGTTTGAACTCAATCTTTGGAACCAGGGTGTCAAAAAATGGCGACTATTTGTTGGAAAATGTTGTAGTCCTTGACTACTGTTGAGGTGCCATTGAGCAAGGCACCGACCTCACCATCTATAACGATAATAATGAAAACGAAATGTGTGTAGAGTAACTAATGGACATATTTGTATGAATGAACTTATTATTCATTTTAATCGTGAGCTACTTTATTGGTTGTGACATGTAAATATGGACTTCATCACTGTGGAATTTGTTTCTACTTTGCCCATCTGTTCTAATTAACCACTGAGCACACACTAACTAATAATGCAGCTTGGCAAATGAGATTACAAAACCGACGATCTGCAGCTAGGACAGCGAATGAACTCACTGATCTCTGGCAATCGATGTCTTACTCTTAACGCAATGCTGGTATTTCCCGCCCCCCTCCACAAGGCTCCTTTCCTTCTCCCCTGCAAGGTACAAAACATTTGAACGGCTGCAATGGTTATTGGCTGACGGCGGTGCAAGGGCTAAAGGGGGAGAAGATTCACCGTGACCTCTTCCAAGCCATCTCTGCTGCATTAGTGTGAGCAGGGAGGCCATTCCCACGTTATTTATCTTTTTCCACCGTCCCTCACGGGTGAGGGGCTTTGGAGTCACAGGAAGTAGAGTGGCTGAACAGTAAAGAGGTTGGCAAAGGGGCTGTTTTCTGGATGACAGATATTGTTTTCTGCATGAGCTGTTATTTTTTTATTTTTTTATTCTAGTCCTGCTTGAAAAAAAAATGGCAAAAGACTTCAGTCCAACTCTTACAATGGATGGATCTGACTATAGCGATTTAACCAGTGCTTAAATTTGTACATGTTTGAATGGTACACAAAGAAATGACTAAGTATGTACTGTACCTTGGTTTTAAGGTCACAGTTTAGTTCACATTCTGTACAGTAACAAACAAAAACAAAGCATAAAACTGCTTATATTTTGTGTAAACAGACATTTAAAATGAAACAAAAAAATGGCAATTACTCGGAATAAATGTTCCAACAGTGGGAAAAGCGTGGGTGTTGAAACATTTCATCGCTTAAAGTGCGGTGCATCCGCATCTCCCACGGGTGCAATGATCCAGTACTCCCCTCCCCGAATTCTTGTACCGTTACACCCCTATTTCAAATCCACTTTAATCATCTACTATAAAACTAGCCTACTCTCTGCCACTGTTACCATGACATCTAGAGGAAACAACACACGTACAGTAAATGATACATACAGTATAATAACTTGGTTAGCTGTATTTTCCTGCTTCTGCCCACTTGCCTCAGTGTATAGAGCTATTGATGTGATGCGACACATTTACACTCACATTTACACTTTTGTGAAAGATAATATAATTAAGTCATACGCTTGTCACCGGGAGCTGACAAACTGCTGCACTGATGGACACCTTCTCATTTGATTTAATATTGTTAACAGTAAAAATCTGGCCATGTTCATTCACAATCTTCCCCATTTTGGGACCACGTGCTGAAGAACCCATTTTCTATTCAGAACAGCATGTTTGAAATGTGATTAGGAAAAATGAGACGTAATCCATATTGTGACTGAGAGGGTGCCTATGCTTTCTTTGTAGAGGACTACCTGAGGCACAGCTTACGTGCTGTAGGTTGATAAAACTCAAATCCAAGTACTGCATTAGCTGAGAACAGCCACTAATCTCTGGACTGAAACATCAGCCTTTTGTCAAGTGCACACCTTCAGAATTGCTGCATGCTGCCATCCTCGCTCTGTGCTGGATATGAATGGGGTAAGCACGATAACCTGGTGGCAAGCAGGTCTGCTTCACAGTTCTGAATTTCTGGGTTCAAATGTGTCCCAGCCTTCCTCTATGGAGTTTTTTCATGGTCTCCCCATGCTTAAATGGGGTTTCTCTAGGTACGATGGATTGCTCCACACTCTAAAAGCATGCATGTTAGGTTCATTTAAGTCTCAAAATTGTCCATAGGTGTTCATGTGAGTGTATGTGGTTTTTGGGCTATATGTACCCTGTGATTGGCTGGTGACCAGTCATCAAATCTTAGTCATCAATACTAAGCTACAGTGATGAATATACAGTATAATCTTCGTGCTCATGCGAGAGCGAGAGTAACTGTAGCTTTTGACTAACATGGCTAGATCAGACATTCCATATTCCAATAGTGAATTTTCTGGCCTAAGAAGAAAAACTCAACCCCCCCCCCCCTGTGGAGCGGATAAAGCGGCTCCAAATGAAAGAATCTTCTCATGGAACCAGGCAACAAGCCAAGCACAATGTCTGTTGGCACTGCCTTACTTTAAGGATTCTGCCTGCACCCCCCCCCCCCCCCCCCCACACACACACTTCCTTTCACACACTGGAGACAAAGACCAGCTTCTATCAAGTCAGGCTAAAGTCAATCTTAGACAAGGGATATTTAGACATTAGACATATAAAGAGTATCACATTCAAATACAATTGTGAGTTGTTGATAAAGATTTAATAACATAGACCAGGGGTGACAAACACACGACTCGACAGTCAAACAATCAACCCCAAATTAACTTCGGATTTTAACCCTTGGTTAACAATCTGCTGTAGCATGTGCTCTTATAAGAATAAGGCACCAAAGTATGGTTTGATTTCAAATGCGAGATTCAAGGGTGTCACTCATGCCAGCTTACATCTCACTCACGAACACAACAACATTCATCCATCCATCCATCCATCCATCCTCTGAGCCGCTTCTCCTCACGAGGGTCGCGGGCGTGCTGGAGCCTATCCCAGCTATCATCGGGCAGGAGGCGGGGTACACCCTGAACTGGTCGCCAGCCGATCGCAGGGGACATACAAACAAACAACCATCCGCACTCACATTCACACCTACGTGCAATTTAGAGTTGTCAATTAACCTAACATGCATGTTTTTGGGATGTGGGAGGTGCCCGGAGAAAACCCACGCAAGTACGGGGAGAAGATGCAAACTCCACACAGGCGGGGCCGGGGATTGGACCCTAATCTTCAGAACTGTGAGGCAGACGCTCGCTCTAACCAGTCATGCACCGTGCCGTTACAACAACATTGAACGCAAAAAAAACAACCCCACTGAAGTAAGGTACGAACAAATATTAACATAACATCAATGATTGAATATGCTGTAGTTGATATTGAACAACAACATTAGTTACTGGACGTGGATACATCTCGGACCGATAAGACAATTTGGTCTTCAATGTACCTAACATGCAAAATCTCTCGACTGTGAGGCAGACTTAGAAACCACCGATCTCCGTTTTCTTTCATTATGCAAAATGTTTTAGATGGGATACAGTTTGAACAGGTACTTTCTTAGCGTATACGTAGGATAGGAGTCCCTAAAATGTAGTGCGTTCACCAGTGCTAGCATTTCCCTAAAGCTGCTGCTTCTTATTTTTTTAATTCCTGCTGTTGCAAAAATTTAAGATTAGTTCATCACCAGTAGAGAAGCAAAGAGGAACTTCTACTGATATGACCTCAGAGCTCTCAAATATCCTTGAATGTTCAACATCCTTTATCATTTACGTGGTTCCGCTTTGACATTAAATAGCCATGAATGGTTGAAAGAAGACTAGATCAGTAAAATATAGACAATAACTTGTGCTGCTTTGATCTTTGATGATAGCTACCTTGAACATTTTGGGAATGTCTTATTTTTTTTTATCAGAATCATCTTTATTTGCCAAGTATGTCCAAAACACACAAGGAATTTGTCTCCGGTAGTTGGAGCCGCTCTAGTACAACAGTCAGTCAATTTACAGAACACTTTGGAGACATAAAGACATTGACAAAAAACAATTGTGCAAAAAGATGCAGAGTCCTCTAGCACTTAGAGCAGTTCGAATGACTAATATTGTATATATATAGTGCACTATTTCAAAAAACACTGCACCTGTACATGGCAGAAGTGAGACTACAGACATCACTTTGTCTAAAACATCTGGTACACACATTCTCACACACACATGAATCGAGACCCTCTGCACAAACCACGTGCAGGTGTCATGCATGGTGTCACCGTGGTCCTATTTCCTATTGAGCGGCCTTGTCATTAACCTTCGATCACAGGAATCTGATGGGCAAAGCCATGGAGCGGCAACTCATTTGCTTAATAACAGATGCTATCTCAGAATACAGGAGCAAAGTAGGCATTCGTTGAGTAAGAACGAGCTACCGGGAGCGAGCGTATCGTTTCCTTATTAAGCCAAGCAATGGGGTGTTGCGAAAGACGGCGGCGGGTTGCTGGTGAAAGTAGCGAACATATCATAGTAATGTTAGATGTAGAGCCACCCTTGAATAAAAATGTCAACTTTTTATTGCCCCCTTTACATCAAGATTTGAGGCAAGATTGAAGAGTGACAGTCAGCTCGCTAGTAAGTAGTAAGGTACCTGACTGCGACGAAGGGTTTGGGGGTATTTGTCAGCGGCGGCCTTAGACATGAGTCATTGACCTATGACATCTGATGAATTGCTGTGTCACAGTGGAGGTAGCAGGCAGGCGGTCACAATACAGCAATTAGCAATCACACACACTGTTGGTCTGCTCTCATCTTTTATGACACCAATGTCAAATGTGCCACCACTGATTAGCTTATTCACAAATCCTGGTGGTTGGCGTGCCTGCTTTTAACATGCCATTTTTTGTTCGGCGTCTAGACAGATCCGTGAAGTTTTTACACCACATATGATGCATAGGCTACAAACTCTCACCAGTCACTTCCTCAGGTGCAGTAGAACTATCACATATAAGAGCTGTTTAAATAATTCTATCATTACTGTAGAAATGTAGAACTTGGGCCGATCCGTCCATTAATTTTCTATACCACGGGTGAGCTGAAACCCATTGCCTCTGACTTTGTCATTCATTTTAATTCTCTAATAATTAAACAAACGCTCAGAGATTAGTGTCAATGCTTCGTTAAAAGGAGTGTTGGGAGTCGCCCCGCTGCAGTACTTTTCACTTTTTTTTTTTTTTTTAAACACAGCAATGTAAGGCAGCACCGCTTACTGCTACTTATTGTAATTATTTACCATTGTTGTCTGAGCATTCCAGAGCTGTTTGGGTGACTAACTCAAAAGTAGTAACTCGCAACATAGATTTTGGAACTTGCACTTTCTTCATAGAGCCCATCGGGAGAACTACAGAGCGAATAGCACCGCCTTTACATAATGCTGACGCAGCTGATACAGCTGCCCTCCCTCGTGACATTGAACGAACTAAACATATGCCGTGTGCTAGCAACCTGATCGCTGCTGCAGAGGTGCATAGGCGCCGCTTGTGCATGATCGATGTGAGCATCACCATGGGTGTCAAAGATACAAAAATTATTGGGTGGCTGTGAACTGGAAATAGCTGACAAGTTGCGCTTGTCTGCTCTGCACTGGCACAGAATAAGCCTTCCTACTATAAAATATTCAGAGGTTGTACATAGAAAGGTAGACAGATAAGAATGTTGGAACCAAAATTATGACGTATGATTTTTGTGGCGCAATTTTCTAACGTGTGGCACGGACTGTAAGAGCTAATAGAACAGCCCAATTTTATTTGAGATTTATCAGAGGAACTTAAAATGGTAGCCGGTGTATGCAGACATGAGTTTGAATTTGACTGGTTAATTCTGAACAAGGTGTAAATCTTCGTTGTTTATTGTTACTTCCCCTCTCTCAAATATGTAATTCTTTGAATTGAGTTGTACAGGTTATTGGCCACATTAATGGTGTATAACTTTTGAACCTTATTTTGCTCTCAAAAACACAGCATTTGAACAGAACGGTGTGTAGACTTTTTATAACCACTGTACTAACATACTATTAAATTTAGAGTGACTTCATACAGGGCATTCAAAATGACATTGGATAAGGAGCTACATGCTACTTCACATCAAATGCAAAGACATTACAGTATATCTGATCATGTGTATCAGCTTGCTCTGGTAACTTTCCATTAGTTTCACAATAATAAACATTGCTTAATACCTCTCAGTGACAGTTTTGTTTGAAAAAAAGACATTTTGAAACAGCTCTTATACTGGGTCTCACAAGATCATGCTGGCATTCTTAATCAAGTGCCCCATGCCGCAGATGTTTTGTTTCCATGTCAATTATATTTTTTCAGTCATTTCAAAGAAATGTCACACAAACAGCTTACTTTCCACCCCGCTGCTAAATAACTTTATCGCACATTCCTCATGCCAGAGGGATATGATTGTCATGGGTGCTATCATTCTGTCAAATGTGATCACATTGAACAATTACAGCATGATTTTATGTCCTGTTCCTGATTAAACATGTTTTATTTTACTTCTGAGGCAGTGTCAGGAAAGAGGCCCTGCAGCGCCCTCAGAGTTGAGCCTCTTCATAAGATGATTAAATGCTCTCTACAAAAAAAAAAAAAAGGAAATAAAATAGATTTACACCTATTCTAAGTATTCCACATCTTTCATGCTTTGGGAAATCTTTTGAATATTTCAACATCCCATTGGAGGTACTGGCTGAGCCCCATGACGCCTCAGCACTCTTGCTGCCATTTGCGATATTCTCCATGCACAAATGGATGAAAGGCGCAGCTTTCTAGTGATGTTACCTCCAAACCAGAGACCAAATGTTGCATGTGTGTCAGCAAATAATAACACAGTTCAGAAACGACCCCCAGTGGCAAAACAAACTTTTCATCCATCTCATTAAGCGTTAATTACGCCAACTAAGATCTCCCTCCAGAGTAACATCTTTATGCAACAAATCGGTTGGAACCCATTTCACTGTGGAAGGTTTTGTAGTCAAGCATCATTGCAAATAAAAGTGTCAGCGCAAGTACAACCTGTGCCACGGATCATAAAACTGCTCTCATAGCATGAAGACACGTACCATCAGATAAAAAGCACAGCAGAGGACTTCCGAAATTATGAAGTGCAATCAAATCAAACACAACACACAGGAAGATCTGTTAAAGGCTTTAATGCCAGGATATACAGTCGCTAATACTTTGTAATTAGGGATATTTTATGGGTTCGTGCTGCGTATTTGAAAGTAGCAGGTTGACGTTTAGAATTATCGGAACAACTATGCTCCTTTTCATTATTGTACAGTATGTTATTAGCATTAAGCTAGCAGACTTTTGTTAGACAAAATTATTAACATTTTGGTTTTGAATATGCAATGTTTAACTCTTGTTTTATGAGTGTTTTACAGTAGGCTAAATGTCAACTGGGAGCAAAAATTAAACAGTTTGAAGCAAGCACACCTTGACACACATTTGGAGAAGTGGTCTACAGCTATCCTGCCTCATTGTTATTGCAGAATCGTTGCAATATGTAACTTATGATAATTTGAAGAAAAGAGGTGCTTAGGGTTACGTGAAAAGTTTGTTTTATGAAGCGTAAATGTGAGGGAAGGGAGGAGTAAAACTGTATAACAAACAAAAAACTTTTATGGTCTCTCTAGGCGGCAGTGGCTTTTGACTTGCTGTCCACAACCCACCCAGAACGGAAAATAATAAAAGATTCAGAGTCCCTTTCTCTTAAAATGAATGTGACATGGTTCAATCTACCAATTAATTTCAGTTTAATCATATTGGCTGTTCAGACTACTAGTCAATCTACCAATTAATTTCAGTTTAATCACATTTGCTATTCAGACTAGCTGTTCAGACTACTAGTCAATCTACCAATTAATTTCAGTTTAATCATATTTGATATTCAGACTATCAGAAGATTATTTGGGCCTCAATTTAACTCCATGCCTCTTCTGCAGGACTAAACAAGAGCACACCATGCATGAACTAACGATTTTCAGTTAGTTCTGTGGAATGCATGTAATAAGCATTAATTCCATCAAGGATTTAGAGTAGTTTTGGTGTTTCATTTATTTTATAAGCAAAGCATATCTTTTCATGGTTGGTGCAGTGTACCTCAACAGTACTAGACACTCGCTTTCGCATTAGGGGGAAATCATCCATTTAATTACAATTGACATGATTGGAAACGATTCCAATAATGTCCTTCCAAGCTGGCAGAAAAGTGGCTGGAGACAAAATGAGTAGCAGTGAATGAGGATTGGGGGGTAGGGTGAGGGGGGGGGGGGTTGTTCACTGGGCCAGCCAAGCAATTGCTCTGCACAGTTGAGCAGTAGCGATAAGCCACAAAGCATATGCCTGCATATCAAGTGCTTGGCCTGCGTTGCCTCATTTCCAATAGTTGACTCAGTCCTGATTTGCCCAGTGTTTTTGTCAGTGGACTTGTGTCTGTGTGGCAGGCAGTGTCTAAATGCTGTCAGGATTAGAGGGTGTTTGAGAACCCAAATAAGGAAGTGTTTTTGAAAGGGGTCACGCTGGTTATTTCCTCAGAGCAGTGCCTGTGACAGGAAAAGTGCAGGAGGCATCAATCATGTGTGGCTCGGCAACCACCGGAGCCATTGGGGATGCTTTGACTCTGCAGTGGTGCGACTGCTAACTGTATGGCCAAGTGCTGATGGAAAACTAAAATACAGCAGAATCCCCCGTTTGGTTCTGATGGGAGCTTAAGAAAACATCTGTCTAGATATGGCCAGATTGCAGTTAATGTTTGCATATAATCAAGCTAAGGGCTGTCTTTGTAGAACGGGGACCAAGTCCACATTTTCTTCCATTGTTACTTCCTGTTGTTGTCATGTGACACAAATAATTTTGCCAGGTTCATTATGAAACCTTCAGGCATAATGCTAGTCAACCATAAGTGTTGCCGCATTTGATTTGCATGTTCCTCTGGATGCTTCCAATCATGTTTTCAGCCATGTTTAATCTACTCTGTTGTCAACAATCGTTGGTGAGGATGGTGACTGACTCAACACGTGCAGATTCTGCAATATGTATATTATATTGAACATCTGCCTGATGTAGAAGAAACAAGAAGCAATAATTGAAAATTCAAGCCAAAGTGTCACAAAAGAAAATAAAACTACAATGCACACTTGTATGCCAAGTGAAAAACACAAATCACAAAGTACACTTGTATAATAAAAAAAAAAAAAGTTACAAAAGTTCTAAAACCGACCGACCGACCGCCAACCCCACCCCAACCTCCAAAGGGTAAAAACTCCCAATTGCCTAATTGAATAAATGTAATCAGCATGTGTAGCTGTACAATATGTTGTGTGGGCCAGTAGCACAAAGCAAATGAGCCGATTAATTGCCATGCGAGCACCACCGATATTGCTCCTGCTGAGCAAGCACGTGCAAATGCCAGATGAAGGTTCTGTCGTCATTGATTTGAAGAGAACCATCCAATCAATTCTTGGCCTTGGAAGTCACTGCAGGATTTATCTTAGTGAAATGAAGAGTTTGACTTTGTTGAGCCTGAATTAGCATTTCATTTTGCCTGCATTTTGTGTACCCACTTGTGTAACAATCACTTGTTTCTTTACGAGGTTAGGTTGGAGCTCTAAAAATCTGTCACCAATCTTGACTGTAAGCTATACTTATTTTGGTCATTTCGTTCTTTTCTCAAGTCAGTTGAGGGTGAGCACAGTGTTGCACATTCGCGACTCGCACTGGACCCTCATCGCAGATCTCTGGAGCCCCGTCAGATGCTCGTAGCTGGTGCCCAGCAGCTGTATCTGCACCATAGCTGGGCCATTGTTTTCAGAGTCCTTTAATCGACATTCTTGCCTGCAGTACTTGTTGGACTGGATATGTTTCTGCTGTGCGAAAGCAATTGTTTTTCACATTGTTCACATTGTTGCTATTTTTACAAGCACTTTTGTTGTTCAATGCTTATTGGGCCTTGTTAAAAATGCAGTCACTGTCCATTTGCCCCTATGCGCTGTCCCGTTTGCTACTACCAGGTCCCAGTTGTTCATGTTCTGTCTCCTTTGGAAACTGCATCTCATTTGATCACTCATTGGTATGTAACCATGTAAATACATGTCATATTAAGCTCAAACAAGCCAAGTGAAGTGGTGTACTCGATGTGCTTCATTGTGCATCATGGATTGGATCACGATCTGCTACTTCAGCCACATTAACAAAGGCTGATGTTGTATCTTGGTCCACTTTTAATGGAACCTCCAAAGCATGAAGACTTTGTTGCTCTTCTGGAGTCTCATATTTAAAACTGTGGGACTGCAACATCTCCCCATTCTCTGCTCCGAGGATGTAGTTTTCACGTCGCAATTTTGCAATCAGTTCATCCTTTTCTTGGACGACCTCGACCATGTGCTGTTGGAGGCTCTCCATTTCACTTCTGAAGTATGCAGACATTTCTAAATTGTGCCTACGCATGCTGTCTAGCTCAGTGTTGAAACGGACCGCCATGTCATCCATGTGCCACTGCATGTTCTCCCGCTGCGTCTGAAACTGTTCGGCAGTCTCCTGCTCTCTGTAGGCCCACCACTTTTGCCACTCTACATTTATGGCTGCCACCATGTTGTTGGCGTCATCCTCAAAGGTTTTGTTAAGCTGCTTGTAAGCATCCATCCACGACTTGCTGACAAACACGGTGAGCATCTCAGCGTCAGCCAAAGTGTTGAGAAGGCATTTTATCTCTTCTTCTTTTTCCTTGAGCTTTTGTTGCATCTCCAGTCTATTCTTGTGTATGTGGTGGCACTGTCCCTCCTGGTGCTCCCTCATGGCAGCACCTCCATCTGCTTGAGCAGAGCTCTCACCAAAGATGCGGCCATTTTGTAGGGATGTGAGGCAAACTTCCTCTGCAGTATCGCCGTGATTATGCTGTGCCTGAAAAGCGATGACATTTGAATAAGGTAGTGTAAATGTTCATTCACAGAAAAATATATTACTTAATTTCCCGGTCATTTGTGCGTCTAACAAAATTCAGCAATAAAGGAGCTAGCCATCTACTGTAAGAAATTGTAATTTGGTGCCAATTCAAATTTGCATTGTTCAGTAAGTTTACATTTTTCAAGATGGTGCCTTTGAGTTGGCAGCCTGTAACAAGAGCCCTCCTCACGTCCCTCTTTAATTTGTACTTTTCCACCCTTTTCGTTGTTTAATGTTTATTGTAGCTACATCATTTTGACTGTTTTTGGCCATGACATTCTTTGGAGCAAAGTATCGGCGTTTGTTATTTTGCACCTTTGCAGTTGTTGCCACGAATGGGAGCGGAAAATATCAAATATTGCCACCAGACTACGACGGTATGGCCGCGCGGCGATTGCTGTTTTGCGCTTAACAGGCAGCATTTTTGCAATCAGTCCTGTTTTGTTGAGGGGAAAATGTCGATGCCATTGGACTGTACGACTGTGAAGAGCGGGATGCTTCACACCCCAACTGTGGTGCCATGTACCCCGCAGGAGATGATGTGAGGAGCAATGAGAGGCGGCACTGGAAAGTTCAGAGAAGCAGAGAAACGACTGGATGGGACGAGAAAGATTGAACCGATCTTTCGGTATGCGTTGGTAAGGCTGCCGCACACTGAGCGACGCGGCTGAACCCGAGTGAACTGTCGTGTAGTGTACGTGGTTTGCCAGTTTGATTCATGAGTGGCCGATTAGTCTGCCACCGGCTTTGCCGCGATTCAAAATATGACGGCAGTTGCACCGTTGCAGATTACAGCCAATCAAAATGCACATAAGCTTTCACTCACGCTAGAAAGAGATTTTGTGGTTTTAAGCGAGCGAGACAAAATGGCCGCCGTGCTGCTCCCACGCCATACAAATGCAGTAGGTATGTTACTAAATCCAGAAAACCGTCCCCCATTTTCTTTCCATCTCGCTGAGCCGGAAATCGGAACGTGAATTTACAACAAAATCACATTTTGTCAATGTTCCGCGCAAGGTAATACTTGGTTGAGATTTGTTTGCAGTTCTGAAAAAGATGAAAATGCCCCTCACTTTCGGCATTAAAAATCACACGTATAGGATTCAATGACGATAGAGAACTATATGGTGGTGATTCACTATTATGCTTTTCTGTGAAATTTGAAGTAATTCTGATGACGAGCTTGCTCTCGGTTTGGGTTTGACCATCAAAATGAGAATTCTCAGATGGCTCGAGTGTACACCGCCCACATTAAATTTTCATCTCAACTAAGAAGAAGCATCCAGGCTTTTTTTGTTACCCAAGAGTCAAGGTTTCGGTCACACATTTCCTAATGATTTACTTTGATTTCCGGGCAGAAAATTATGCCCAATTTTCAACATAAAAAGTGACATAAAATCCATAATCTTTATCCAGCCAGGTCTTACAAACGAGGGCTCATTTTATATCATTGAAATTTATGTAACATTGCTAAATACAGCATATAATGCATGAAATATTGTTTTATAACAATACTTAACTATAATTTATAATGTGCCGGTGGATGAAAAGCGAAGCTTGTTGCCAAAATGTACGTACACGGTATGTACCAAGCTGGGTACGTTCGAGCATCTTAAAATATCCACACACTCGCTTTCCTTCTCGCCAACATCCACTCTTTAGCAACTTGCTTCTTCCGGACGATTAATCCATCTTTTAATGGTTTAATAAATGTGATAACGTACAACATACTGTATGTATAGCATTACAGGCCTATACAGGCTCGCTGTTCAGGGCGTCTCTATATCCAGACGCTCAATGTGCATGGTTGAGTCGGCAACTCATTTATTTTGCAATGATCCGGTCCAATTGAGTTTGACCGTATTGCGCAGTGTGCGGCAGAGCCTCGCTCGCCAGAGCAAGAACTCTTGGCTGTTTGAAAACTACAGTTGCTTGTTTGCTTTTAACAGTAAACGCGAGTGACGTTATGCATGCTGGGGTCGCGACATCTTTGATCCTGGCGCTCCTTTACTGTCCAAAGGAGATTTCAACCCTCTCTGATCTCTAACTGTAACTCAAACCTGATGAACATCAAGACAAAACTACACCTATTTGCCAAGTGCCAATGTGAAGGGAGCTATGGTGTATTTGCATTGGAAAGGAAGAGTTGATTTGTAATTGTCATTTGTAATGGTTTTATGTTTTAAGTAAATGTACTTTTCTGTACTTGCCTTTATTGTGCCTTGCTTTGCCCTGCTGTCTGCAGTCAAGATCGACATTGTATAAATGAGAAACTGTTCTTGCCTTAACGGGTTAAATAAAGGTTAAATAAAATAACCGCCTCAACCAATACCAAACATCTATTTCACAGCAACATATCCCCATAAAGACGCCAAGCTCTTGTGAAAGCCCTCAAAAATAGCGATTTCTTCGGCAAAGGAGTAATAATGACCAAGAAACAAAGCAATTTCCAGTTTTGAGAGGGCCTTTACTCTGTGCACAGGCCCTATAACAGACCAAAACTAAAAGTGCATGGTTGCAGAAAATGGTACTGCACCACACTTGGCATCCCGTCATTTACGATACTACTGTCAATAATGTATATGTACCCTAACCCTAAAAGGCTGAAATCTTTTTTAACAGCCCTTCTAGTTCAGTAGTCCACACTATACTGTTCTTCCATCTGCTGTTCAAATAAAGCTCAAAAATATATTTTCAATTGTACTGAATATGTGAGGAAAAACATCATACTTGAAGAAAAATGGAAGCAAGATTTGACACTTTGTTGCAAATGTTGAGCTGGCAGTCAATGACTGTTACAAACACAAATTTGAAAGTGATCCAAATAAACCTGTCACCTGCGTTCCTCTCACAAGAAATCTCAGCAGCATATGGCCGAGTATAAATCAATAGCATCCAATAATATTGTACCAGGTGAAAAGATATTTCAGCTGCTCCGTTTGTTATTTAGCAATCTTGTTATTTGCATCAGGCAGTATACTGCGTATCGGCTCGACGATAATACAGTACAACCACAAACAGAGACATGCTGTACCTCTCTTGACTATCAATCAAATTTCAAGTATCTTGGTAGAGTCTGCGCTTTCTAGTGATTTCCGTTTTTACTTAAGACAAACTCACCCTGAGTGGATAATACTCTTGCTCAACATTTTCAAAGTTTCCTTTCTCAGGGTTGCTTTTCTCCACCTCATCCATTTAGCTCTTCGCTAAAAAACAAACAAACAAAAAAAAAAAAACCCTTTTAGTGTTGAAGAAATTCTAGCAGAGTTTAGCAGATTTTGGAGGCATGTACCACCTGGAGATCCCTGCGTAGCTCTGACTCAACTCAATAAAATAAATGAACTAAGCAGAATATTGCAGCTACTGAAGTCATAAGGGCTCAAAATCATAGTCACAAAGGAAGAAAGTCATAAAAGAGGAAAGAAAGGCTCATAGCATGCTCTACGCCCCGTAATGCACATTATGTAATAGCCACTGCTCAAAATCATTACACTTGGCCAGGTGTGTTTTCCAGACTTCCATCTCATATGTTTTATTCATAGCTTCAGGAATATGTACTATATTACCGGAGCAACTGAATTGACATGCTGGTACTGAGACGATCTGGTTCTAAAACCCACGTTGGGCTTTTTATGGCATTCAAACCACAAAATGATTTTAAAGATGTATATCATGTGTATGCTGAGTAATCCGAGGGTTATTAATTTAACATGTTCATTTTTGTGATTGTAGTTTACAGTGGTATACAACTGTACTGTATTGAAGACGTTCTTAATATTTGTGATACTCATGTAACTAATCGAGGTAACCAAAATATTAGACACAACTTACAGTATAGGGCAGTAACAGTTCGACATCACTGTAAACTTCACCCACAATAACCAACATTTTTAATTATTACCTCTCTGACTGTGTGGCCCAAAACTGAACATTATTCTTTTTGTTAAGGTAAACGTTTGATACATTTTTACGTTTGTTTCATAAGAACTCTCCAGGTATCACCTCAAGAGGAAAAAAGAGGAATGTATGGTTGTCTAAGACTAATACTACCCTACTGTAGTTGTGATCATTTTTTTTTTTTTTTTTGTAAATAGTGGCTTTCTTATCACTAGACTCACAGGTGAGTCTCACTAATCAGTTCAGACCTCCTCGCTCCTGTTTCTCCTCCATCCTGGAAGTACAGTGCAAATTTTATCATTGAACTTTCGTCAAGGAGTTTTTCTTCATCATCCTGTTGATCATATCTTCACCTGACGCTTCATTGGTGTGGAGCCGTGCCTGTCATTTCACGCCGTGCCACCTCTTGTCAGCCTCCGTGAGTGACAGTGGAATTAGAGAGGATTAACTCTCCCTGCATCAAGAGGAGATGAGCATCTTGACTGATAGTTTGCATCCGTTAAAAAAATCCAACAAGAGAGTGGTGCGGCACATAAAGCTACTTTAAGTGCACTGTGTTGTAATACAATTACACACGTGGATAAAATTGTTGGTAGCCCTCTGTTAATGAAAGAAAAACCCACAGTGGTCACACAAATGGCTTGAATCTGACAAAAGCAAAAATAAATACAAACTTTTTGTTTTTTAAAATAATTCTGTGGAACCACAAAAATCAATGTCTGAATTTATTTCATTAATTATTGCTTTTGTCAGTTATTTCTGTGACCAGTGTCGGTTTTCTTTATTTAACAGCGGGGCGCCAACAATTTTGTCCACGTTTGTATTAGACTTTCAACATAAGGCTAAATTGTTTACAGTTAATATTGTGTACAATGACCTTATAATATAAGTTACAGTTGTTTCTCAAAAATGACTATCCATTTAATAACCCCCGTGGCCCAAATAGTAGCCGGGTGCCACATCCACAGCCACAATTAACGCCTCCACGTTAAGACACCTTCCATTTCCCATCAAAGAAAAACAAAACAATAGTGGTAAGTAATGACCTAAGCACCTTACGCTATTGCTCACATTCACGAGTTAACTACCGAAACCCTTTTAACTCAGATGCTAACTGAAACGCTAAACCACATGAACAGTCTAAATTAAAGTATAAGAATGGATTTCAGCATGGACGAGCGGCAATCAAAAAGTAATGAGCCTAATTTAATTTAACCAACTAATAATTGATTTTTTTCTGAAATTTACACTTTGTAGGTTACATTTTAATTTTTATTTTTTAAATCCACTGACTGCTTTGGAAGCCAAATATCCATGTTAACTGGGAAGGCTGACAGTGAATGAGTACATTTTGTTTATGCCTGATTTTATGTTATGTGGAGACAGTATCTTTCATGACAATTAGTGTTTCGGTAGACTCTGACGATGTCGCTCCATAATATATTTTTATGATCTGAGTGGTGTTTTTTTTTTTTGGTTTGTTTGTTTTGGGTTTTTTTTCCCGTCAGTTGGCTCTCACTTTGGTTTTTCTTGTTTCCTTGAGGGGGCACGTTGAGCTGGTGGAGGGAACAAGGAGGCGCGCACCTGGGAAGGATTGGCAATCATCTCCTCGTTTTAAGCGCTGCAGGCACACCAGGAAGGCGACAGATCGTTCTTCCAGTTTCTTTGTCCCTCTTCGTTTGCTTTGTGGATTCTCTCTTGCTCCTGAAGTGTTTTGTACAACTGTCTGTAGGATTTGCTCTTTGTTTTTGTTTTTTAGCGGTTTTATTATTTTTGGCATCTTCCTGGTGACACTCCTTGTTCTATGTACCCAGCACCACAAGCCATGATTTTCTCAGTTTTGCCTTTTGTAGAGGTGCTTTTGTTTGCGAGGTGCCTTGCACTAGAGTTTTCAGTTAGATTTGTGTTCCCCCTACGGGGTTGGTAGCGCTTTATGTTATCCAGTTTTCTCTTTTTTGTTGTTGTTGTTGTATTTAAAAGTTTTATTTGCTATTTTAGTTTTTGTAAAATAAAGACTGTTAAATCACCTCCACGCTCTGTTACCGCTTTGGGGTGCAACCTGTCACAAAGTTTAACATTTATGGTCCGGAGAGCTATGCACCTTATTTGTCATCTTTTTTTCTTGTTTTCCTGGATTTCTTTTCCTTCTTTTTTCTTGTTTTACTTGCATCACTTGACATAAATTGTAATTTACGAGAAAATAAAATGCCGCCAGCAATGAACTGCAAAAATGCACGGTGCCCTAAAATGCTCACTGCTGTACTGTACTCTGATGAAAGTGTGGTTGTATGTTGTGCTACTAAAGGTAAAACCAAAAGTCAAAATAGAGGATATGTTCATCATTTATCAAAGATGAAGCCTATTTGGAGAGCCAAACAAGACTATTAGACAAGGGGGGAAAAAATAATCACACAATTACTTGCTTATCAGTGTTGCAAGGCATGTCAACTGGCCGTCTTCATTAACCATGTCAAGGCAGCGAGGTAGCATTATTAATTAAAGATCCAGCAATCGATGTCATTCATTGTATCACAAGGAGAAGAGAATGGATGAATTCTACAAATGTTGCTCATGTTTTTGAAGAGCAGATTTTGCGTCTCGGACTACAAGCAGCTATGTAGCCCTCTCAGGTGTTCGAGGTTTTGGGTTAGTCCACCAGGCAACATTTTCCACTAATATAAACTGGCAGATTCGTCTGAGTGTTTGTGTTTTGTTGTCTGTGTTCTGCCATCAGGACTATGCTGCATTAAACATCTGTCAAATCTCGTCCAACTGAGCGAGCACAACTCTTTTGCACATCTGCACACTGTAACGCCTCAGGGATTTACTGACAGTCATTTTTACACCTTTTACCAGCCGCCCGCAGTCGGAAAAACATTGAAATTTTATACACAAGCCTCCACCGTGTTCCACTCTCCAGTGTATTAGATCAGATTGTCTCATGTACAGTCAGGTCCATAAATATTCAGACAGACACAATTCTGATCATTTTGGCTTTAAACACCACCATGGTGGATTTGAAATTAAACGAAAAACATGTGCTTCATCTGCAACATGCAGGCAATTTTTTTGTCTTGAGTTTCTGTGGGGCCAATTATATATTACTCGTGCACTCACTGTAGTCGTCTCGCCACGCTGCACTATTTGCATATCTGTTGTTGAACCAATACTGGCCACTCATGCCAGAGTAGCATCTGCCCCATTTGCACACTGACTGAGGAGTATCTGCAGCATTTGCACAATCGACATTGTCCCAGATTATCGCACTACTCACTTGAAGTCTCGGCGCCCTTTGCACAATGTTCATTGCACCGGACTATTGCAATATTAGTCATTCGAACTGCTCTAAGTGCTAGAGGACTTGGCATCTTTTTGCACAATTGTCAAAAAATAAAAAAATAAAAAATGTACCGGCATTACCACATAACTAGCAACCCTTTATTGCTCAGTGACTGTTATTCTCAATGTCTTTATATCTCAAAAGTGTTCTCTGTCAATTGACTGTCTGTTGTCGTACTAGAGCGGCTCCCACTACCGGAGACAAATTCCTTGTGTGTTTTTTGGACATACTTGGCAAATAAAGATGATTCTGATACTGATTCTGATTGTTTGCCTTAAAAAAAAAAGTTGTTTTTGCCGTATGCTTCTGGTCCAATATTTATGGACCTAACTATCGAATATAATGTATTTATGGAAATCCCAACATTAAGGCTGGTAATCTAAGCACTTTGCAAAATGCTTACTAGGATTAAACAATAGTTTTAATACACTAGACCAGTGGTTCTGTAACTTTTTGGTACCACCCAAAAATCTCCAAGTATCAGTCCTATGACCAGCATTAGAATACAGTAGTGTAGAACGCATGTTCACCTGTGTTCATCAAAAATAAAATGAGGTTTTATTTACCATATACAAATGTGACCTGGAATTTATCCAAGATGATTTTGAGCCAATCACAGCCACATCACATCTAGGAAATGTCCTTAATTAGGCTAACATGCACAATTTTGAAATGTGGGCTGAAGTCAAAGTACCAGAAGAAAACCCACAAAAGCACAGAGTCAACCCAGAACATTAGAACTGTGAGGCAGAAACAAGTATAGCCATGCTCTAGATGAGTTTGATGTGGAAAAACAGGACTTACCAACCACGTAAAAGACCTTCCGGTTAAACACCACATCAATGATCTCTGGATGAATGGCCACAAATTCCCACAGACACACTCCACAAATCCTAAGCAGCTAAGTGGCACACAAAAAAAGAGGAATCTTCAATACATCTAACTTGTGACTTCATTAATATGAGAACGCCAGTCTTTTAATCTACACCAACCTGCCCGTGTGAAAGAAAAGCACACTCTTTGTAAGAACCCAAAGGTTAAATAAATACAAAGCAAGAATTATTAACTAAATGAGATTGTATTGTTGCTTCAAGTGCTTAAAGCGAATGTTCCTTCCTGTCCTCGGTTTCTTGATGGAACAGCAGTCGAGTGAACACTTTAAAAGACGTTTATTAACCCATGTAGGATTTCTATTTTTTTTCCACTTAACTTCCTGGGGGAGATTAACTCAAGGTTCAACTGTAGGCCGCTCGCTAAAGCTGGAGGAACACTTGAGCAGCTGCTTGACGTGCTGCCAGAAACAAACAGGAGGCTGCACTGCCTCTTCTTTACTTTGTACCGCATGTACCTTTGTGCATGCACTGCATTTTCATAATAATACATTTAACCAAGCTTTTATGCTCTTATGTTGTTGTTTTTTTTTTAGCGGCGCCTACAATTTTGTGGCGATACAGTGTAAATCTTTGAGATCCCGTGATCCACACTGGCTGCCTTCCCTTGTTAAGACTTATAAGACCAAACTTACAAACAAATCCCATGCGACATGTTCGAGCTGCTGTTAATCATTTCATGTAAACCCTTTGCTTTCCGTGCCATTTATCTTCTTATCCATATTTAAAGAACCGATCATTGATTAGCAGTGTGTCATATGTACTAAAAATGACCACTGGTGTCCCCAAAATTCTTAAGTGTGACATGAACCAATCAGCTTTAAAGAAATGCTGAAAATTGATATAAAGAGCAAGTGATAGCCAAAATTAATGATTCGATTCCAGCTACTTCAAACACTGCGCCTTTTTCAAAACAGAGATAGATTTTACTGTGACTGTGATTTTTACTGTGACAGGGAACAATAATCTCAAACAGGGAACAATAATCTCAAAAATTCCTCATCCTGTCTATCAGAAACGTAACAACGAATTTGCATTGACTGGGTTTAGATTAGCCACCTCAAACATTTTGTGTTGCGTAGT
Organism: Phycodurus eques; assembly: GCF_024500275.1. Classification (NCBI taxonomy): domain Eukaryota; kingdom Metazoa; phylum Chordata; class Actinopteri; order Syngnathiformes; family Syngnathidae; genus Phycodurus; species Phycodurus eques. The sequence goes on along the minus strand of NC_084545.1, from coordinate 12,547,382 downwards.
AGTCAGGATTACTGTTGACATTTTTACCTGCGGTGCCAAAGCTCAATTATCTCTGAGGGTTTAATGATTAAATGAGAATTGGGTCCTGTGCAGAGAAATATGAACATGCCCCAAGTTTAGTTTTTACTTCAGCTACGCCGACATCTTTTGTCGCATTGCAGTCAATATGAATAGGGTTCTTGCTGTGGCATAACGTCAATAATCTGTAAAAGGTTTAACATGATTGAGAACTATGGATGACAACAACATACATGAACGTGCACTGATGACATTTTTTGGCCTTAGCTTCTCCAAACAGTTTGGAGAGTCGACGATAGCACTCAAATTGAATTGGGTTGTTGCTGTGACATTCATCAATCTTTTCTCAAAGACAAAACTTGTCAGATCAAATATGTGACCGGTCGAACTAAAACTTCACAAAACCCTGATATATGTTCGCATGATGATGCCAACACCTTTGTAATTCCATTCCTTCACACGGTTATATTGGAATCTCAGCATTAAAAAAATGATAAGTTACAATCAGCTTCTCAATTTAAAGTAAGGTAGGTACATTGAAGGATTCAATTAACGCCTTGAAATGCAGTAGCTTTGTCATGGCGAGAGAGAACGCATTGATAAGATGTCATGTAAAATGTGAACATTTGTCAAGTCTGTGTCATCCTTTTCTCCTGCGCATTTGCCGGGAACTGAGATGCTGACGGAGGAGAATGTTGAAAAAGATGATCTAAGCCCAGAAGCACTTGTTTAAAACAAGGTATGCTGTTAAGTCATAAGCATTTTTTTTTTTTTTTTGTAGTAAGTGTGAAACAGTTTTATCAAGCTTTGTTGAGGAAATGTATTGATTCAAATCAATATTTAGGATTAATGAGATACTGTATGTCTGAAGTACCTCCAATGAAATATCCTAAATCAGAGAATTTAAATCTGATTGTGCCCTGCGATTGGCTGGCGACCGGTTCAGGCTGTACCCCGCCCGCGACCCTAATGAGGATAAGCGGTTCAGAAAATCCAACCTCTTTTTTTTTTTTTTTTTTTACTTATCTAAGTAACATTTATTTTTATTGTTCATGATTTTATTTTTCTTGATTTAGATACTTTACAACACTTTCCCTTGCATGACAGTTGTCCAGGTTAAAGAATTAAATACACTCGGCGCAATCACCTTTGCATCCATACTCTTGTTATTAACACGAATTAATGTTCGTTTTATGTTTCGGTTTAACAGTGGATAACTAATGCTTACACACGCTAAACGCATCCCCTTGCCAGCATCACTCCTACCTTTCTTATTTTACAATGCTTGCAATTTCTCCATGTTACTAAAAGTGAAGACAATTTGAAATTTTGGTAGTAGTAGTTCGCTTACAGGGGCCGCATGAATGGCCCCCGGCCCTTAATTTTGACACCTGTGCCATAGGTGATGTCGTGTAAACTTTTTTAGATAATCAATAATTGAATCAACTGATTGATCAATCAACAACCAGTACTACAATCAATTTGACCTAAGATTCTGTGGTATATTTTCCCAAACCTCTTACATATTTTCTCTTTGCCTTGAAGGAATCTTGTCTCATTTTAGAAACTATTGCTGCTGTATGTACAGTTTGCAGTTGACTGTTTACCAAATCTTCATTCAAGGGAGCTTGACTGGTAGGTACATACCGTGACAATCCAAGGCTTTGCTTAGTGCCGTAGGGAGCGACTGCAATCCATTGATTTCTTTCATCACTTTAAGGTAATTATGCAGGAACACACTGAATGAGCCCCGACGGGGGGAGGACGAGGTGGTGGCAGGGTGGGATGCTTTCTGTCGTTAGACCACAGCTCCTCCGTGATATATGCTCTGCGGAAACACTCTGAAAGTGAAAGCTTTCACTAGACACATTATAATGGGCACCGAGGAATGGATTTTAATGCAACAGAGCAGAGGGCCTGCATACATTACCACAGACTTTTATATTTTACACTTCTGCTCGTCTTCAAACCTTATTCTTTTATGTCCGCAGAATAGTTTCAGTGCAGATAGCATATTCTCCACCTGGGATTTGGAGGTGATGTCAGGCTCCAATTACACTTACAAAGTTGACTTGAATGATCTTGAAACGCAGAAATCGACTAAATCGAGTTTTAATGCAGGAGAGAGGAAGGTTAGGAGCAGAACTCCACAACAAGGTAAGAAGACAAGTCGTTTATTATCGAAATAAGAAGATAAACTTAGTTTGACACTTGGGAGTTTTCAGGCATGCGGTACGTGACCCAGACAATTCATGAACTTTAAAGTCGATTGAGTGACCAATCGACCTAGCAGGTCTACAAACACCGCCAATACACTGTACTAGTCACATTTCCATTGAGTTCCAGGATCTTTAAGCTTTTGGTACTTGTCGTTCCTGGACCTAACCCAATCGGATATGTTCAGTGCTGCTGACCTCGCCCCAAAGGTTTCTGGACCTCCTGAAAGTATTGCTCCTATTGCTAACACTAAAGTTTGCGGAAATGAGCGCAAACATACAAGTTCAACTATGAAACACAGTGGAGGTAATGTCATGGTTTGGGCTGGCATGGCTTCATCTGGTTTCTTAATCTTCATTAATGCCAAGCAGGCGATAGTTTGAGGATGTCACCTGGTCACAAGTTATTTCAGGTAATAATGCAAATAACGCATTGCATTCTGAGTTGCATATCAGGTGAAATGAAAGTTAAAATGTTTATCTCATCTGACATTTGTGATTTGCTGTCAAACCAAAATGTTTTCAGTCTGTAAGAAAAAGACAAAGGGATTTGGCCTCACTGTACTAATGCTTTTAGTGGGAAGGGTATTGCTCATTGTGTTTCAGTTCTATTCCCTTGGGGGAAATGTAGCCAAATGCTCTCCTAACCTACTACTAATGACAATAATAACAATAGTAATGCATGGCTTCTCAGAAGGTTGTGAAATTGCAAGGTGATTTTGAGATGAGGCTCCTCTACTCAAACTGTGACTAGAGGCGTGTGCAGCATCACTTCCTCTGACACATCTAAAATTGGTTTAGGGCGACCCGTGTGTACACGGAGATCCAGGCTGACATTTTGTTGCTCCGTACGGAGGGCTTACATCGCAGAGGACAGACAGTGAGTTGATGAGTGGCAGTGGAAAAACAACAAACTTCGTCACACTGGTTTCATAGTGACAATTGTGATTTGTAGGTTCAAAGGCAGCTCTCTTGAGTTATCTCAAAAACGTGAACAACATTCAGGATTTATAGCGAGTGATCATAATGTCAAGGAGAAAGCTCTCTATTTACAGAGGATATGAAGTCTTTTTTTTTTCTTTCTTTCTAGAAGAAGCCTGCATGTTTTGCGCTAACACTGACTGCAATTTCTAACAGTTCATCTTTCCTTCCACCTTGTCTAAGGCCTCAGTTCCAGCTGAAGAAAAACAGATCCAAAGCATGACGCTGCCATCACGATGCTTCACTGTAGGCATGTTGTTCTTTTGGTGCTAAGCAGTGTTTGTGCCAAAAATACCTTTCGGAATAACAGCCAAGATTAACCTTGTTTCCCGACACCCATCCATCCATCCATTTTCTGAGCCGCCTCTCCTCACAAGGGTCGCGGACGTGCTGGAGCCTATCCCAGCTATCATCGGGCAGGAGGCGGGGTACACCCTGAACTGGTTGCCAGCCAATCGCAGGGCACATACAAACAAACAACCATAGGCACTCACATTCACACCTACGGGCAATTTAGAGTTGTCAATTAACCTACCATGCATGTTTTTTTTATGGGATGTGGGAGGAAACCGGAGTGCCCGGAGAAAACCCACGCAGGCACGGGGAGAACATGCAAAGTCCACACAGGCGGGGCCGGGGATTGAACCCCGGTCCTCAGAACTGTGAGGCAGACGCTCTAACCAGTCGCCCACAGTGCCCATTTCCCGACACACATCTGTTAAAATGAATAGTTATGTAATAATTGTTTATGTGCATTTTAGACATTTAGGTTGATTAAGGTGCTACGTAAATCTAAACACGTGAAAATACATGTAAAATATATTGATAAACACAATAAATCAAATATACGCAAAATACGCAAATCGTAATTAGATACTGTAATGCAATGTGATTCGGATTCCAGCCGAAGAGCAAACCACAGTAGTCCGTCATCTATGAAACTGAAGTAGATTATACTTTCTTTTAACTATGATTTAGCGCTTTCTAGATTTTCAATTTTTAACATTCGCTGTATATTAGCAGTATACATCGAGACAGTGGAAACCAAATATGTATTCAGTCTGAGTTCAATGAGGCATTCCTAGTGAGGAAACAGAACAGAGTGCTATAGGAAATTGATTGATTTGGGCAACTAACATCACCACATTATGTCGCTTATCACTTTGAGGAAAGCTGATTACTCAGGGAATATGTCCAGTTCAGCGCGCTTATAGCGAAAAGGGGCCTATTGACAAGGCCTAATTCCATGACACAGTATTGCATAAGAGAAGATAATTTTGTACTTGTGTTATTTTATGTTGAAAATAGTTCCATTCATGTGGGGGGGGGGAAAAAAACAAAGTCAAACCCAACAAGGACGCTTAATGTAATAGCAAAGACATAAATCACTTTTAGGTTTTGAAACATTGCATGTGGTCGAGCGCCAATGTACCCTGAAATGTTGTAAAACGTGGTCTTGTTGTGTTTAATTTAACTTTGCATCTGCTTGATGGCTGCCTCTTTGCAATGACTGAAGAACCTTGACAGGGCATATTGCGCGCCGCTGAGGTGGCAAAGGTCACAAAGGGTGCTGCTGGATACGCAGGAATGGCTATTTGCAAGGTATAGGGGACACACATAGAAAGAAATGCACAACTGGCAAAAAGCCCATGACATTGATGAATGCTGTCCTCTAAGTGTTAGCTAAAAATTATCTGATGAGACGCGTTAGGTGTTCCAATTCACAAGGTTGATGTAATGACAGCAGAGGAGGACACGCATGAGGATATACACCGATCACAAAAAGCCATTTGTCTTTCTAGGAAGGTCTACCCAAATGGATAAACTGAACGACCGGTCAAAACATTTGGCAGACATTGGAACCATAGAATTTCAAAGTACACAGATAACACAGCCTGAGTGGGTTCACTGTATCATTTTGCAATGTGGCAAACAAAGTGATTCCACAAGCTGGCTCAGTATCGGGAGAACAACATGACCAGATAATCACCTAAAATAAGCTTAATATCAAATTCATTTTTGATATGTATGTTTCAGGTTGAAGTCGTCTCAAATGATTGACCTGTTTACAGTGGAAACAAATCCGAACATATACACTTTTTACAACAGTCTGGGAAGCTGATGTTTTGTTTTTTTTTTGTCCTGGGGTGTTTTAAAAACTCACACTGGAGGAAAAAAAGTCTCTCTGTCTTTGCCCAAAGCAAAAGGTGAGCGCCCCAAGGTGCTTTAGTGCCCTCGTGTGGTCACTTTCCTCCTCTTCCTCCGGGATCTCCTCAAAAGTGGACCACTTGGCAAATATACTGCTATTCAATGAAAAAAGAAATAAATAAAACAAAATGCAATCATTCTCGATACAGCTTAAACTGTTATAATTCATTTGAAATGCATGTTCTTCTATGTCTGTATTTTACTGCAACAGATAATCAAGTTTCTCTCATTGTTAAACAAGTGATTGTACTGCATATATTTACACAATGACAAATCATCCTTTGTACTTTAAGCACTTGCTATTAATTATTATTTACGGCCGGTTTGTTTGTCTGCCACAGCTTTCACGTGTGCAGGGAAAGCAATTTCCTGTGCTCGATACAAGGAATTGACCATTTGTCTCACTAATAACAGAAATGAGTGATTGTGAAGCGTGGCGGCGAAGGTATCAAATAAGCATTAGGAATAATTTTTTTTTAAATCTCCATCGTCATATACCAAATACAGGCATGCTATCACACTAGACCCGGCGTCCTTGGTTCTGAATGTGGTGTGGGTCACATTTTATTAACATGGCAGCTTTATTTAATTTAGGGACAAGCGCTCCCGCAGAAATGTGTAACAACACACTGTGATGACATGCTCAAGATGGCTGCACAATCTTGAAGCTGTGATGAGATGCTCAAAATGGCTGCACAATCTCGAAGCAAATAAACAGATATTGGCGCCGTGAGACTTTATGATGCGTTGCCATTATAACTGCATGGCTCAGCAACTTTCAAGTCATTTGGCAGGTTTCCGAGGAATTGCCCTAATATTAAAATGGTCGACTGCCAAAAATACACTGCATATTTTCATTTGCTTTGGACACTTATGGGTATGTGGCTATTAAAGAGTCAAAGTGACAGCTACCGACACTAATGGGTGTCGCAATAAAGGTGGCCTCATGATGGAGAGATAATTACCTAATGTAAGTGAGTTGGATGGAGGTGTGTCTTTGTAGTCTTTCCTGTCAAAAAGAAAAACCCAAAATCTGAGACGGTACAGCTAGATTTATTCTCTTCAAAAACAAGGACCACAGAAATATGATGCAAATATTATGTCCAATACATGCTTCTGGCATTTGTATTTTGCTGCATCCAAATCCTTGCTGATTTGCACCTTTGCACACATTCACCACTGCAAATATTCTTTAAAAAATCTTGTTTATCTTCTCTTATTGTATCTTATTTATATTTCACAAATCTTGAGATTTACTGGGCTAATCTGGGACCTTGGGTATCTAATTTCGTGCCATATCATGTGTAAATGTGTATTGTTATGATTGTTATGATAAATTCCTTGAATCTTTGAAGAAAGGCATCAATATAGTTGTGGTAAAAAAAATTATTTATACACTGTTGTGAAATTGCATTTTGCTGATTAAAGAAGAGGAACATATATGCACACACTTCTCTTTTAATGTATTCATTGTCCTTGTGTAAGCATTTGAGCAACCTATTGGAACGCAATTTAAACTAAACTTCCCCCGGAGCTTTGAATACACTCTCTGGACACAACATACGTATCACAACTTTGGATTTGGAGATCATTTCATTGTGCAGGTGTATTATTTTCAACCTAAGTGTGTATTATTTTCAACCATTTTACTGGGTTACCATGTACCAGCACAGGGCGAGCACTCAAGTTAATTGGGAGGATGACTGGTTGAAGTTCAGACACCATGAAGAGAATATGCTTTGCATTCAAAGTTTTTTAGGAATGAATACATTCTTTATTATTGATACATGTGGTTGAGGGTTTTTCTAACCGAAGGTTAGTGAAGTTAGTGGCTAAAAAATGGAAGGAATCCTATTACCTACACAACTGCTTTACGTGACTGCTCACTCCAACACAAATTCTATTGGTGTGCTCAGAATGTGGACAAGTGTGATTTAATAAAGAAAGGTCAATCCAATTGTGAAGCAGTAAATGTTCAGTATTGTTTTCTGAAGTACTTGTTGACTTTGCAGGTTGTCACATAAACTGCTAAATTGATGAGGAAAAACTGTTTCTGCTGCTCCATCCGCACAAATTTCATCAATACTTGACCCTCTGAGTCCCGATAGTGCATGAGGAAGTGTTCCGCGGAATAGAAAAGTGAACATGGCATCTCTAGGTGCTTCATGACAACTGGCGTGCTGACGCACCAAAAGGGTTTGTTGAACTCATCAAGAAGAGTCAGAGTCATGATACAGCGATCCTGATGAAGAGCAGACATGATCAAATTGTTTAATAAAAATACACTGCAATGAGTACAACTTTTAGCAGCATGTCAGCCATGTTTTGGAGGGGAGGATCCAGTTATGAATTTGTTTGGGACGATGTTCAAACAAGAGTTCTTGCGAGAACACTCATATATCATGGAAATTTGACTTATTAATTGCTTGTACACAAAAAGTTGGAACTCCGGAGTGGCTACGGTTAGTAGAGCTTACCATTCGCTAAGAGCATTGCCGGCATTAGCTCCTGATAACTGGCACCAACTAAAATGTTCATCAAATTTGTCGACGTGGGGACGGGAGTTATTTGCCTTTGCTAATGTGTCAGCTGCATTTTCCACCTGCACGGATAGCATCGCAAGTGTAATCCAGTGGCTTGGTGACGAAGTCCTGACGGAAAGTGAAGTCACAAATATGCCTTTTACTTGCTCTCTATGTGGAGGTGTGCTTTTCTCTTCTGACACCGGGCTGTCTGAGTACAAGTACCCACTTGCCTAGTTGCAACCCCCTAGCTCCGCCCTAGTCATCATGGAAACAAAAAGACATCCCCAGTTTTGTACATGCGGGCGGGCTGAGTTGCAGCTCATTCTTCCTCATCAGGAGAAAAAAGGATAGTGACTAATTACCTCAGCTCACACACTCTGATTTACATAATTAAATAGTTGACTGCTGGGCCCATTTGTACTAAGTTGCTAACTTCATTGCTGAGCAAACAGCATCATCAAAGCACTTGAACAGTCTCTCAAAGTGTGGAGACTCACCACATGTCGTGAACAAGTTCCCTGTGCTGTATTAAAGAGCATCTTATGTAAGTGAACGTGACATCTTTAACGACTGTTAGTGTTCCATTCGACCCTGACACGTAATTGCACCACAATGGTGCGTGTTTACTCGCTTCTTGCCATTTTGCTGCAATTCTCCGGAACGCTATTTAATATTATACCAAAAAAAAGGTATTTGTACAAATAAAGCTCTATGCCAAACTGCAGTGTTGTAAATAAATGCCCTTGATCACTATTTGCTGAACCACAGTGGCCCATGACTTTGAATGATTGATGTTTGGTTGGCTTAGAACTTCCTACCATTTAGTGTGTGACTGAGTCCCAGACAGTGAACAAGTCTTCTAACAAAGTAATTGGTACCTTTACTTCGCCCCGCAGTGCCTCACACCTCCAGGGCAGAGTGACATTTCCTGATAGAGGTGTGTGCTGCGAAAAGCAGGTGTCATTAACGGCTGTAAGTCGAACGTGGCCATCGCAGATCTGATCTGAAGGACATCGTGATAAAGGTTCTTCATGAACAAACAGATGCATTCATTAATTTACTTTAACTTGCAGTATAATCACTTAACAAAAGCATAACACTTAAAGTTGTATTTCGCATATGATATTAAAAAAATAAAAAAGATTACCTCTTCGGCAGAATAACTGAGAGAAACTTGCAGACATGATCTCACATTCAGTGCTGTGGAGAACGATGTTTAGCTGGTAACCATGGAGACCATAATCAGGGTCGATGTCATCAAATGGGGCTTTGACCACGGGCTCCACGTAGGGACTATTGGAAGGAAAATAATGAGTTGTCAATTCCAGCCAGTAGAGGGGGCTATGTGCATACTTATGAGTTATTAGAAATGCTGCACGAAAGAGGGAGTAGATGAGCAATGTAAAATTAAAGGGCCCTCCTCATTTAAACGCTTTCATTGTAATACAAATGGAACTCACTTGTACAAATATAACGCCTTGTCCTGTTTACCAGAGTTCAATCAATTCTATTATTTTGGTTTTTATTTAAACATCTCTCTCAAAACCCTACTCTAAAGACAAGCCGTAGCTGATGCAAACACAAGACAAGAGAGGGGGAAAGGCCATAATGTTGACAAGATAACGGCCACAGTCGTAGTGAAAGTGCCGGTAATGGGGCACCAAGCTGAGCATCAAAGACAGATCACCTCGGGAATGAATGCTGTCAGTTGCATTTGCTCGTGACACACTTTTTACCGTTTGAACAGCTCAAGAAGACGTGTCGCCTACCAAAGAGAGGATCCCTGGGTACTTCTCTCCAGTAGTCTACAGAAGTGAAGTGTGAACATGACAAAGGCAACACTGTGTCGCTCCTGCGAACAAAAAGACTCAAATCAGCATTGTCGTTACATTGTCATTGTCTTGACTTTTCCTACAAGAATTGAAGAAAAGCTCTCCACCCAGCACCATATTTTGTTTCGTTGTTCCCTTAGTTTTAACACTGTGCAAGTCACAATTTTTATCCAAGCTTGTAACTTTCAGGGGTTATCCGATTGTGTTTATAAGACACACACTTTTACACTGCTAGTCAAGTTTTCGTATCCCAGCTTTTTTTCCTGCGTCGCTGTTCTGTGTGAAAGGTACTGACTGACACGGAATAACGGGTGGAGAATGGAAGCAACCCCTCAATTACCCGACTTCAGAGACAATGTTAGAGGCAAGAGTGTTATAAAAGAAAAATAAACAGAAAGTCAGAAAGGGCGTTGTGACGGTGAACACCCAGTTCACTTCCGCTGTCCTTTTGTGTTGAAAGCAATTTTCACACCACACGCTGGAGCTGATCTGGATGCGGGACTGCATTTTGGCCGTGTGAAGGCAAACGCAGTTGCTGTAATATTCAGCACGGCAGTTTTTTTTTTGTGAAACACACATTTTGCAGGAACTTTGTGAGAAAGAGGGCTACAGTTTCCAACCAATCGCTCTTGTCAAAAGGTGCAGGCATTGTTTAATGTCAAAGCAAGAAGCTTGTATTAACAAGCACAGCTCAGCTGATGTAACTTGTCACTGTCCCTGCAATCGCAGTTTTCAACTAATTGGCTCAAATCTTTCACGTCTCTTTAATTATTACCTTTTGACCTCTTTTTTTTCCCTTGTTTATCGCAAGATTCCCCAACCAGGTGCTAGCAGGTGTTATAGTTGCAGATTTTGTCTTTGGACATTTTGTTCTCTTTTCTGTCTACCTCCCTTAAACCATACCTTCCAAATTGACATTCTAAATAAATTATAATACATAATTTGTCAAATAGCTAGGGTTAAACTTATACATTTGGGTTTTACAGAGTAGTTTGTAACATAATTACCTTCCAAAGCCCCATGACAACATCATGCTTCAATAGCTTCAGTTCAACTAGTTGATCCCGGCCACAGTCCTGCATGGTTTTAGTCAGACTCTCCATGTCTACCACATCCATGAGGGACCTCCAGCCAGGCCTGCCAAAGCAAGCAAAAGACAATCATTTTTTACAGTGGAGAGGCGCTGGAGCAACAGATGGACGGGGATGGATGTTGACTGTCTCACGCCTTGAGTCCGGGGCAGTTGAGGGCTACTCTCCTGACGCCGTGGAGCTGAACGGTGGAAATTTGATGGAAGTCGGGCCAGAGGCTCCCATCCCAGCACAGCACCGCAGAGCTCTCAAAGAACTGGAGCCAGCTGAGATCATATGTGGCTTCGTTCTTTGATTTGTCCATGACCGTCAGCTCCCAGGTTATGTTTCTAGTGTGCCATGACATGCGTAATTAATAAGAGAATTAGGCTACACTCAAATCTGGGTTAGCAAAGACACAATATCAAGACCTAAAGTAAGGCCACATTCATTGAACCAATAGGGGTGGGCAAGATGGGTTTAATAATTTATCATAATTATATATGAATAATTTATCAGAAATATTGAAAGAAATTATGCAAGAATATTTGACAGTATAAAAGAAATTAGAAACATTCACATTGATTGCAGATTGCAGTATTTATAAATGCCACCTGTAATGTACCTTATCCACACTCAACACAATGAAATATTGTCTTAACTTGTTCAGCTTGTCTGGGCCACAATATGCCATTTTTACAGCTTTGGAAATATCAATTCTAAAGATAAATGTGGTTTTCGTTGATTTGATTAGTATATTGAGTTCAACTATAGCAATATATTTTTTTTGTATTCTCATACTTATCATAGTACTTTGTACATTGGCATATTCTTTTTCATGCTCATCAAATTTTAACATTTTTCTTTTCATTGCATTCGTCATTGCTTTTTTTTCTGTATGGTGTGACCTAGTAAATCTTTGTAAATTTACAATAAAAACAGCTTAATGTAAAGTGCAATGAAAAGATAAGTGATGAAAGATGAAAAGTGCAATTTAACAGAAAGGTTGTCAATTGTCCGGTTATTACATTTTATACTCACCCAACTAAGAGTTTAAAGGCTATTCTATTTGCTTTATCAGCAGTGAAGGGAGTTCAGTGAAGTTGCTAATGGAATAAAATGTAATAATGACATAAAACTGCAGCTGCTCTGATGAATTTCTTGATCTGATTCAGTCTATACTGACACTCAGGACTGCCCCTATTGTGATTTTTTTTTTATTTTTTTTCTTATGCTTAGCTGAAGGAGGAACAAAAGAAAAAATTGGAGCAGCCTGTGAGGACCAGGATCACCCTGGGGATTTGGCCCGCCATTGTCTGTGTGTGTGATGTCTTGTGAAATGCTTATTAGCAAGGTAAATCGCACGCTCCTGAGTGTCTCAGACAAACCCCCAGGGGGGAGTGTCTGACTTTCTGGGGAAGGAAGAGAGAGAAAGTGTGTTCTAGATGAGAGGTCGGGAGGGGGCGTGGGTAAGTAATTTATTTCAACAATTCAGACAGCCTCTGCAAGGAAAACACTTATTTCCACTTCCCCTCTGTACCGCAGCAACCAGAATGGAAGTCCAAATGTAGCGCCTCGCAGCCTCTAATCAGAGGTTATAAAAACCCAGCAGAGAGTTAGGGGGAGGCGGTGAGGAAGCCCCCCTCCGATCATGGATGCTGGCATATCTCTGAGCAGATGATTCAGACCAAGCAGCGCCCGCTGGCTCATTAGGCAATACTGCAAAAAATCTGGAAATAATTGACATTCAAAATAATTTTATCAAAGCGAATGATTACCTTTAACTCTTAAAATGGAAGCGCAAACATGGAGTGAAAATGTAAAGCCCACTTCACAGCCGTACAAATGATCATCCCGAACAGATTACCATAATCAACATGTAATGACAGAAAATCGAATATAGTTTACACATGTACTGGACAACATGTTTCTATAAGTTGATTTTTTTATTTGTAGACTTTACACCGATCTGATCGGCTTCGATCGGTATCGGCCAATGATTAGCATTTTATGAGGATCGGCTGATCGGCTTTAATGTCAGAATTCGCTGATCCGTTCAATGACGTCATTGATCGGCTCCGCAAAAGACAGTCACTCTGGGTCGCCGTCGTATAAAGTATATTTGAATCCAAAAGCTAGTTTATTTTTAGCTTTTCTTTTGACGTCATTTACGATCACTGGGCTTTGTCAAATCAAACGCGACCGGAAACACTCGTTACCACGGCCACGACAACAACAATGGATGGCGCGCGTATTGTGTTGGTCAAAAAAGAACAAAATGGGGAAAAACGTGTGGGGATGGTGGTCACCGGTGCACGGGAGAAGATGTTCGTTCAAGGATTGCCTGAGGTATGGCCACGTAGTTTTAATACGATAACACAAGCGGCCAACAAAATGTTATGTAGCCTAGCAAGCTAGTGCTAGGACTAACGATTGTACGTAAACATGAATTTTACAGAAGATTGAAATGTGTGTGCTGTAAAGAATACATATGGCATTGATTCTACAATCAATATTGTTTGAAAGGAATAAACTAAAAATGCATATCCACAATGCATGCCATTACACATTTTCAGCAATTTCTTTTTTCATGCTTCCCAAACACAAAATTGTAGTAGTTGTGCTACCCAATAGAAAAAGCTGGAAATTTCTGACAGTGTCATCAACCTTTGATCAAAATAAATGTGTGCATCTTAAGACAAAGCATTTTTTTTTTTTATCCCAAAAAATTCAAAATCTGAAAATTTCTCAAAGAAAACGGAAAAAGGTTTGAGTCTGAGGAATAGTAGCTGCATTATTTCTAGATGAAATACATTTTAAAAATGGCTAGAAACAATCTGAACTAATATTAAAAAACTCAACAGCTTTAACCTTTTTCTCCATCATTTTTTATTTTTTATTTTAACGTATGCCATCTTATTTTTTTGTTGACACTTTCTTCCTTGGACTTCTCTTCACAGCTTTCCAGCTAATTGGTTAATATCTTCCCTTGCAACCGTGGGCACCCGTTCAAGTCACGGACCGGCAGAAGAATGTGGGCCAATCAATAACGGCAGCTTCGTCAAGTGTAGACAGAGCTTGAGAGGATGGGGCAAAGGACCATCAACCCCCAACATCGCCCAGACCCACGGCTGTGGTATCGTTGAGCAAGACATCGATACCTGAACTGCTCCCTGGGTGCTTAAGTAGCCTCTTACTAAGGATCCCATTATAAAATGTAGTGGATGTAAAAAACCTGCATAGTCACTTCGCAGCTGATAAAAAGTGAGACAATTGAGAGAGAACAGCACAGTAAAATCCTATAGTGAGGGTTACACTACGGCCATATATTTATTCTATTATTTACAAATATTTTTAAGCTTTATGTATAATACCAATACAACATATATATCTCAGGTGTATGTATTATTTTTGTCAATTTGGGGTTGCCATTCTCACATTCTACACAGTAAGTAGCATCTGTGACTTTGAATGTGTGTGGTTTTCAAAGGCGGGGCGTGGCCTGTTGAGTGATGTGGGGGTCAGCGGGTGAGAGTTTTAGAGTTGGTTGTTGTGGGCTTAGGATAGCAGCTGGCTAACCGTTAGCTAGTCAGTGTGTTGCGTGCCTCTGGGTGAGTATCGGTTGTGGCCGTGCAGCTCGTGCATGAAGGTGCTTGTTACGTGTGTATTTTGTTACCATTTGCTCAATAAATCAGTTGAAAGGCTGCAGCCGTGTCTGTGTTTGACCACCTGCGGAAGGATTACAATTTGTTCTTACTAATGGCGGAAGGCTATATTAAATTAGCTAACGATGTTTACTTTACTGTAGACGTGTAGTTGTGTTAGCCAGTTCTGCTTTGCAATAGACACAATGGACTTTTATCTTTTAAATTAGGGAGATTGTGCCTTTTACACACTCTTTCCTCCTGGCTGGTGCTTATTTCTACAGTATGTAAGCCTGCAATAAAATTAGTCCATGCGGAAAAATGGTCACAGCAAAATCAGGAGGAAATCTGTGATATAAACTTAGATACGTACGATTTAAAATTCTGCGATACAGTGAGAATGCGGAAAGTAAAACCTGATATGGTTGACTGTAATGACTGTAATACATAAAGTATGATTGAACAAATTGTATGCAATTAAAGTAGGCACTCTTTCGCTCACCTGAGCATCTGAACTGTGCGACTGGGCAACCCTGTGTGACGGCTAATGACTCCAATGTGTGTTTTCCACTTCCTCCTATTCCACGCATCCAGAGTTTTAAAGTAACGTAGCTTCCAGTAACCTGAAGGCTGATCTTGAGCCTCCAATGTGGTCTTCTCCAGCATCTCCCCAACCATGCGCATTGGCTTCTTGTTTAGCAGCCTCTTGAATATATTTCTCCATAATGCCCTGCATTGGTTGTTTTGGTAATAAGAGGAATATGAGAAATTGGCATTGACAGGCATGCAGCACGCTTTTGAACCTCAAAAGGTACCAGCATGGAAGTAGTGAATATACCTGGCTATTACACAAACCCAGAGGTTATTTTTCAGTCAGATGACCACCCAATAGCTTTTAATATATTGAGAGTGTAAACTGTTCTGCCATCTGACCTTTTCACATAGAACAATATTCTGTGTGTGTGTATAGAAAGTTCTCTGTCTACACATTATGAACGCTTGGCCAACACCAACAAACTACATCAGAAATAGACATGAAACTAAAAGAACTACCTAGTGAGAGTGAAGTCGTACAATGGAAATACGTCAAAATTATTATCTGAAGGAAGCTGTAGAGTTGAATTAATTCCTCTGACCCGGATTGTTCCTTGCCAGGCTTTACGATTGGATTTGAATCCTCAAATCCTTTTTGAAGTGGATTTTCAACATTGCTGTAGCCTTTTAACGCACCGCGTGTGATGTGTTGTAATACCTACACATCATTGGCAAGTTGATAGAAGATTTTACTGACTTGGCTGATGCAGAGTAGTGTGCCAGCATCCAGGTAGGACAAGATCTTATTTTGGATCTCGTATGGCAGTCTACACAAAAAAAGGTAACGGGAAAAAAAAAAGATGTTTTTATGCCAGTAGCTGTTCTTCCTACTGTTCTGTTGTATGCAACTGGCAGTGTTATCATCCCCTCGACTGTATGAAATGATGACGTCAATAGCAAAACATCAATAACATGTTCATTTGATATGAGTAGTAGCCTACATTTACTTTGACAAATTGACATTAACTATATGCATACTCTCTGGTGGGGCTTTAATGAACAAAATTAATTGTCTTGGAATTTGTAGCAAACAGTGGTTCTCATTCTCAGAGACTGAAACAATTAGAGAAAAAAGGAGTTGAGAGATGAACTTGTTACCTTTCCGTAAAGTTTTGAAGGGATGCTCGAGAGGGTTTGTTAGCTCGTTGGGACTTCGTTGCTTTTAATGCTAACATGCTCGCGCTTGTTTCAATAATTGTAGCACTGCATTTGTGATAGAAAATACGGACTTCGACGGTGTTCAATATTTAGTCGGACACCTTCCACTGAAACATTCGCCGAGCGTCTTCGTGAACTTCTCGTCTCGATAGCGACCAGCAGTTTCACACTGCTGGCGTCCTGTCGCCGTAGCAACATGGATGTTAAGCGTCATTGAATTAGCATTAGCTCAGAAGAGGTTTCCGGCGACGAGTCTTGACTTCCGGCTTCAAAATAAAAGTATGCAAACAATGATAATTAAAAATACGTAGGCCTACCGTGCAGGCGGTCCTTTCGAAAGAGTTCCGTTCCCTCAGGACTGCGGTAAATCTCGAACTTTTACGTAACTTGGAAACGTTTTTAGTCTATCACTGACCTACGCTAATGCAGTTGTTTAGTTGTAAATTGGGTTACAGCTATTTGAGAAGGGGCAGTCTCGGACTCTAGAATGTTTGGTCGTTGGTAAGACACACAAAAAAAGAAAAATCTTTGAGGTCACACATATTTGGGGAAAGATGACTTTTAATGTTTTTATGGTCTCAGGAATGCCTGCCCACCCATCCAACGTTAAGTTACAAACAAAAGTAAAGTCTTATCTGACTACTGCAGAAGATATGGCTGTGACTGAGGTCTTCTGCACCTCTGCCCCGTTACTGTTACGGTTACCTTTATGTAACCACCCCACACCGAGTTGCTCAGCCAATGACATGATCGGCTAGGCTGGCTGGAAATCCAGAGCCACTTTCAATCGATGGCCAGAGTATGGTTTCTGGACAACAATACGTGGCGAGGGATAAGGGGCTGGCTCACTTGCATGGGGCAGAGTCCCCTTCTCAAACAACCTGACTTCAGCAAGACTAGAAATGCAGTGTGTTAAGTTTACTATAATTCTAGATCCTTGGGATAGTCTGATAAAACCATGCTATTTAACAGACTTGGGGACTGTTTGTAATTGTGGAAAAAAAAAAGCACAATATGTCCTTTACACCTAACTACAAATTGCGACGCGGTTTCCAAATAAATGCTGGGAAATGCTGTCAAGGGAAATTAAATGGAAGACTGATGATGGAATAATTCCATCCATATCTATCCATCTATCTTGTAACCCCCTATAATCAAGGTCATGACAGGGAGTGGAGTGTAGTCCAGCATAATTGATGGGAAAATTGGATTTAAGTTGCGACTGAGCCCAAAAGTCAGCGATGAGAGCCACCACGATATCGGCGGCCTTAAGCAATATGTTTGATCGGTAATAATCATCTCAAATGAGCCACACTTGCGATGTCATTAACAAAAAGCGAGTGGAGAAACAAAAGAAGACTAATATTTTGACGCACGCTAAAGCTTGACTCAATTACTTGGTCACCACTGCAGGGATACAATTTGAATTTTGAAGCCTCTGGGAGGAAGTGGTCACGCTGATATCATAAGGAGCTCACACATAGTGATGATGTAACACACATGACACAATAAGTCTTCATGCCACTCAAGGGTTTCTTTCAGGCCAAAATGGCAAGTTGAGCTAATTCCAAGGAAGACATTTATAGTTGACAGATGGACGGGAGGACAGATGGATACAAAGGTGTGTGCCAACACGAAAGTAAATATGCGGTTCAGATGTACTACATTTTTCAATGCGCGATGTTTTGATTGCATCTGATGGCATTTAACACACACCAGACAATATGTCCCAAACAACCAGAGGGAATAATGAGTCATCGAACCACATCTGACCTCGACGGACTTGCATGAAAAAAAAAAAAAAAGTCACATAGAGAAAAACGGAAAACCAATCATGAATAGTCTGAGTCATTTTCCTCACGCATACAAAAAAAAAAAAAAAAAGGCAGATGGCTCGCTTTAAGAGCCGGCACATCATCGACCTCCCCGTTCCTGGAAGCCAGTAGGCACTGCTAGCTGTCAGGGAAAATAAACATAATGTGGTCGTCAGTCTGGCCAATCAGCTGTCCTGAAGGACGTGCAGCCTCTTTTAGGGCGACGGCTGCCCCTGGTATGTTAATGCCATATAGGCCACATCCCTTCTGCTTGCGTGTCCCCCGTACTTGACATTTGATGTTTTCCCATCGCTACATGTCCTTGAAGGCCCGGGGTCAGTTGTGGCTCTCGGATACCTGATGTCACTCTTCCGCATGGTTTGGCAGTCAGCTCTGACAATGCAATGTTTGTCAAATCGGGTTTAGGAAGGGGGAAAGAGTACTGTGATTGAGCTGAAAATTCCCTTTTCTTTGTAGTGCAAGCCATATGAAGCTTTGCACCGCAACACTGCGCAGCTTGTGTATCAAGATTATCCATGCCCCTCCAAACCTTGATGAGCAAGGTGTAGTTTTGTCCTTTCTCTCAATCCAATTGTAAGCATTAAAAAATAATAATAATCATCCCTAGTTTGATTAAAGCCCCAAACCGCATCTCTTCATTGAAATAACACATGAAGATTTTGTTTTCCCTCATATGGATAAAAAACCCATTCATGCCAGAAAATGGTGAAGACGTAGCGACATATTGGTCTTCATCTAGTACGTGCCGATCTATAAATATTCAAGCAGTCTTTGCTTTAAAAAAAAAAAAAAAAAAAAAGACACTCGGCTATAATCTTGCTTGCAGCTTCAAGCTTATCTGATCCCCTTTGATTCCTCTCGTCACGCACGCACTCACAAACCACAAGATACATGGAGCCAAATGGTCACGCACACACATTTCGATGGTTCAAATAGCCAGCAATCTAAAATCTGAGTTAAAACCACACAAAATGGGAGCAAAATCACACTGTGTCTTTCATTGGGGTATTAAAAATGAATCCCTGAAGTGACAGCTCATTAAAAGGTCTTGACTGCAATGTCACTTGCTTTGGGGTTATACATACATGTATAACAATAACAATAACAAATTGATTAGACCACCTGTCTTGAAAAATGACATTGCAGGCATCCAGCATCATGAAATGCTTTAATATGAACTCTTTACATTTCAGTGAGCTCACAACGGTTTCTGGAGTAAGGAACTTCAAATGGAATTTTCTTTGGGGCAGCTCACAAATGAATAAAAGAGATAACACCACTAAATCAACATCTTCTGTTCAGGCAGGAAATATTTTCGTAATTACCACTGGTGCGAATTCCAGACAGATCTTAAATAAACCACTGGATGGCGCAAAAGCATCTCTATTCGGAATCCCGGCTTTGAGTGTCAAATCGTTCCCTTTCCAGCACTGCGATGCGGAATGCGGTGCGCATAAGAAATGTTATTCCGGCACACCCACCCTTTATTTCGGATTAATCAGAGGCAGACATGGAACAGCAGCAGCATATAAATGACACACACCGAGAGCCAAGTCGCCGCACCACCTAAACTTGGGCGAAAACACAACAAACAAACAAACCACGAGTCCATGCCTGTGTTCTTCACTGCGAAACACTTGTAAGGAGTTAGACAAAGAATGGGCGTGAGTTGTCCCTTGAACGAGAGCCCGGAGACCTTGGCTTATTGTGTTATTTATTTATTTTTGAATTTTTCTTGGACCAGCATCTGAGCGCTCGGCTCAGTCGCTGAGAGGCAGAGGAGGAACCAGCAGCATGGAGTGCGCAGGTAGGTCCAAAATTATATTTGGAGCCTCTATAAAGTCGTTCTTTGAACCTTAAACCTCTTTTATGTAAAGAAGACGGCGATAGGGTAAACCATAAGTTTCCGTTTTTAATAAATTTGGTGAGAAAGTGGTGACATTTTACGCACACACAAAGCGCGTGCGTCTCGGTGGAAACCATGACCAATCACCGCCAACAAGTTGTGTCTAACATAAAACATTTGATTTCTCAGGATGTACGTCAACCTTTGTGTGACTTTGAGCACTTGCCTTCTCCCCAAATCCAAGTAAGGTGCGCAGGGAGGAGGGGAGACGCGGAGTCAGAGGGTGTTTGAGAGTGAGCGAGAGCAAGAGAGGGAGGAGAGAAGGGGAGGAAAGTGTGCACCAGGTGATCGAGTGCTAACAAACCTCCACGGGGGCTGCCGGGTTCGAACACAGGATCAGCGACCATGGTGCCAGCGCGCTGCCCGGGACTGGCCCACCTCCTCCTCCTCCTCCTCCTGGGGTGCACCGTGGCTCTCTGCCTCGGCCAGAACGACACGGAGCCCATCGTGTTGGAGGGCAAGTGTCTCGTCGTGTGTGACTCGAACCCTTCCTCGGACGGAGCGGTCACGTCCTCACTCGGCATCTCGGTGCGCTCCGCCGGGGCCAAGGTGGCTTTTTCGGCCGTGCGTGGAACCAACCACGAGCCGTCAGAGATGAGCAACACCTCCATGACCATCTACTTTGATCAGGTGAAAAAAAATAGGACAATCATATTTTCCCACTTTAACGCTGTTTGAAAAGCTGAATTGAATGAATATAATGTTAAGCTACGTTTGCGTGTAATGTATTAAATGTTGTGCGTATAACAGAACCTTGAACGCACCCAGGCAACAGAGTGATTTTTTTTATTTTTTATTTTTTTATGTCTGATTTGTTTAATGTTCCATTTATTTTCCCTAATTGAATTTGTGATTTGACCAACAAGAAGAGCTGTTACCCCTGCTACTAATGGGCGATTTTTAGGTGTGCGCAACTGGACAGCAAGCATTTTACGCTTACATTTATGGGCCGAGTCTAATTGTACGTGCGGTCTAGGAGTGTGTCAATTTGACCTTTCATTTATTTCGTATCCAATTGAATGTAACCTGGACATCCACCCTGTAAGACCCACCGTTGTGAAATGAGACCATCAGGTTTAGGTCCTAAAAACAACCACAGCATTTTCATTTCAATAAGTGGAAGCTTATTTCAAGCTGCAACCCGTTCACGTGCAAAGTTATGCGGGTGGGCTGATTGTACACTTCCTTTATGCCTCTGCAACTTCTTTAATGTGATATTCCATTGACTACTTATAAATATTTGACTTCCATCTAACTCGATATCGCAGAAGAAGCAACCTTGGGCTGTTTGGTGTATGCGTAATGAGTGTTTTTGTTGATGCGCAGCCAAAAATCAACCCCTAGGCTGAGTCTGACTTAACATGTACTTTATGTCTGAGTTAATTGTTGAAGCACAGACTTCCCATCATTAATTCCGAACCATAATACAAAGCAGTCACCTTAAGAAGACGAATTTGTCACATATCAATCGTTTATTGAAATTCTTTTCCAATGTGTTTTGGGCAACCCACTGCTAAATTTAACCTATTAACGAGTAAAGTTACAAGTGATTTGACGCATATACTTTCAGTTTCCTTTTTTTGGGTGGACTGTATGCACCTCGGTCACACATTTGGGACCAAACCGAACTCCCATCTGACGCATAACATGACACCTGAAGCATTTGGCAGAG
Source organism: Phycodurus eques (assembly GCF_024500275.1). Taxonomy (NCBI): domain Eukaryota; kingdom Metazoa; phylum Chordata; class Actinopteri; order Syngnathiformes; family Syngnathidae; genus Phycodurus; species Phycodurus eques. The sequence goes on along the minus strand of NC_084545.1, from coordinate 12,525,723 downwards.
GAAAATGCAGCTCTTTTTGTTTTGTTTTGTTTAAGTATAACATATCTGTATTTACAGGTTTTAGTGAACATCGGCAACCATTTTGACCTGAAGGCGAGTGTTTTCCAAGCCCCAAGGAGGGGGATATATAGTTTTAGCTTCCACGTGGTGAAGGTGTATAACAGACAAACCATTCAGGTGAGCAATTGGGAGTTTTGCATGCAAGAACAAGTGTAAACCGATGTGACAAAAAGGAAGACTCATCGCACCTTCTTTCCTTATCCTCCCCTGCAGGTAAACCTGATGCAAAATGATTACCCAGTCATATCAGCTTTTGCCGGGGACCAGGACGTGACAAGGGAGGCGGCCAGTAATGGAGTACTGCTGATGGTGGAGCGAGAGGACCGTGTCTATCTGAAGCTGGAGCGAGGCACCCTCATGGGCGGTTGGAAATACTCCACCTTTTCAGGCTTTCTGGTCTTTCCTCTATAATCTGACCTTGGATGTGACTCTGCTTGGAATGACAACAACGACAAAAAAGAGCAACGTGCGATTTATTTTGAACTCTAAGAACTTGTCAGCCAAGGAAGTCAACGACGAAACTCCTGAATATCCTCAACATCCTCCGTCCACCTCCTCCGCCCCCTCGCTCCCTCCTCCTCCTCCTATCAGCCTACTATCTCATCCAATATGAACCTTGGACATTCAAATATTCACATCCATCAACTTGTACGCACCAGGATGTCGTGGTGGTGTCTTTGGGATTTTGGCTGGCTTGGGAAACTTTGCCAAAAAGGACAAAATTAAAGAAGGAAGAGAGGACATGACGTGGAAGAGGCGACGACTGTGTTATGCTCTATTTTAAGTTTTGTATAGCCTTAAAGATTATATGGTTTTCGTCTAAGTGAAGTATATGGAATTATGGACAAGCTGAGAGTGAAGTGCTTTCACGCCCAAAGCCGTCTTTTGCACGAATGGAATTTTTCTTTTTTTTCTTTTTTTAAAAAAAATGTTTTGTGCTGTCAATGGTGTTACGTTTGGATGCTGAAAATAAGCCAAATTTGGGCCACAAGAAGAAGAATTATTTATGAAAAGAAGAGGACACCGGAAACGACTTGACTTGGAGAGCCCTTTTGCTGAAGAAGAAAAAAAAGAATGATTCTATAATTTTTAAAATACATTATTCACATGAGTGTGTTTGCGCAATCCGCGTATAGCTTTTGATCGATTTAATGTTCAGTGAAATTGCTCACTAAATGTAAACTGTGGAAACAATACAAGAATCCTTATATATGTCCCGCTTAATAAACTATATTGTATTGTATAGCCTAAGCGTATATCTTTCATTGTAAATGAGCTCGAGATGAGAGGACCATGACCTCTGTCCATGGTTCTGAAATCTGAATGGCTCAAGTTTGAGTCCTGAAATAAGACTTAAAAAAAGATCGTGTTGCAGCATTTATCCTTCATATGATGTTTAATGGCATATCGTTGTTGCTCGACATTTATCAACAGATAAATATTCTATGTTGTTACAGTGAAAATTAAAATGCATTCGTGGGTAAACTCTTGACTTAAATATAAAAACGCACAACTTCAGTGCACTTTTGCGTGGCACACGCACACATACAGATAAAACTGATGTTAATGAAGCAAAAAAAAAACGAAAAAAAAACAACAACCGTGGACTGAACATTTTGATTTTCGTACAATATTATCATTTAGTTTGGTATGACATAAAATGTCATTTTCTTGCTGCATGGTGTACATTTTAACCAAATTCATACACTATGACACACAAACGTAATGTATTTGTGAGATGTGTGAGGGGTTTTCCCAAGCAAGTGAAACACGTTCAAAATATCTTATCAAGCTTAGACATAAAGATACATTTTAAAAAAAAAAAAGGTATCCTGTGTGGTCCCGCTCTGATGTGACTCCAAGTGAAGTCTCCTGCTTGTTTGAGACACGTTCCAGAGATTGAGGCAGTAATTCAGAGATTCGGAACACAAAATGGAAGTTACAAATTTGGGTCTGTTCTGTTGTTGGTCGATGATACTGAGCTTTTAATCTCTCCTTAATGTGAGCCCTTTGGGTCAAAAGGACACAATCATTCATCTTCATTAGTGGTGATCTTATTAGTATGTGACCTTTTTAGTGCTATAATTACACTAAAACCCATTTTAGTCCCAGGGTTTAGTCAGGAAATAAGCACTGAGGTTCTGAACTGTCAATTGAAAATGTCAACATATAATCCAGAACGGATGTCCTATTTGTGTATAGAGCAATATATGAGGTGAATAGACTTTTCAGTGAACTATTATTACTCTTTTAAGTCCATCCGTCCATTTTCTGAGCCGCTTCTCCTCACTAGGGTCGCGGGCGTGCTGGAGCCTATCCCGGCTATCATCGGGCAGGAGGCGGGGTACACCCTGAACTGGTTGCCAGCCAATCGCAGCTCTTTTAAGTCACATGGAGAAAACCCAATGATGCTGAATATAGAAAGCCAACACCCCCCTCTTAAAATTCCAAGTTTTTATGATGCAAAACAATGAGACCAGGGAGAAGCATCGTGGTGGCAGCGTCATGTTATGTGGTCAACTGGAACTGGGGCTTCTGAAACCTCAACACCCCCAAATACAACTCAGTTTTGTACTTTTCGGCGTGACAATGGCCCTACAAAATACATGGTTTCACCAGGAGAACATGAAACTTTTGGAATCGCACAGCCAGATCCCAGACCTAAAACCAATTGCAAATATGTAGGGTGTCCCGAAGGGGATTTGTGCACACCCTACATATTTGCAACTAATATCATGTGCCATGCTGATAAATGCCTACCCTAAAGGACCAAAAGCTGTCATCAAAACAGATCAACAAAGTTATTATAATTATAATTATTATTGACTTTATTGTGGGTTCATTTGGTTTACCCATGAAGTATCACAAAATGTATTTTCTTTTTTTCCCAGATCACCACTTTAAATCAGGCAATATGTAATGCCTTACAAACCTGTTGCAAACTTGAAATGTCCCTTTAATACACAAACTGAGGATGTGAGTCACTTAGTAAATATTGCCCATATTTATATTTAGCGTTATGAAGAGGCAAACCCTTTTCGGCATGTAAAATTAAATTAAATTAACCAAAATTTAATTTTGGTCATTTGGGTGAAGAAAGACAGTTTGGAGGCCTGACAAAATGATACGTGAGCATCTGCTGCCACAGTTTTTCCTCAAACAGGACTTTCTATAATCACCTATAGAGTCATACTGTATCTTTTTCCCCGTTTATAAACAAACAAAACAATTGTACAAAATAGAACAACCAGAAACAAAAGTCATGCCGACTGCAGCAATGAGATGGTCAAAAGCAGCCCGCAGACCCGAGTTTATTAAACATTTAAATCCAATATTTGAGAAAAGTTCACTTGAATAGAGGTTGGGAAATCTTTTCAAACCAGTCGTCCAAGGGTCATACTAAAAAAAAAATATGATACATCTGTGTGACAAATGTTTTTTATTCTACATCATAAGCATTTGTAAATTCATTGTTTTGTGTCTTTTCCTAAAAGTTCCTACGAGATTCTTTTATTGTGATTCTAGCATTCTAAGGCTTTGTTCCTTTCCTCATATGATTATCATCATTCTGAAAAGTAAATCAACTTTTGGAAGCCTTTGCTTTCTGAAAAACCTAAAAATGTTTTGCAAACGGGCAATCTAGTGAAAATGTATGTATTTTACGAGTTTAGGACGTCCGCCTAACACCTGCTAAGAGTGCCTTTGATTGATTCAATCCCATAGGCACCTTCATCATGACAGGATGCACCAAAATCAATACAGAACCCATAAAGTCTGAAGATGGCATATTTGGGGGTATTTGGGCCATTTCCAGAGATTCTACCTGAAGATACCCCTCCTAGTTAGCTTTTACAACTGCATGGATTGGCTGGATTTAATGCTCTCGTAGGCTGGAAATGGCCCATGGGCCATAGGTTTCCAACCCCAGATTTGCAGTATTAAAACCATCAAACACACAAATATAAAAACAAACACGCTTTTAGCGTATTGCTGACCAACACTTGATTTAGTTTCCTTACTTTCCATACGTATATGGTGTTGTTTAAAACTACAGGAAGGATTAAGATCCAGGAAGATTTATCCTCCCCAATAGAGTACGAAGGATACCACAGTGCCATTATTAAGATTTATGATATGCAGCCTGAATTGTATTTTTTCTTTTTCTCCATTTGCAGAAAATGCAGAGTCATCCACGTTATCGGAGAGTATAAATGCTACAAGGTACACTCAGTCTTTAAATATAGGGTGCCTTTTATTGAAGCGCAGATGGCGTTTTATTCTGCTTTGGAGGCTGCGTAAAGATGATTACAAAATTGTAGATACTATAAAAAAGTGGTGAACTCATAAGGCCTTTTTAGTTATTTTTGAAGAGTATTATTTGTCTGTCCAAGGTATCCTTAAAGACCTCTTTGAGGATTGATGCATGAATGTGTGTGCGTGTGTGTGTGTGTGTGTTGGATGGCTGTAGGACACAATCCACAAAGTAAAATAACGCAGTGCTTCTGCTTTTGAATGTAAATTACGTAATGGACTCATCAGACGAAAGTCATCTGTGGTTGCAGACTCCCATACATGATGTCACTAACTCATTAGTAAGCTTGCTATACTGTATAAACACTCACGCGGGCTGTAAGTGTGAAAATGTCTACTTCATGCGTACGAGTGGGAGCATTCCCGCATGCTCACTGCTTCTTTTGCACAGTGTCTATTAACACATCTGAAACAACAAGACTGAAAGTGTTGGAGTCACAGGAGCAGAAGTTGCATCATCTGACGATCAAGACGGCTTTAAATGACATTCAACTGCTGCTCATCTCAGCCATCTCGAAAAACATGGAAACGTTTAATTACCTCGTGAGAAGACGATAGTTGGCAGGTGAAGTGTCATCTATTTGCAGAATGTTTCATGTTCACAAGATTCTTCAGATGACTGACTTCCTCCTCATTACAGAACATTCTTCGTCTAAACCAATGGAAATATCCCATATTAGATCATTAAGCAAATACTTTGTAAATTGTTTATCCCCCATTTGTTTGTAGTTTGTTTTTCAGGGAACACTACTAAACAAATTTTCATGAAACTTTGATGGATTAGTTAACAGTTTGGCCTCGGTGTGGGTCTGCATTTTACGGAGTCCTTGTAAAAAAATAAAATGCTGCGACTTTTGACGTGTCACACCAGGGGTTGCCACAGCGATTCACTCGCAAGGTTTGTTTGGCACGGTTTTTATGCCAGATGTCCTTCTTGATGCAACCCACCCATTTTTATATCCAGGCTTGGGAGCGGCAGTGTCTGTGTATTGGGCCACTCGCTGGGAATCGAACATTTGCCAAGTCTGCACGAAAGCAGCAACAAGTACCGACACACTAGTTGAGAAATATGTACATTATGTAATTTACTGTTTTTTTTAAATGTACATTCATAATCAGTCACATATACTATATATTGTACTACTATATGATAATTTACTTTCTAAAAATTCTCTAAAACAAGCAATAGTACGAGGCTTTGCAAATTCATAAGCTATTCAATTTGAAGGCAATCCATTTTCAGATGCTGCCAAGTCAACTTCAGACTTGCTTGGCTTTTGAAGAAATTTGACTTTATAGAAGTTATAAATAATTGTCCCAGAGTAAAATTTCTCCCATTGTTTATTAGCAAGTTTCAGTAATTAAGTAAAATGTCAATCATCATATTGGTCATACAAGTTTAAAGATAAAAATCAGGGTAGTAAAAGCTTTTTATTTTGAATGCGAATGCTGGAATGTGAAGATGATTTCGCATTTCAGAGGCCCCTCACGTTTTAATGGTAATTAATTGCCACGAAAGTGTAAAAAGAAGTTAACGTCTGTCAATAGGAAAATCTAACACTACTTACTTACAATAAACCACAGAAAGTGACGGTGCGTGTGATCACGTTGGAGTCTTACTGCTTCTATTTTCATCGTCTTCTCTTCACACCCTTTGCTGAAGCTGCTCCATTTCTGTCCCAAAACGCCCCCCAAAAAAATCAAAAACACAAGAAAGGTAATCCCGATGCCACAATCTTTGTGAAAACAGTCACATTTTGAAACGTATGACTTCAAAGGGAGGTGATGTTAAAAAACTCCATGTCATTTCTGTTCTTGTTCTGTGTGGGATCACTGATCCGACTTGCTCCGTGACCTTGGCAGGACCACTCAAAGTGCCTTTTATGAATCTTAAACAGACATTCGTTTGATTCTACAATGTCAAGCTGCACTCTAAACACCCAGCATTCAAAGAGCAAAAGTCAAGCAAATGTGCCAAAGCTGTTGAATCGCAACCGTTTGTTTAGGAGCACTATGCTGTGCTTTTAATTTTATGCTTTGACTAAATAGCATAATGGCTGTCTCTGTAAAAACAATTCAATAAATAAAAAATACTATAAACGCATACCACAGATTCAACCTTTATCATATAATTATTTCTAAATGTTTAGTTCACTGGTGGTCGGTTTTTGTGCATATATTTTTCAGTGAACAGCATTTCCTGCTGATTGCAGATGAGCTATCCAGTATATTGTTATGCATGAGAGAAGAAAAAAACTTTGCAAAACGTGTCTGTTACCATAGACTCATTTTCTCCTGCTGCTGGTCTCTGCAATGGCTTAATTGCCTTAAGTACAATTGTGAGTGTGAATAAGCCTTTCACAGCATTATTTTTATTCAAGATAGTCCCTGGCAAACCTACAGGCACTTCCTTTCGGAGATGGAATGATGCTCAGGGGCCTACTCAGCCTAATATCTAATGTGGCGGAAAGTTAAAAGGAAAGGCGTCGTGAATGTGAGGATTTATCGCTAAGTTTTAAAAGGCCCAGCCCGCTTCTGTCATGTTTGAAAGCCATTTTCAGCATCTTTCCTTCCAAATGAGCTCTGCTAATTTCATGGGCTGGGTAATGGAGGCATTTTGTCTGAAGAGTAAGTAGGCATAACCTACACGACACATCAAATCTGCAAAGCTCGTCCTTCACTGCGGTGTAAAAAAAAAAAAAAGAAGGTCATTTTTACATATTCTCGTCTTGGCTGCCCCTGATGTCATGACGTAGGATACAATTTTTAGCAACAAATTGACTATGGTTATGTTTTTTTTTTTTTCCTTTACTGATGATAGAGAGTCCAGGCTAATGATTTTATCATAGTTTGTCATAATAGATACAACTTTATTGAGCCCTCTCTGGGGAAATGTATTGGAAGTAGGTGTTAAAACAATAGGAAAGGTAATGAGGACAATTTCAGATTAAACCAGATAAGAAAAAAAAAACAGCCATCTACTGGGGCTAAGGCATTTATTAGGTGGAGTCCTTGATTTGCACATTTGTTTTTTTTTTAAATACAAATGTTAAATCCCATGTTGTTTTTCGACAAATACACGTGTCCACACAGATGTCACTCAGTTACAGCGTTCGTGTGTCTCTATATGTGGCCTGTGACTGACTGGAGACCAATCCAGGGTGTAGCTCCCCCATAACCCTGAAGACGAGGTAAGGGTCAATCAGGAAATCGAAAACAGTTTTAGTGGCGGGAATGTTATACGCAGCACTTTCCTTGAAACACCACCACAAATGTCATCTTTATAGACGCCATGTCTGTTTTGCAAGCAGTGTGCTAAGACGACTACCTAGATAAGTAGAGCCACCTTGTCACGCCAAATGTTAATGAACTGATGGCAGGCTCATCTGTCCGTAAATGTTTTGCCTGAACTCTGATATCCTTGGTTGTCAGTGATCTTATTTTTATTTGTATGACTTGCTTTGATACTGTATTAAGTATGGTGCGGTTGTCTTGGCGAGTGTTGTTTTAGCTTGGTTGAATAAAGGCTGGATGATAAGAATACAAAAATGTTGTCCTGAACTGGAATACCTATTTGCAGTTGCCAGTTGGTCGGCGCCGTGCAACTCAGATGTGAAGCAGTTTTCAGAAATTGTACAACTCAATATTACTTCTTTGGTGATTCACAGAAAGGAAAATCTTCAATCATTTTTGAATTAATGTTTGAGTTAGTAAAGAAAAATGCCGACGCGACACACTAATATTCATTTATCTTCACATTCTGTAAAAGAATAAAACATATGATAACATTTTCTACATATTTTGATTTGGAAAAGGATATGCAGTCTGTTTCAATATGTGTAAGTGAATGAGTCAATACAATGGTTCATAGATCACATTTCCTTCGAGTGAAATCTCATATACAGTACTACTTTTATTTTGCTACCTTTGACATTGGGAAGGTGGCGCGGTGACCCGGCTCATTCACAACGGGATGGAAAAAGACACTGAAACAAATGGAGAAGACCCAGCAAGGATCACACGTGGCAGCGTTTTGTTAATAATGCATTTGTTTGGCAAACAAACACATAGACGCAGACAAACATCAGTCACCGAACCGCTTCTGTGAACAGGCCCATCCCCTGTGTTCGACAAAGTCTGTTTATTCTCTCTGCCACAGCTTGCAATATCCATACTGAAACAGACAATTCCCTCAAGGAAATGCAACTCCTTCCAAGCCCGCCCCCGCCCCCGCCCCCCAACCACCCACCCACCGCATAGTCTACGCCAGGCAATAGAGGCTCATCTGCACAACTTCTTGATGTGATGGTTCCAGAACATCATCTGTCTGCACATCAGATTCAGCCACAGCAAGCCCGAGAGACATCGTTCCGGACCCGTCTTACACCTGACCAACTTTAACGACATTCATTATGATTGGGCGGGGAGAGACACAAATACTTTGGCTGGGTGACAAAACTCACACTGTGAGCAGTTGATCCCACAGATGTCGGACACATGCCCAAATCCACATACACTATTACTGGTCTGGATACGGTAATTCAATCCATCACTTGGAAGGACTATACAACATTGGGTTTGATAAGTTCCTGTTCATGTAATTGAAACTACAACGTCACAGTCACAGAGGGGGTGGGGCAAAAAAACGATAGGCAGGGGGTTTGCGTGAAACAAATGAAGAGGTGAATAATATCAGAAAAAAAAGTGTGTTTTTGTTCCCGTTGGTATGTTTAAAGTGCAAAAAGACTTCTTCAACTACATTTATATCATGATGTATCATAAGATGGGTTTCTTCCATTATATCAAATAGTTTATGATCCCTGTATCATGATACTATCATTACCGTTGGCAAAATATTGATATAAAATGTTATCCTGAGTTACTCTGTGACTCCCACTTATACGAGATACTGTATGATCTCCTGCACTACTGTATTACATAGTGTACTCTGTTGTAATGCATAGTCAATATTTATTTATCCTAATGGGCAGAGTGGGCTTTCTTTAATGGTGTGTGGTCTCAGGCGCAGAACTGGAACTTGTCACATTATTGTAAATGGCACGGTTTATCTTGCAATGACAGCGGGGGTGTTGGCAACTCCACACAGGTGGGCCTGTGGACATTTGAGCTGAGAACTTCTCGAATGTGAGGCTGACACGCTAACTACACGCTCCACGTGCCGCCGCACCACAAATCTGCATTTACAAATAAAATAATGCTCGGTTTATATTTCCAGCTCCGTGTATATTAATGTTACTGTAGGTTACAGTGGTGTTAAATGCCACTGCATCATAATGAGAGTGGAGTGTAATATTTGGTCCCCCTCATGTTGGTAAATAAGGTAATCAACTAAAGTACTACGGAAACAAAGATGACGAGACCACAGAATTGTAAGTTAATGTAATGTCATGTAATGTCATGTACTCCTGTAATTCCAGGGCCATGTTGAATTTCATGCAACATCTATGTTTCATTCCTGTTGTTTTATTCTACATTACGACAACAGACAGACAAACACACACATTATCCCATCCCACTTTCTCATGTTATGATGAAACAAGTCATTCAATTCACAATAAAATGTGTTTATGGTAATGTTCTTGTGTCTGAGTTGAATTCGCTTGTCCTAAACAGTCGTACCTTGAAAATGTTATGATCGTTCGTTCCTGAATTTATAGAACAAAGAAAGCCTGTCTAGTTTTTGACCATTTAGTATGATGTAAAGCTTCAGGACCAGAGTCTGCATGCATATTTGAACATCTAGAACAGCGTTCCCCAACCTTCTTTGCACCGCGGACCGGTTAGGAGATGGCATTTTTCTCACCGACCAGCTGTGGTGGCGTGCGTACAACCGATGGCATTTTTCTCACCGACCGGCTGTGGTGGCGTGCGGGCATATATATATATATATATATATATATATTGTTGAGGCTGATGCTTGAATTGGAATATGTTGCAAAAAGAGCAAAAAGGCAAAGAAAAAGCAAGTTAGCTATTTGATGTTTGGAGAACTCAGGGCTTGTGACAGAGGCTGATGTCTTGCATTATGGCGGTTCGAGTTTTACATGACTTCAGAGCCATATTTTTCCCAAAAGTTTTCTTTGAACGTTATGAACTCACGGATATTTATCTGCAGTGGTTTCAAGTGTGTAACGTAAAGCGGGGTGCATGCACACACAATTTCTTATGCTTGAACCGATTGGTTGTGGCTCCGTTGGGAGAGTGGGTTCTCCAATGACTGAAAGGTCAGCGATTCAAATCCTGGCTCCATCTGTCTACTGTGTCCTTGAGCAAGATACTTAACACTTAACTGCCTCCAGATTGTATGTAAATATGTAAATTATAAACTGTTCTAAATTGCCTTACCTGGTTAAACAAAATAAAAAATAAAAAATGCAAGAGACCCCACACCGAATGAGACACACAGAATCTCTTACTGCTCTAATAGTGGTGGTGATGTACTTGAGCTGACCAACACAGCACATCAAGCTCATCATGACACTGTATCGCCACTGACGATCGCACGGCTCCTTTCCCAAACCAGATGTCTGTCGTGGTACCAAGACTGATGTGCCAGAAGCAACGTGGAGCCACAGGGCAAGCCATCCGGACTCCTGGAAAATACAAAGAGGAATAAAGAGTACTAGTAGAAGAAGAAATTTAAAAAACTAGGCTGAACGTAAGCGTTTCAAAATAGCTGGGTATTCCTCTTTGTTTCTTGCAACAAGCTTCAGGTCACTTCGGAATCGATTCTGTTTCATGTTACAATCACAGCGTCCAACCGTACTCGGTGATGACCACATAATAATTTGCGATCAGAGCTATTGATCAGCTTGAACATTTATGATTGTTGGCCCTGACTGTTTTCTGAGCAGATCAGAAAGAGTGAAAAATAAATAAATAAATCACTCAACACACCCCGCACCACAAGCTAGTCAGTCAGGATAATCTTTTAGAGAGAAGGTGTTGCATTACCGATGTGTGCAACTTGCTTTAGAGATACAAGCAATTCATTAAATAATATACATGACGGATCCAGCCAGGTTAGATGTTGGACGGACACTTGATCACACCTAAATGAACATTTGGAGTGTGTTAGAAATAAATGTACTGTAAATGCATCCTCACACATCTGCTTGGAAGACACTGCCCTTTTTAATAACGTCACCTTCTCATTCTTATTCAGCCGCACCTTGACACCGACTCTATCAGAAATATTGTAACATTTAGACAATACGCGAGGGAGTATAAAAGGTTTTGGAGCTCGTTAACACGTATAAGTGCTTGTGTCGTGTGACAATCCATTCGTTGGCACGTTTCGTGATTTTCGCGCAATTTCGGTTTCATAGTACAGTACATTGCACCCATAGGAGGTGGAAGTCACCAAATAGGATGAGTCTAATAACTACATTTTATGGGGGAAAATGTACATTTCAAGAGGCTGTGTGCTATATTACTTTCATGGGAAATCGAATTCATGTCATTCTTCACTTAAGCACCTACAATTAAAAATGTCAGTATTGATTCAACGTGTACAGCCGCAGATAAAAGCAGTATATCCACGGAAAAGGCGATAAAAGACCGAGTAGATGTCAAGCTCATCTCATTATAAACATCTAGGCAGAGAGAAAACACCCAAATTCTAACAAAGTCTACCTGGAACTCAGCATCCCCAAAAAGCTCAATTCAGCAGACGCTTTGCAAAGTGATAAAGCTTTAGCAGTACCGACTTCAGGTTGTTGAAGTCTTCAAGATTATGACGCTCGACAACCTGATGTCACTAGTATTTGTCGGAGCAGTGTGACGGCCATAAAGCTTCTCAAACTGGCGCTGAACTGCAGTCAGGAGCAGAAAGACTTGTTGCCAGGCATCAATTTTTAAACGCCACTCCCATGTCAATTGGCGAGTCATGGGCGATGAGAACGAAACGCTTATAAAAGCTGCAAAGCCGAAGCTGTCAAATGCTGATGGCCTCACATTTGTCCGATTGATAACTAAAATGAAATAGAAAAAAATGAAGTCTATTGTGACTTTTGGGTCACTCTGTACACTAATTGATACTTTAAAATTAGAAGAGCGTATTCACTTAGTGTTCAGTTGATTTTTACATTTTAATTATTGTTTTAACTTTTCCATGTGCTCCACATCACATTTTGGTGTCTTTCCGGAATTAACACACTGCTTTTTAAGACAATCGATTTATAACACTCGCTGTCAAATATTGGTGTAAATATATTCATGTATGACTGAGGAAATTCTCGTTATGCGTCAAGCTTGTTTCTCGTTGTAATCTTGAGCAAGAATAATGATTCCAATTACATATTTAACAAACGCAAGAATGAAGGATATTGATCATATGACCTTTCGAAGCTAGAATAACAATAATTAATGCTCTGCTGTGAGAGTACATATCAATAATCAACTACTCACATCTCATGTTATCACCTCCTCTAAGCAGGGTTATGATTAGAGTTCTTAATCGATTGCCGTGTAAAAACAACTTCTCCTGGCTTCCTCCCACAGTCCATAAACATGCATATGAATGTGAATGGTTGTTTTTTCTACCTGTATATGTGCCATGTGACTACAATTACACTTACAATAATCATTTGTTCAAAACATAAGGATAACATTTTGGATGGTCGTCGACACTTGATGTGTTAACACAAAGTTATTATAGTCGACCCCTTTCTTGACGCTGTTGAGTCTTTAATAAGCATGAGCAGCATGTAGTGGTGCAGTCAATGTTAACAAAACATAATCAAACATGTTTTCATTGGTGTTTTGGTTACAGTGTTGAAAGAACAAAAAACTGAGATTCACATCACATTAAAAAGGGGTTCATAGAATTACAATGAAGAGTTGAATCTTTGCGATGTGGCACAATTATTTATTCCATCCCTCCCCCCTGAAACGCAGATCAACCTTCCTTCAGAATTATTTTAGTGCCATTTAGAATTACATGGCGTATCAGCACCAGGATGCTTAGAACAGCCATTTTGTTCTGACGCTAGTGTGCCTGTTAGTGTGTATATGTTGAAATGTTCCCAATCAGAATGGCTCCCTCTTCTTCCTGCCCCAGTTCTGGCATAGTCCCCATCTGGTTTGACAATCTGTTTTGATAGGAATCAGTTGTTTTTTCTACTCTCTCACGCGTGCTCTATGCTCTTGTGGGTTTTCGCTTGAAGTCGTGTCTGCGATGGCGGCTCAGACACTTCACATGAAACTTGGGCATGATCACAGCTTCTCCAGCATTGCTACCATAGTGCATCACACTGCTCGCCCACCCAGGGGAGTAGAGGCTGTACCTACCATGCCTTGGATTTCACCTAAAATAGGGCTGAGACTTTTGGGATACAAATATTAAAAAAAAAAAAAAACTCAGTCAATGTTTCACTTACAAAATGGGGCTTTTCGGGGAGGCCATGTGTTAATCTTATGTGTTTTGATACAGGCTGTTTCATCTATTTTATTTGATGAGGCTAATGGTCTTTGAGTTGGATGATGGTTATTATGTAAATTTATTTTGTCTGTTTTTTTTTCTAAAATATTGATAGATTTCTTTAAGCAACACTATGTAGTAATTTCATTTTACAACAACTTCATTCTTAATAGCTGGAACAGACTAAATGGGGAGCTTCAACAATTGTCCAAGCATAGACCAGTTAAAAATAAATATAAAAAAATATATATTTTGGAGAGGTACAGGGAAGGGGGGTGGGGGGGGGGGGTTAAACATAGGGTTTGGAGTCAGTTGTAGCGGGACTGAATGTAATATTTGTTGTTAAATGTTAGAAGTTATATTATTGCTATCTAAAATTGCTATACGAATAATTCACAGTTATGGGAAAATATACGTATGGTATACGGTGTATTGTTATAAAATCCAGTGTAGAAACTAATAGGTCAATGATACAGGGAAAGCTATTAGAATATTATGGGTATGTAAATACTGACATTTAAATATCATATTGTGACAAGAAAGTGTATCGCTAGTGGAGCAAGCTAAATAGTATTATATATATATATATATATTTCTTTTTTTTAGAGATAGTATTTATGAATATTCCTAAATACCGCTCATATTTTAATAAAGAAATAGGCGTAGGAATAGATACATTTATATTTCCTCCTCCATTTCGAACATGTAAATGGTCAAATATGTGTACGCAGGCAACCTATTACATATGTTTGTGTTGATTATTTCTTTTTACATGTTTGAAATAAATTTAATATTCAAAAATTTGCAAAGCAACACTGGAATACATAATTGGTGGCCACTCACCACTCATGTTCTAATTTTTTAATAATGGCATGGCGCTATTATAACAGTTCAAAAAAATTTGCGGAGCTATTATTTGTCAAGAAGTACGATATTACTTAAAAGTATGATGGCTTAATTTTTAGCTGTTTACTATAAATGAATTAAAAGTTAAAGGTAAAAAAAACCCAAAAAAAACATTAACTGTAAAACCTGAGGAATTTATAGACCAGACGTTGCACAACACTTGAGAATTTTGCATAGCGGTTTGCAAAAAGTTACCTCATAAAGACCTAATTTCAGACAGCGTCAAAGACCTAGCGCATTTTGCTTTTTCTTTGGCTTTTGTGGGACTTGTTTTGAAATCCATACTGGAAAGGACTGTGTTCTACTTTGGAGGTTCTTCACAACTGCTTTTATTCTTGAACCACACACTGAACAAATGTGCGGCAACTGATGAGAAATAATAATGGGGAACGTAAGGTTAGTTGTAGTTAAATTTGAGCTGGCAGTAGACTTTTCTTCGTATCTCTGGGTGTCAGTGTTGAAAGAGTAAACACAGTTAAGAGAGTCAGCAAGAAACCCACGAGAACGAGGAGGGGCGGTGGGTTTCTGCTCCCACTCACATATCTCTCTGGAATAACTGCAACGAGCATCACAAACTCTGTTTGTGTCAACACTTGCCAATTCATCTTGACATAGTAAACTGTCATCAATGTGATAAGACTCTACCCATGCAGACAAGCAAGAATGAAGAAAAAAAAGCCTTTTTTATTGTGATTATTCTTTTGTGTCCCATCTCCCCACTACCTGCCTGTTATACTGAAAAGTTTTGCAGTCTTTTTTTTTTCAAATGTAAAGGTAGTTTGCTTTTTCTACTCCCAAAGTGCATTCTATCCCAAATCACGTTGTTCCTTTCCTATTCCACCTACTCTTCTGTTTTGCATCTCCCAGTAGTTCACGAGGTGATGTCGATGTTTTTTCTCCCAACTATGCATATACAAATATAATACTTCTCACTTGGTTTTAAGGCAGTACAATTTCTTTCGGAGTGTACAGGGGAGAACATAGCCAGCTGCTGCACTACGGTTGTCAAACACGGCAGACATACAGGACTGTCTCTGAAAAAGGCCGTCCTTCAGTCACTTGTAAGCTCCTATAAAGCAGCATATGCAGAAGAACAGAGGGATGGTAAACCGAAAAAAAAAAATCATATTCTCCATCAAACAACTGCCTGGTTTGCGGAAAATCCTTCAGATTCTTCGAGCAAAAAAAATCTGCTCAGTTAGCAGCGGGCAAGAAAAAAAAAAGGAAAAAGAGTGCTTGATCCGTCCTTGACAGCGTGGGCTGCAGTTAATCCTCGCCGCAGACTATACAAGCATCTTCTCTCGTCCGAAAAGCATCATTTTGCACCTTTCCTGCTCCATGTCCCGGGTGCCTCGATGTACTTTAATCATTTCACAAAAGTAACTACGAAGAAGAACTCTTCGCACCCTTGAGCTGCTTCCTCGTTGACATCCGTGTAATTCCATTTACCGCTTCTCACATGGACTGGATGTACAACAATCCCACCGCTGAATCAAATCTGAAGATTATAGGAGCATTCGCACAGCCTAAATTGGCTTCCAGGAGTGCTTAAATGAATCAAAAGGCGCGAGTAAGCCGTGGGATATTTAGAGAAAGACATGGAGACAAGAGGTGTGAGAGAGTGAACCGAGGCCGGTTTTGGGGTAATGCGAGCGTGAAATGCCACCTTATCGATTAGCGGATGATTTAGGGCAATGTGTCTGCGTGTGCTGTCATTTAGCGGGAGAGGAGAGGATATAATGGACACACAGTGACTCTCTAGTCCTCCAGTTTGAGAATGTTCCTGTTTCTAATTTGACATTAAGACAACAACAGCTGCATTCCAGCCTGTCGTGCAATATTGAACAAAGCACAGTTCATTAATTCTGACACAGAGTGTGGACTCCTTTTTGGAAGGATGATCGCCACCATATGTGGTTCCAGGACTGAACGGCAGCCTTTTTGACCTATAAACATCAACAGTCACGGTTCATTACCGTACGTGTCAAGCCAGTCAAGACTTTAAAAGTGGCTTGTTTCTTGCTCGAAATTCCGAAAGGGACAGCTTTCATCTGACAGGAGCCAAGCCGACACTGTCCCACCTCTGTCTGCTTCCGTTTCTGTCCTGGTGTCTCTCTGTCGAATCCGCCACCCCTCCCAGTTCGCTTAATCTCTCTAAGTGATAGGCCATGGCACCAGCTTCTGTCTTCCAAAGGCAGGCGCATCATTAGGGAGCTGAGGAGTGCAGCTCTTGCCCCCGGGGAAGGGCTGACAGTCCATCACAACCCTGCGGCATCACTTCCTTTGGACTTTGGATATCAAAGGTGGTGCTATGAAATTTTAACAGAATTGGGTGAAATATCCTTTTTTTAACAATACTGTTGGAGGAGGAGATTAAAAAATTCGAGAAAAAAAAACGCATTTTGAGGTTTTTGTACTATGCGGATCCCCATAGAAGACATTGATAATTCACACATTGAATGCTGCAGAAGAAAAACACATAAAGCATGATTTTATCTTTGGATCTTGTATGCATTCAGTGCAGGACCACACAGATTATGTTGCTTTTTATCTCAACCAAAGTAAGTGCAACGAGGATCGGCTACACCCTTGGACTGGTCACCAGCCAATCACAGGGCACATATAGACAAATGCCACACGAATGTAGGAAAGGAGGCCCATAACAGCCAATGCACTTGTCATGCATTTATTGAAAGCCGGGACAACATTAAATCACAGGGAGAACCCCAACTATAGGTCTACTTAAATAATTCCAAGGTTCCTCTGCTTTGACTTTGGGTGCACCATTGCCGTGATTTGTAGACTTTGACTGCTACTATGGTAGAACGGGGTAAAGTGAGACATTCTTGACATATGCTGCACTGTAGGCAAGCTAAGATGATGAAGCAGTAAAAGGTACAGATTTTCCAATTAGTTCAGGATGTTTCCTCACAACAGATAAGATCAGGATGTATTCAGGGGGACAGTGGACAAAGGACAGTGAAAATATGTAACCTTGGGGTAAATTCGAGACAGACCAGGGAAATCAATGGGGTAAACTGCCCCACTTACTTTTTTCCACTCTAAAACTACTTGCTTGTTTTCTAAATACTTGAAAGTAACTCTGAAAAATATAGGTCAACCAAATGCAACATAATGTAATTGAAAATGTTTTATTTAACATTTAAATGACAGATACAACCAGTTAAATTACAACACATTCTGGAGGTCAGAATACTGGACCATTAGAGTCAGTCAGTACACAGTATGGGGGTCAGAACATAGGACCATCAGAACCAACTTGAACAGCTGGAGACTAAGAACAGGACTACAACCACCGAAATTAGACGGTGGAGGCTCGGCCTACCCCTCATTCCACCCCTGAAGGTTACAGAGAAAGATGGAGAGTTGCTCTCTCTGTTTGGGTCCTCCTGGACTTTTAGGTTGAGGCAACTTCTTCACAACATCTCTTTTAAGGACATCTGCCACATCATTTTCCCTGAAAGCAAACATGAGTCTCTCCCATGCTTTCCCGTTTCATACATGGGACATCACTGTCTGAGCTGCTTTATTTTTTGTGTCATTTTCTTTTTGGTTGCTTTTCCCTTTTCTTTGCTATTTTGCTTTTTCCTGCATTTCTCTCTTTATAAACCTTTTTGATTACCTGCTTTTTAGGATTATCAGGGAAGGCACGGTGGCCGATTGGTTAGCATATCTGCTTCACAGATCTGAGGACCGGGTTTCAAATCCCGGCCCTGCCTGTGTGGAGTTTATACGTTCTCTCTGTGCCTGCGTGGGTTTTCTCCGGGTACTCCGGTTTCCTCCCACATCCCAAAAACATGCGTGGTAGGTTGATTGAAGACTCCAAATTGCCTGTAGGTGTGAATGTGAGTGTGAATGGTTGTTTGTTTATATGTGCCCTGCAAATTGGCTGGCGACCAGTTCAGGGTGTACCCCGCCTCTCGCCCAGCACGCCCGCGACCCTAGTGAGGAGAAGCGGTCCAGAAAATGGATGGATGGAAGGATAGGAGTATCAGTTAGAATGTCTCAATTTATCCCACAGAAAAAAAACTATTCTGGGCAATTTGGCTAATCTTCAGCTACATTAATCACATGGTTTTATACATGGTCAATCATCAACATGTATGATGGAAGTTTTTCTACAATTAATTGACTTAGATACAACACTTGATGACGTTGAAAGCAAGAAAGCTTAATTTTACATGTAAAAAACATGCTTACCATAGCACTACGAGGACTTTTTCTTTGTGGCTAAAGTTAAATACTAAGGGCTTAAATATGGTACCATGTACCACAAATCTATTCTGTTGGCTCGAGACAGGGGGTGTCTCACATCACCAGAGGTGGGTAGTAATGCGTTACATTTACTCAAGTAACATTTTGAATAAATTGCGCTTTTCAAAGTAGTTTTACTGAAGCATACTTTTTACTTTTAGTCGAGTATTTATGTTAAGAAGAATAAAAAATCTACATGCCGCTCGCTACTTTCACTTATCAGTAATTGCTGTTTAACAAGTAGAAACAATCAAGTATAAGACCATTTCTTGGAGCTGAATTTGGCTTATTTTCTTTATTTGACAAAGATTCGATTTTATTTATAAAATTGTATTTGTTTTAGATTAAGTGATATTATTCAGCATTATCTGAATTTCAAAATTCATTGTTTGCATTAATTTTTTATTTCATTTGACGTTCATACTCTGATTTAAAAAAATAAATCAGAAGTTACTCACTAGTTAATCAGTGAGTAACTTCATCAGGACCCTTACTCGAGTGCAGTATTTGGCTATTGTAGCCACCTCTGCACATCACCCAATGTCTCGCATTGCCCTGTTCTGCCCTACATTTTCTGCGGTTGTTGATTCTATGTGTTTGAGGCTTCAAATGCTATTGCTTTATGTATTCATTGCAACACTAATACCACTTTCCACCATGTTGACCTAGATGACAACATATCTGATTTTTATAAAAAAAAAAATATATAAAAATAAATAAAGAGCACAATTCATATTCTTATTATTTATTGATTGATTTTTGCTTTACATTTTTTTGCTTCACCACTCACACTTGAAATATCCTCTCTTATATGCCGAAAATCACCAATTAAAAATATGACAAAGATAACAGAAAAAAAGGATAACGTAAGGTAGATGTCTTGTTACATCTGTTGCAAGGTTATTGAGTCATAGCGTTTTTGCTTAACGTAAGCTAGCAAGCTAGAGTCAAACACAGGGCAATGTTTAGCCCTGGGCACTTCACATACACTACCCCAAGTAACAATGCATTTGCATTAACATTGGCATGAATAGTTGAATATATAGATTACATAAAGGTGTGACTACAATTACATTTGTAGCTTGCAAATGTCTTTGAATCCAGGTGTTGTGAGTATGTAGTACAGATAAAAACAGCTCACAAACACATTGAAAACATCTAGCATGGCACACACCAATAATCAAACATATGGCTACTGGATGCTATCCGGTGCCGCCGTTTCATGATTTCAAACATGATTCAGTGGAGCAGTTAGTGATTGAAAGACCTCCCACAGTGTGATCCATTTTGGCTCCAGAACAGAAATGCTCTATCAGGGCGGTGTTGTGCCTGCCTATACCCAGGGGAGCCTTTGTCAATGCTAATTAGCCAGCGTACCAAGCGGCGATGCGGAACACAGTTTCCGGAGTGCATCATGCTTGTTTTCTTTTTGAAGCGATCCTAATTGTAGAACGTAATTCTCCCACTTTTCAAGCAAGGTCGAGAATGGAGTTCAGTGGCTGCACACAACACAATGAACACAATCTTAACACTCTCACACTCAATTCATCGTAATCGATCACATGTTGTATGCACAGAAAACCTATTAGCAGCGTGCTCATTTAGCTGCCAAAAACTACCCGAGATAAAGATTCATTGCATGATAGAATTAGTGGGCATGACTTAATGTGTTTCTATTCTTTCTGTGGCATTTTGCCTCCTCCTATTGTCTCGCCTCTCTTATTAACATGCACTTATATTCCCTTTGTTCTCTCAAGTGCTCATTAAAGAATTCAGTGCCTTCTGATGTCTATAGTTTTACATAATTAGAACCCAAGAGGGCTCCACGTGTGCACTAAAGTTCTCCATTTGTTTTATTCGGCATTAGAGGAGCAATTTGTTTAATTTCTCTGGAGTTTAACCTTGCTGACTGTGATGGAAAAGCACCTGCAAATCTTGCAAGCAGTCAGGTCACTAGTGGTGAGGAAACACTGCATGAGAGTGTCACGTGGGATATTATTTATAAATAATAGCAGCTTCATATCGCAATTAATAATGTTTAGGAGTCAGGCCATGGTGGTGTTAAAAGAAAATGCGAGTAGAAATGAGAAAATATGAATTCATATGATTTTCCTCCTGGTAAATAAGAAATAGGCTGCTATTATTATTTTATGTTCATGTTTTATGACAAACCTTTTCAGCTCCAGACCCAAATTACATTTTTGGGTTCTCCCCAAACTCAATAAACTATAGTAATGTACTATAGTGGTGTGTTTTTTTTTTTTTTTTTTTTTTTCAGGTAGGGTGTGGGGGGTGATTTATTTGACCTTTATTCCAAAGTGAAATCAGACCTATGAGTATGTAGGTTGAGTATGTTATTGTTTTACTATTAACAGTGGTTAGCTCTTTACGCCTGTGTGACATTTAACAATGTGCATTTTTTTGTTGCGACTATGTCATGTCTTCATCATTCATTAATAAAGAATGAGTTATTTTCTTATGTTCCCCTAGTAATAGTAGTTAATCTTTTACTTGAATGTTTATTGATGTCAAAGATTTACCTGAAGAAAATGAATTTCCTATGACAAAAATACTGTAATTTTAAAATCAGAACAAATTGGAAGTTGGAGTTGAAGCTCTTATACAGATTGTTAGAGGTTCCACTGTAATATGAAATTTCTGACGTCACACAGGTGGCAAAAGCTGAAGCTTCTCCTATGGCACCACGAGTAAACTATCCATTTAGAGAGGAATTAAGAAAACAGGGTATATGGCTTAAATGTATGATTTTCTTCTTGCTAGGTGGTATGGTAATCTTTACTGCTGTAGTCTGAATGCATGAAGTATCAGTCAAAAAGAAGATGCTACGTGAAGAAAAGTGCTTGAAAGGGTGACCCAACAGCGGCCGAAATTTACATTTCAATCGATAAGTTGTTTCAGACATATTCAGACATGGTTAACACGATCATAGATTGACTGGCTAATCAATTCAAGAGAGAGTAATTAAACAAATGCCTTAACATTGGCCGTGGTAGATGTAAATGCTATCATACTACCATCATTTGCTTACATTGTTTAAAAAAAATAATGAATCATCTTTTTGTGGTGACAATTTTCTGTCAACCAATCAATAAAGTGCAGTGTATATACCATACCGCTGTCGTGCATACCAAAACAGAAAAAAAACCTAATACCTAAAACTGGTACAACTTGACTGTTTTTGATAACAGAAAGGCAAAAAACATTTTTAAAAATGGTATAACACATTAAATCAAACCGTACAGCTTGCTGGACATTAGGACTTAATTCTGAATGACTGGAGAGGATAATCGTTAAAAATAAAGCTTTAGGTGATCCCTCCTTTCCTTTCCAAATGGTTAGTGCCACAGGAATGAAAGAAAAACATTTGGCAATGTTTGCCAAACGACTGTTGGTGCCAAAATGAGGGACAAGGACAGAAAATGTAATCAAAGTCATGCCCCCCTTGGGCATCTTGTCATGTTTCTTTTTTTTTTTTTTTTTTAACCAAAGACCCAGAAAGCATGAGTCCTCTGAGCCCATCTTTGTCTTACAGCTATATGAGGCTAAGGGTGAGGTCAATGCAGGCTATTGTCTACGTGTTTGTGTGTTGTCAAACTTGTATGTACACAATTTGTAGTTTTTGTATGTCTGGGGTGTCTGGAGGACAGAGTGTGTGTTGTGGGGTGGGGGGTTGATGTGCTGTTTCAAAGCGAGTGGCCCCGCCAAGGAAAACAATAAAGCAGGAATGACAGGAACAGATGGCCATCTTTATTGTCTTCTGAAATGCAAACACTGGATATCTTTGCTTGGTGGGTTATATATTTATTTTCCCCCTCCTGTGCCTTTCCCTGCTAATAGTGCCCGTGCTTGGCACATGCCCACGTTAAAAGGGACCAGTGTGCACAACTTAGCGGAATCCTGTGGGGAGGTTATGACCACCTGGATGCCCCTCAATATACCCATCCTTTCCCCAGCATGAGGACATTGCAAGCTACAGTGGCCTTGTCAGAGTGTAACAGGAGTCATTACCAGCCTACCCTCACCTATGTTCACGAGCTGTGGGTCGTGACCGAAAGAACAAGATCCTGGATACAAGCGGCTGAAATTAGTTTCCTCTGCAGGGTGTCCGGGCTCTCCCTTAGAGATAGGGTGAGAAGCTCGGTCATCCGGGAGGATCTCAGAGTAGAGCCGCTGCTCCTCCACATCGAGAGGAGCCAGATGAGGTGGCTGGGGCATCTGATTCGGATGCCTCCGGTGTTCCGGGCACGTCCCACCGGGAGGAGACCCCGGGGACGACCCAGGACACGCTGGAGAGATTACATCCTTCGGCTGGCCCGGGAACGCCTCGGGATCCCCCTGGAAGAGCTGGATGAAGTGGCTGGGGAGAGGGAAGTCTGGGCGTCCATGCTAAAGTTACTGCCCCCGCGACCCGACCTCGGATAAGCGGTAGAAAATGGATGGATGAATGGATGGATGGATAGTTACTTTCGAAATCAAGTAATCAGTAAAGTAACTATGTTACTTTTTCAAGGTAACTTTGGCAACACTGCCAGTGACCCTAGTGAAGATAAGCAAAATAGAAAATTGATGGATGGATAGTTGATTCTGAGCATTTTGAAGTAATTAAGGGCAAAATGGAATTCCCTACTTGACTGAAACCAGCAGAGGCACTATTAATTCATCTGTTTGCTACATCTTCTACCACCCTTTGACTTGTACATTTCTGTTAAAATGAGCAAACCAATGTAGGTCTGCAAGTGGCTCACATCCAAGTTTTTATTTATTACTTTTCAATCGATAGTGCTATGAAGAGCTCAAATGCTGATTTTATATATTGGAAAATGCTGACAGCATATCTGGAACCAGTTTGATGATGTTAGCAGCATGAAGTCTATCTTGTTGTTCAAGTGGGGAGACAGACACAAATAACTTCCCACTTTTGGAAAGTAGTTTGCTTATGATGGTCAAGACACAGAGCGGGGAGGGGGACAACACTTAGGGTATCGTTCTCAAAAGAAGAGGATTTCTTATACCCTGACACATTCTCCTATTTATGACTTTTGTTGTCAGGAAAAGTTAATAGCACCTCATTGATAGAAAACTTTTCCATAGAAGTAATTTTCAGTTGACTGAGAGCAGAAAGAGAGCGCAAACAGCACAAAGGGAAATGGTTCAGAATCAATCAAGCAACGTGTGAACTATCAGTGGTTCTCACACTACTACTGTTATGGTTATGTTGGGTTAGAGCCCTAAAGCTTTTTGAAGACTATAGCATATGTTAATGTCACAGTGAC
Source organism: Phycodurus eques (assembly GCF_024500275.1). Taxonomy (NCBI): domain Eukaryota; kingdom Metazoa; phylum Chordata; class Actinopteri; order Syngnathiformes; family Syngnathidae; genus Phycodurus; species Phycodurus eques. The sequence goes on along the minus strand of NC_084545.1, from coordinate 12,501,435 downwards.
CTCAGTCTCACCCAAAACAGCCAGAACAAATATGTGTAAGATGTTGATGTTTGTGATAACAGGATGGGGTCAAATTGACCACAAAGAACCCAGATGTTTAACACGTGTGTACGACATTAAAACGACACAGTTTACCCAGTTGTCTCTGTTAAATTATAGAAAATCATAAAATATTAAGCAAAAAAAAAAATTTGAATTATATATTTTGTGACATTTAATATTGAATGGGGTCAATTGACCCCAAAGTTAATAGGGGGGTTAATACAAAACTGGCCCTAGGTCTCAAAAAGCGGTAACCAGGCCATTGCTGCCAGAGACACACTGCTACAACTTTAAGGGCTCTATTTTCCTGACTAGCTCAAATCCATCGTGACGCTTGGTGTAACTCTGCAATTTAGAACAGGTTGTAATTTCGCAGATTGCACGCAGCCAGCATATTTAACAAAAGCGGCTCTTTGCGCCAGTGGCTGGATCTGTATGCCTTTTGTGCTGGAACAGTTTTGCTGTGCAACAGGGGAGTTTGAAATACTCTCTTTGCTTATTTTTTAATTATTCTGATGTTTATTGAAAATGCAGCCAGACAGAAAAGGGTTTTAGGGGACAGATAGAGGGACAGAGTGGACAAGGGGAATCGGGGTGCGAACCACACCAGAACAATAGTTAGACAGTCTAGATATTTGAGCACAAGCAACGTTATAACAGTCAAATTGTGTTCTTATTTGTGGATGGTGGGTGAGGGGGGGCACACCCGGTGAGGACATGCAATAACTAACCAAGAGAACAAGATGAGGGACAGAAAAGGACAGGGCAGGACAGGATGTGGGAAATGAGCAAGGCAGTGCTACTGATGAGTGGTGCGGTGGGATTCTTAAACTTCTGATATTTTAGAATAACCTGTGTTGTTATTAGTGGTCCCAGCATAACCAATTAAAGCCTATAGCGTGTCTATCGAACTTCTTAGTGAATGAACTCCATATCACATGCATGTTAGTCAACTGGTGTACGGAGTTGCTGAGGCGCCACATTGAGGAAGGGTGGGCCCGGACCCCTCCACCTGCAAGGGGGGCATGCCAGTGAGCCCGTCCAGCAGGAGGCCCAACCAGGAAGATGCCACGCACTCCCCAGGACCTGGGGCGGTCCTCGGCCCAACCGAAGCGTTCCGACCAGTCCCAAAGGGAGGAGCACGGGCACCGGACCAAAGCCCCCCACGCCCAGATTCACCAAAATCGCATTAGATCTCCCACGCCGTGACTCAGATGTGATATGAGCAGCTTTAAGTTTAGACGGACTATCTGACACCAAGATGTCACTCCGCCAAACGCATCTCCAAGGGCACATCCTCGCTGCACTGACACCAGACAGCTTGGCAAAGACGAGTCTTCCAACGTGCAGGAAGTATTGCGCTTGCACAAAAAGAAAAACTTAAAATAGAGCCCTCAGTCACCAAAACGTCATATCCTCCGGGTGGAAGCCAACAGACCCCCCCAAACCCCCACCCACCACAACCTCCCCCATCCCCGGTTCCACCGATAACGGCCAGCTTGGTTCCTGTTAAGAGAGGTAAACACACACAACCAGCCTTGCGCTGCCACAAATATCAAGATGTGCACCATTTGCGCTCCGGCTCCGGAGCCCTACATTATTATTTGTTTATTGTAACCGTCATGCTTCCCTCTGACTACGATAAAGTGTTTAGGAAAACAAAGAAAACGACAACATTTGTGGGAAAGACTGGCCCTGGCCAATTTAAGCTTAAAACAGGGAAACATTATTTCATTGTATCTAGAAATGTAATCCACAATAGTGTACTTTAAAATAATTTTATTTGGATTAGAGGGATTATGAGTTTGATCTTTTCATTAGTGAGTCTTTAGTGAACGCTCCTTCGATGATCATTCCCTCATTTGTGTCTTCTGACCTGAATGCCACCTCCTCTATCTCTGCTAATGTTTCACATGACAAGCTAACCTCTTTTTTCTACCGACAGTGTGTCTCAACCCTCCTGTTCTTATTTTCAGCAAACCGTCGCCCTTATCTTGCACGCTCATTGCCCCTCTTTATTTCCTACTGTGCAATGCTCCACCTACCTCCATGCGCAGTCTTCACTCCATGTCGATAATAAAGCAGGGGGTCACGTGATTATTTTTTTTTTTTGCCAGGTTCATTGCTCCTCTGCCTGATAATTCCTCTGTATTAACTGTCTGGGGTTATTACCCATTATATGAGCTGTCTATGTTGAGAGCGCTTTATGAGATCCTGGTTCCCGTGGATAAGATGACGGAGCTGGTGAACGCTGTCATCCCCCAATCGTATAATGGCATCAGCTGGGAAATACACAATGTCAGGGATTATTGATAGAGCCATATCTGCACTTTTGCTGACAAATTCCTGTCTTGGGTTGAAGGGCCACAATAATCCTGAAGAATAACTCTGCTAATATGGCTGCCTCTGTACAGTCACACCTCTGCTCTCTTTGGGGCATTTTACTTCTTCACCTCCCTGGTGACAAATGAGCCAGAATTCCCAGCCATCTATCTGAAAGGGAGCTACAATTTATTTTAACAGTAGTCTCTCCTCTCATCATCTCATATGAAAGTATTACTCGATTGAGATGATTTTCTTGTCTCCAGAACTCCCAACACTAAGGGAAAAAAGTTTGAATTTCATGTCAAGATGCTAGTTGAAGATATGAATGTTGGAAGATATGAAAAAACTGCGATGTAAATTCCAGTAAATGATGAAAACTAAAGGGTTGATCCCACTAGATGACAATTGACAAATGTATTCCGTATCCCGCAGCCATTCCATCTGTACAAAAAGTGGAAATCCAGGAAATACGAAGTTATCCTCATATTCTCATGGGTAAGAGGCAAAGGGCACAGAGTTGCCGCTTTTCTGGCTGTGCAGATTCTCCCAACGACGTAAGTCTGTCAATTACCTTCATGCCAACACGCACTCTGGGTGGAATAAAATGGTGGCATGACCGTTCAAATCTGGCCTTCTGTATTCTCCAATCAATTTAAGCACTTTTTCTCTTATGACTTCAGAAGCTGAAGTAAGTCAAGTGCCTTGGGAAGGTGTAACATCAGATTGTACTTGAAGTTTGGATCCAGTTACAATGTATGCCACACATACTAATGAGATTGCAAAAGAGAGCTATCAAATTTAAACTGCCAGTCACAAAAATGTTTTTCTCTTTTTCCTTTCTTTCTTTAGCCCAGTCTCATATTGAGATACTGCATGGCACCTATACATTGACTTCAAGGCTCAGCTCTCCAGCCAGACCAGTCACGTCCATGCCTTACCGGTGATTTTTAAAGTAACATACCAATAGATTTTTAAAAGCTACAAGCGGTCCCTTATCACCGTAGTAGCACAGAGGAATTTAACAAAATACATAAATAAAAAAGTGCTCATTGTGATTTGTATTGGGAGAGGCTATCAATGCAAGCAGATTTTTTTGCGCTGTTTGTTTGCTATGCACACCTACAGTACAACTGTGAGAAGCGACTCTGCTTCTGTTTCAGCCTGCAATAAATGTTTTTGCGGAGTTTTTTTTTTTTTTAAAGAAAAAATGATTGCCTCAAGATAGGACCAGGTCATTGAAGAGAAACAAGCACAGCTAGGGCTCCAGCCAACAAATTACAACAACCACATTCATCGTAATGGCATAATGGTGGGTTATATATTTAATAATTTGTTTTTATTTGTTTCGATGCCTACCAGTCAAAATATTATGTGAAACTGATCAGTACCACAAAAAGTTTGTGGACCGCTGATCTAGAGCATGATCAGACAAAAACAGTCTGTTTTTTTTTTTTAGTGGACCTCCACCCATGTGTTTAGTCATAAGAAAAGCATTCTAATTACATTACTTGTATTGGATTTGTTGCATCCAGAATAAAAATAAATACTTCTTTTCAAAATCTCTGTGTAGCTGGAGCAGCCTGCGCATCCCAACCACACACTATATGCAACATCAAATTTAAGGTGTGCTTCATCTTTTTCAAGAATTTCAATGAAAATGAAAAGTGTCTCAGATGTCTGGATGGAAAAATACACGTAAATGAAAAGTGCATAGGCTTAAGAAAGGACTTCAACCCACTCTTTACGCCATTAGCAGTCAGTTAGCCCTGTTATTGACCACTTCAGGGTGTAGTCCACCCTTCACGCAATGTCAACTGGGTGGATGGATAAACAGTTGGGTTGGGGTTGAGGTCAGGTCTTTGTCCCAGACAAGTTCTTCCCCACTAAACCATGTATTAGCTTTTAGTTTTGGTTGTGTTGCCAAAATGTTGGAAGTATAGAAACATCCAACTTGTCTTAGTAAAATTAAGGATTTCGGGGACCTAAGTGGTCTATCCAAGAGACTGATGTATTAGGTATAGTAAATAGCATGTGCGTCCAAAGACGAGTGTATATAGAGTGTATATGTTTTTAATTGCAGGTTATCAACCATAAGTACAAGAGCAACACCTAAATAGTTGTCATTCTCCAGACTCTCATTAAGAGCCTCCTCCCCCCTCTCTTTATCTATCTGATGCATAGTGGCGACTGTGGCTCAAAATCGTGAAGACCCCTCATTGTTTTAGCATTGCTTTTTGCATGATTGACTCATGGGGAAAGCGGGGGACAATGTCTGACAAAGTCAGTACGTGCCAAGTGATGCCATGGCTCTAATCTTGCATAGATACTGTGAGGTTGTTGCCTGGCACAAATGACCACGAGACTTTCACTAGATTTGTGCCCAACCAGAGACAACATTTTACATTTATTTACAAATGACCAAATAAGTGGCCTCAATGGTCTTCTTGAGACTTAAGTCACAGCCGCCATTTTGCCTTGCAGTGGAATATGAAATTACTATCACGTTGTGGGACATCAAAGTCTTGTTCTGCTGCAGTCCTCTGGGTAACATTGTGCAGTATTGCTTTGGAAACGCGCCTAATTGGTATGTGTGGGCCAAATTCTGCCTACTGCCTGAAACTATCTGGCTACATGTTCACAACAATTGGATTTGGAGTAGCTGGCCCAGATTATTTGTGTTCTGCAGCTTGGGTCTGTGTTTGTAACATCAATTGGTAAAGCTAATCCTAGTCTGCCCTGCGTCTATCATATTAGAATGCAGACTTGTAATTGCTTGAAGTGTGTTGTAACCAATGGTGTCATCTGTGTGTTTTTCTTTCTTTTCTTTCTTTTAAATGGAGAGTGGCTGTAGTCTCAGAAAGAATATGGGAGCATTTCAATTAGTGAGAACTTCCATATGACAGACCATATTTCTGTCTCTCAGCTCATTGTATGGCCTGGCAGGCCACCAAAACTAAGAGAAAAAAAGAACACTGAGTCACCTTTAATTTGCTTTCCTACAGTCAGAATGTGAAACAGACACGTGGCAACTGAGTGATTCATGTCGTCCAAGCAGCAAGTCAGCGTCCTGAGTGATGATTAGTTCTGGCAAGGGCCTCAACTCCACTGAGCAAGCAGAGCGTACAGTTTACATTGTCAAGACCTGTGAAGTGATGCTTTAGGTTCAGAACACTTTCAACTCACATCGCATTGTGAAGGATGAGGACGGGAAACATCGGCTCTGAGAGTGAAAATATTACCCTTTGTACGCACCACACCAAAGGATTACTGGTGGGGAATAACCTTTAGAAACATTCAATAATCTGTCTTTTGCAGACTTTGATCGGAAGAGGGAATAGGGATCAAAATCGGCTGAATTATTAGTATGTGTACCGAACCCAAGAGTAACCTTAAACCTGGTGACCAATTAGCCTGAAACTTGTGCTGTTGCCAGACATTTAAAATAGAGGAGTAAAAGGTTGTGTATTTATATAGTGTCATCTAAGTCATTTACCCAGTGTTGCCAATTTAGCAACTTTGTCACCATATTTTGCAGCTTTTCTTATCGTCTTTCAACTATTTTCCAATTAAGCGTCTAGCGACAAAACCTTTTACTCCAAGAACGTCAAAAAGTTCAATCTTGTTGTATTTGGTTTATCGATAAGATCAGTACCACTCGTCTTCAGTCGAACCTCACTTATCCGCAGCCCTTTAGTCCAATCTCACTCACCTTCCGCTTCACTCATCTTTATTCCTGTTTAGCACAACCTTGCTCATCTTCAGTCCAGTCTTACCCGTCTTCAAACATTGTTCATTTTCAGCCCGACCTCACTCTGAGGGGGACAAGTTGAGCGAGTGCTCCCTGCCTGGCTCTCACTTCTCATCAGAGGATATTAAACAATTTGCCGAGTTTATTAACACATTCTGTTGTTCAGCAAAACCCTAAGCATTGCAGATAATGTGCACTCTGCTCACCTCCAATGTGGAGGTTTGCAGATTTAGCTTGCGCTAGTAAGTTTCTACCTCCCAAACGCACTGCGGTGCAATATAGGGGAGAGGGAGAATGTGATTACAAACAGTAAGTTATTGCCTTGGGTACAATTAAAACTTTGCAGACGAGCATCCGTGATTGCAAACTGAATCAGGAGTGGTTTTGGTGGGCCATGTTGCTTGTTAATTGGTTAATTACAGAGCAGCAAGACTTGCGCTACAAGAATTAGCCTGTAAATCTGCTCTACATTTTCTGTCAGTCCCGTATGTAAACCAGACGCTGGGGCAGCCCATCGTCTAAAAATAAGCTCATCAGCAATTTGAAGCTGTGTGGGCTGTCTCTCATTGTGATGGAGGAGCTTTCACAACTGTGTGCCTCACGCTCACTCACAACAACCTTCTAAATTTACAGCCCAACCCCACTAGATGTTGCCATAGAAGCAGTGATGTGGTGCATTTGCAGCAAAACATGTCTGTCTTTGCACAATTAGGGGAAATTATCCAAATAAACAGTATCACAGTTTTTGGAAGAGAAGGGCTCAAAATACATCTTGTCATTTTTCATTTTTTTTTAAATAAATAACTTTGGACTGGCGCAAGGACTGTGAAGTGCACAGCACCAGTGACATAACACCATGACTTACAGGTGCATTGGTTCATCTCACATGTTGATGACATCTAAAATATGGGGAAAAAAACAGCCCAGGGCTCGGATTGTCCACAAGGCCAACCTGCACACGCTTCCTCTCTCACGCACACGCACACATACATACGCGTGCATGTTACCTCTGGAGAAAATGTTGCTGATTCTTAGTCAATGCCCTCAATGCCACGAATCCAGCAGGTCTTACTCAGAGCCATGTTCACTGTTGAATGAGTAAATCAGAAGTGTTTTCTGACTGCAACTGCGTTCAGCTCTGATTAAAGCAAAGCCATGGGCTAAAAGCTGTCCACATGTCTTTATAAGCATGCTTTTCTGACCTTTCTGTTCAGCGAATCTTCTTAGGACTAAGGACTTGACACAATATGACATGTTGCCAGGTCAGTAAACATGGTGTTGCTGCAGATGACGCAGCAGCAAGAACATAAATTGAAGTGCACATGCTTTTTCTTTGTCAACAGGATTTGGTAATTCCTTACAAATTTAGATTGTAAACATTGATCATTTCTGTCAGTAATGTCTAACAATTATTAATATTGATAATACTGTATAGGCAAAACAACAATTACAATACAAGCTACAGAAAGGGAAGTTATAAATATGTTTTGTTTTCTGTTCACAGTATTTTCAGCAATAATTTATTTGGTTATATTTATGACTATATACTGTACAGTACAACATGTCCAATAATTTTACAGAATGACGTGGATGCTAGGAACAACGGTAGTGTGCTTTTGTGTATGCCTTTGTGTGTGAGTGTGTTTGCATGTGTGTCCACTTGTCACTGTTTCATTACAAGCCAACAAATTAGCAAATGCCGATGACTAATCTAATTATTTAGCTCAACATCTGTTTGCCTAGCTGTATTCTCAATTATTAGCCAGTAATGTGAGACTGGGGTTAAATCGGAGGTTAATGGGTATGAAGAGTAAGTCCCCACTCATAGTATAGCTGCAGTTGTATTTATCTTGAATATCTTGAATATCTGGAGCTATGTCTGGCATTTAAAGCAGCTATGTCTGACATTTATAGCAGTGATACAGTAATGACCAATCACATTTGCACTGTCAAACTCTTAATTCACATCAAATCTCATCTGTTTCAATCCTGATCAGCGAGTTGAGCATTATACGTTATCCATATCCATCTGATTAATTAAGATGTTTGTCCCATAACGTTATCAGTAAACTGAAGTTTAAAGAACAGAAGACTGAACATTTAAGATCCTTTTGGGCTCATTGGCACATTGTATTATACCTCACTGATTATGACCAGTCATCATCAACTGCCAACAGTCTGGCAGTGCCGACTACCAATTGAGTATGCCCGTGTGAAAGCAACTTGTCCTCCAATCAATGGCCTAATAAGTGGTAGAAAATGAATGGATGGAAGGATGGTGTTTGAAGTTGGAAACTTTGAAAATGTTGGGAATGGGACAAAAGATCAAAGAAATTTGGGAGACAATATTATTTAGTGGAGAAAAGAACAACCACCACCCTACACTGTAATTTATATTTTAGATGTTTTGCTGGTGGCACGATGGACGACTGGTTAGCACATCTACCTCACAGTTCTGAGGACCCGGGTTCAAATCCAGCCCCGCCTGTGTGGAGTTGGCATAGACTCTCCGTGCCTGCCCACAGGTGTGAATGTGAGTGCAAATGGTTGTTTGTTTCTATGTGCCATGCGGTTGACAGGTGACCAGTTCAGGGTGTACTCTGCCTTTGACCTGAAGATCGCTGGGATAGCACGCCCACGACCCTAGTGAGGATAAGCAATATGGAAAATGGATGGATGGATTTATTTGTAATCAAACAGACTCAATATTTGGTTGACCAATTAGATGTTCGGTGAGTACATTACTTGCTGCTTGGCTGAATATAAAAATATGCACACATACAAGGACATTTAATCTCCTGTCTATCTGTTGTTTAAACAAATAAAGTCCTTCCTAATTTGTAAAAGGCTGGATAGAAGTCAGAAAAGATACTTAAAAGGGTCTCGAACATTACAAGCCTCAATGTTATCTTAAGCATAAGTGATAAGTTCTGTTTTCAGACTGTCACCACCCACTAAACACCAAGCGAATCCAGCAACAACAACAAGAATAACAACACAATCTTCATCTTGAAATCACACAACCCACACAGACTGCTGTAATCAGATGAAAGCAGTCATTTATTATGGCACTTGCTCAAGCAGGCACCAATAGGCTTGCATCATTTGCAGTATGAATTGTTGCCTTGAAGCTAATATCCTGTAGATTGATGGGATATTTTCTCCATGTCTGCCTTTGTCTGCAGTCTTCCCCTAACTATGCCAAGAGGGTAGAGACTGTGGATATTTGTCGCTCTGGTATTGCTTGGCATCAAAATACTCGTGAGGTGCACATAGACTTGCATATTGTTTTGTGGGTCTGCGGACCGGGTTCAAAGTGCCAAAGGAGGCCAAGAGCAAATAAACTGGTTTAACAAGCACATGACAGATGGTGCAGCACAACAAAAGCGAAAAAAAGGTAAGAGAAACAAGAAAGGTTCCCTCGGTGTAATGCTGCAATGTAGGAAAGTTCTTTCACAGACAAAACATGTTCAAATACAACAGGAATGGTGACAAATGACTCTCAAAAAGTTGGAAACTGACTTCCTGTTACCATGTCAGTTGCATAGAATTACAATTTTTACCTTCCCTGACTGAGGTTTAACAGCAGTGCTTTAAAAAAAAAATCACAATTTGTTTTAATAAAATCCTATTGAAGCCTGCTGAAGCATACAAATCATGATTTTAAGAAACTTAAGTATTTTGGTGTTTGTTAGACTGGGTAGACCTCCAACCCAAGGCTGAACTCTTAAGAAAAATAAAAAGAAATGCATGAACTGCATTTGTGTTAGCTTGTTCATCCAAGCCGCTTCCTGGTTTATGGATGGTTATGAAAGATGAAGGGTCCATACTGTTGAGTCTGGTAATGAAGGTAGTAGGTTGTTAGTGACTCAAGTGGCAAAAGGACAAATAAGTTCCTAAGAAAAGACAAAAAAATTGTGGCTTGCCTTATTTTTGCAAGCAGTTTCCTGGTTCATGGAGTGACACTAGATGTTAGGAATATTATTTCCAGGGGAGAGCGGGTGAACGGAAAAGGAACCCCAAGGCATACAACGAGCCGTAGAATGAATGAATGTTGGTCAATGAGATGCGCTGGCGGGTTGTTGAGCCAGAGAATGTGTGGCAAGCAGTGACAAGGACAGGCAGCTGGCTTGGTTGCAGTAATTCACTTGGGGAGGGACACGAAGGAAACACTGAGGACAAGGAAAAACACGGAGGTCAGAACGATTACAAGGGTTTGCGTAGCTTACGCGGAGACTGGGGAGCTTCAATACTGGCAGGCTTTTATGCAGGTGGTAACGGGGGCTGATTGGTGACAGTTGCGCGGCCGAGGAAGTTGCTGGAAAATGATAGAGGGGAGGGGAGAGAGAGAGGACAAGAAAAGCGCCACCCACGCTCCAACCATAGTACTGCGGGGCGGCAAATGACAGTACCCCCCTCTCAACGGATGCCTCCCGGCGTTCTGCCAGGCTTCCCCGGGTGAGCCGCATAAAAATCCGATAGCAGGGAGTCGTCAAGTATAAGTTTACGGGAAATCCAGGAATGCTCCTCCGGCCCATACCCCTCCCAGTCCACCAACTACTGGTAACCCTTCCCCCTGGGCCTCACGTCGAGGATGCGCGAAACCGTGAAAGTCGGATGGCTGTCGATAACACGGGGTGACAGAGGGGGTACAGCCGGAGGGCTCAGTGCGCAGGTGGAGACAGCTTAAGCAATGACACGTGGAAGGTCAGATGCATTTTTAGACTGTGGGAGTTGAAGTTGAAAGGATGTGGGATTGATTATGTTAGAGATGGGAAACGGACCAATAAAGCCTGGAGTGAGTTTGCGGGATTTTGTTTGGAGTGGGAGGTCACGGGAGGAAAGCCAAACGGACTGACCCACCTTGTAGTCAGGTGCAGGGGTGACGAAGGGGCAGTAGGCGGTGCAGAAGGCGGTGCAGAAGGCGGGTGAGATGCTGACGGTGCGGTGCTCACGGTGGAACAAATTTTACGCGCTCGGACCCCCCTCTCCCGTGCTCTCTCTCGTAGTCTGCTATCTAGGCGAATGCCGAGTGTGATAAGATCCTCGAGAGAGGAGGGCTCGTCTCTAAGTTGCTCTGAAAGGCCGTTCAGAAAAATCTGCCTAAGTGCAGCGTCGTCCCACCCTCATTCACCCGCAAGTATCCATAATTCAATGGAACATGCAGCTACGGAACTGGTGCCCTGAGTGAGCGTAAGGAGGCGGCGGGTGGCTTCTCTGCCCTAAATGGGGTGCTCAAATACCTTTTTAAATTCGGCGGGAAAATTATTGAATGACTGGAGTTGTGCCATGGAGACTGCACCCAAGAGCAGACAGAGGCTGAGAGGTTGCGATGAACAGTTTATTGCAAATGGAAATGTAGATGGTCCTTGAGATGCGCTGGCAGGTTGTTGAGACAAGAAAATGGTCAGAACGATGACAATTGATGGTTTGCGTAGACTGATAGAGGGGAGGGGAGAGAGAGAGAGGGTGAGATGGCGCAACGCGCCACCCAGGCACCCGCCGTAGTACTGCAGGGCGGCAAATGACAGTACCCCAATGACATATCTAACAACAATAAATACGACTCAAGGATGTAAGCAAAACAATTGTAAAAATAACACAAGTAGGATGTACCACTGAACCGTGGGCAGGGAACTCAAGACTTGGAATACTAGGAATACAAACTAAGCAATGACAGTATGCAGGAGCAAATAATCTGACAACTCCTTTCCACTGCTTTTGAGCTTTAAACCCGACAGATTGCAATATCTTGCAGGTGTGTCTCAGCTGGCTCCGCCCCCCAACGATCACCAAGGTAACTGAAATGAACAGCAACACCAATTTAAGTACATAAATGTAAATGGGTAATACTCTGCCATTTGCATTCTGGGGCAGACGGAACAAGGGAAAATAGAACCATCCTCTTACCGCATTTTCCAATTTGCACTCAAATTTATGGGGTTGTCGTTTAGCCCATGTTTCACAGCTCCACAAAGATTCATGGAAATTGTTTATGGTTTTTGCATTTTCCCACTATCTAACAAATCATCCAACAAATGGCGATCAAAACAATACACCTCACCTTCCCACTTGGTGGTGGTAATGAATCAACTAAAATTGGAAACATGGCTAGAGGGATTGATCTAAATGCTAAATATCAGTCTGTGGCGATGTCAGAACCACAGCTTGTTTCACTATTGCTGCTACCTTTGTGCTTGTAGGCATACTGTCAATAATCGTGTACTGCACGTTACCCAACTGTAAGTAAGTAGGACAGAAAAACAGCAATCTAAAATTATTATAGTGACAGGTATGGCTAGAGAAGTGCATTTAACAAAATATGTAGGAAGAAAATAATTACTTATTAATAAGATGCGTTCACATGGCAGGGCGTGATGCCCAATTCAGATTTTTTGTTAAATCCAATCTTTTTATGTAGTTGTTCACATTACAAAAACAAGTGGGACTTCTAATGTGAACACATCCGTGAAGTGACATGCACGCAAACGGAACAGAACGTCACATTGCGCATGCATTGTGTGTTTACGGAAGTAAATATGGCCCCACGTGTAGGTCTCAGTTCTGACCCATTCGTGGCAATTTCAAGGATTTTGTGTAAACAGAGGCAACATTTAGTTATATTTATTTGTTCTCAACCATCTTCTTTACGCCACTGACTTTTCTACTCCTTCGTCCTCCAGTGCTTTTCATTTGCCTGTTTTGTTGAACAATTATGACATATGTCATTTTTTGATGACGTATAGGTCGGATGAGCGCGGCGTGTCTGCACTCACATTGGATATACATCTGATTTACATGTAGGATATAAGTTGCAGTGGTTTACATCTGTAAATGTTTATATTATGTTGTGTCTCTTCTTTAATTTACTTTCATGTACTGTACAGTGAGTATGGAAAGTATTCAGACCCCCTTAAAATGTTCACTCTTTGTTATATTGCAGCCATTTGCTAAAATCATTGCAGTTATTTTTCCCTCATTAATGTATACACAGCACACCCCATAATGGACAAAAAAACGGAATTGTTGAAATGTATTTATTTATTTAAAAAGAAAACTGAACTATCACACAGCCATAAGTATTCAGACCCTTTGCTCAGTATTTAGTAGAAGCACCCTTTTGAGCTAATACAGCCATGAGTCTTTTTGGGAATTATGCAACAAGTTTTTCACACCTGGATTTGGGGATCCTCTGCCATTCCTCCTTGCAGATCCTCACCAGTTCTCTCAGGATTGATTGTGAACGTTGGTGGGCAGCCATTTTCAGGTCTCTCCGGAGATGCTCAATTGGGTTTAAGTCAGGGCTCTGGCTGGGCCATTCAAGGTTTTCGTCCAGGATATCCCTGTACTTGGACCACATTCATCTCGACGAAGGGTTATGATCGTCCCAAACATCTTCCATTTAAGGACCAAGGAGGCCACTGTGCTCTTAGGAACCTTCAGTGCAGCAGTTTTTGTATTGTAACCTTGGCCAGATCTGTGCCTTGCCACAATTCTGTCTCTGAGCTCTTCTGGCACTTCCTTTGACCTCATGATTCTCATTTGCTCTGACATGCACTATGAGCTGTAAGGTCTTATATAGACAGGAGTGTGGCTTTCCTAATCAAGTCCAATCAGTGTCGTCAAACAAATATGGAATCCAATGAAGGTGTAGAACCATTTTAAGGATGATCAGAAGAAATGGACAGCACCCGAGTTAAATATATGAGTGTCACAGCAACGGGTCTGAATATTTATGGCTGTGTGATATTTCAGTTTTTCTTTTTTAATAAATCAGCATTCCATTTTTTTCTGTCAATATGGGGTGCTTTGTGTACATTAATGAGGAAAAAAAGAACTTAAATGATTTTAGCAAATGGCTGCAATACAACAAAGAGTGAAAAATTTAAGGGGGTCTGAATACTTTCCCTACCCACTGTACGTGTACCATACATTTGCAGTAAATCAACCAAACATGGTAAGCAAATTGGCAGTATAGCATGGTGACAAATGGTGGATTCCTGCAGACTTGTGATATGGCAACCTCTTTGTGGACTCATTCTATATTTTGTTTCTTTTATTTCAAATGTTTTGCAATTGTCTTTTTTTTCATTACATTTTCTTTTTTTCTTCATTACATTTTCTCTTTTTTGGGGAGGAACCAACCCCAAACATTCTATCCCAAGCAAATAACGGTGGTCCATCGTACAGGAAAATGCATTTGAACACCGCTGTATTGAATCATACTTTGAAAAACAGTCCATAAGCTACTAGTGTTGGGCATGATAATCGAGGAATCTATTCGGTTGCTTATGTGGAATTTATTGTTGATTTAATTTTGCCATGAAGCAACTGAGCCAAAATGGAGTGCTCGTACTAGTTTTCTGTCTAAAGAAGTATGACATGATGATATGAGTTAAGTTTCCCCCATTACTTTCAATAATATTAAATATATTACTAAAAGATCTATGTTCACATGCAGGTCAATTCTGATTATTTTTTTTAAATTTGTTTTTTTTGCCCATTGTGACATGTACAGTATCTGATTTATTCATACCAATGTGAACTAGTATAGTTCAGATTTTCTCATATCCAACACAAGCATCTTTCATATGTGGCTATAGGCTTACTGCAGCTATAATTAAGACGTTCCTAATACATATCCTTAATATTTTTGTTGTTGTTGTTGTTCTTGGCTTGCCAAATTGTTATTTTTTTAATTTATTTTGGTACGTACCAATGACACATCCATTCATCCATCCATTTTCTGTGCCGCGTATCCTCACTAGGGTCCCAGCTACAGGTATCTTCGGACGAGAGGCGGGTTACACCCTGAACTGGTCGCCAGCCAATCGCAGGGCACATATAAACAAACAACCATTCGCACTCACATCTACAGGCAATTTAGGGTCTTCAATCAACCTACCACGCCTGGTTATTTTTTGGGATGTAGGAGGAAACAGGAGTATATATATATATATATATATATATATTTTTTTTTTTTTTTACTAAGGGATGTGAACACAGACAGGTCGAAGATTGTTGCCCAAGATTAGCCTGCTTCAACTGCTAATAATTGTATTTGTATTCAGCTCCGACATGTCCCCCAAATTACCCCCAGCAGAGGCATGTGTGTTTTTTATGTCAGCTCTGGACTAATTCACATCCCTGCTCATTTATGTGTGTTCGTGAGCGTGTGTGGTACGTGTGTGACTATTCGTGTGCATGCTATGTTTATTAAGCAAGCAATTTAGATTTGAAACAACAGCGCAAGCAGGACACTTCTAAAGGACTACCACGCCACTTCGCACATTATTTTGTACGTATGGGCTGTTGGCGGGCCATGTAGTATTGATATTTGCATAGGTAAAATAGCTCTGCAAGTAGGGAGAAGTGGCATCTCTGTGAGTGTACAAGAACTGGACAGCATATTTTAAAGAATCTAATTAATATTTTTTCCATATTGCATGTTATTAGCATGTGGCCATTATAGGTCTCAGAACACTACGGGGGGTTTAGAAACCTCTCTCACATGTGCATACACATATGCACGCACTGACGGTGGAGATAAATAAATGAGCATCCATGGTCCCATTCCACCCATAAAATATCACCCACAACCCTTCCCCAGGTTGTTGTGATTTGGAAACAGCTGTTGTTGTGGTGGATTCGCCCCGCTCTTCCAGATCACGTTTCCCTTTTTCCGTCTCCCTAGGGAAGCCCTGGTAATATTTGTTGCCGGCTGGGTTGGGTGCCGAGGAGAGGAAGAAACCTTGTCAAGTTCTCTGTCAGACCTTTAAAGCCCTAGGAGATACTTTGAATAATGGAGCACCTGTACCGACTATCAGCACACATACAGCATCTGCATGTGCACTCTTTCTCTCATACGTGTGCATCTGTTGTGTTTTGGGTACTTTGGTGTAAACAATATAAGCTGTAATAAGTCCAAATAACCTCATCAAAACACATCCTTATCTGAGCCTCGTCATTGTATTTAAGCAACACGCCCCAATTACTTTGCTATTAACGCTCATCGAATGACAATTTAAAAGTATATATGTGTGCTTCATCTCCCAGGATTCAGCACATTTATGAATTATCCATTTGGAGCGGGGATTTTCTCTCCCCACCGCCACTGCAGCTGCCTCATGGCAAAAAAATAAATAAAATCACCTGCACAGCCTCCAAATATATTTCTTTTGATCACTATTTTAATTATAACCTTTTCAGACTCCCACATTGGTTGTCTGTCTGAGAAGACTGCCAAATAATTTCAGTCAAAATGGGAATTTGGACCTGCTAATTTGTGACTGAAGCGAGGCAAATTTATTTACATTTATGTATTCAACTAAAATGTTTAAAATCTCACAAATCCAAAGCAAGCGGCCCGGTGGATGACTGGTTAGAGCGTCTACCTCACAATTCTGAGGACCGGGGTTCAATCCGGCCTGTGTGGAGTTTGCATGTTCTCCCCGTGCCTGCGTGGGTTTTCTCCGGGCACTCCGGTTTCCTCCCACACCCCAAAAACATGCATGGTAGGTTAATTGATGACTCTAAATTGCCTGTAGGTGTGAATGTGAGAGCGAATGGTTGTTTGTTTGTATTGCGATTGGCTGGCAACCAGTTCAGGGTGTACCCTACCTCCCGCCCGAAGATTGCTGGGATAGGCTCCAACATGCCCGCGACCCAACATGCCCGCGACCCTAGCTCCAACATGCCCGCGACCCTAGTGATCCATCCATCCATCCATCCAATGGATGGATGGAGGGTTTTTCCATAAGTAAAGTTTGAATTTCCAACTCCATTCATTCCATCTTAGTATGTGGTTAGCGAAAACAACAAACCTGATCAAGTTTTTGTCCGAATGTTGTTGAGATGTTGGTTTTGAAATACAGACAGTCAAGCAAAAACATTATTTTACTGAGACATTTCTTTCCTTCAAGTGATTCAAACTCATCAGATAACAATTTGTGTAGCTTTTTGTAACAGGTGACTGACAGCTGACCTTGAATGTTTTTCCAGTCTTTTGAAGGAAAATGTGGTAATAAAGTTGAACAAGAACACAGACTAAATGAAAATAAGGAGCGACAAAGCAGCTTGGTATGTGCCGATCTTGCCATCGATTGATTTTAAGCAGGATTTCCCAAAGCGTTGGTGTTTATGACCCAAGTTTGAAATTTGGGTCTTCCCTACACTTACCAAAATAAAATGCTATAAAATTGGCATTTACCGTTCGTAAACTACAGGAGGTTCACAGTTAACGACAGAATTCCATTCCAACACTTCTATGATAAATAAATATGAAACAATCAAATGAAAAAGAGCGTGCCTTCGTGTGCAGCGTGATGGCATATTCTTAAGCCCCTGAGCAAACTAGTTTATTGCGCACTGTTTACAACTTTGAAATGGGGTATTGTCAGGACTGTCATCCTGCGATTCGTCTTGTCGGTGGGGCCTCGACTTTGTACGTAAGCAGATGGAAGAGGTTGCTCTTGAGCAATTAGCAATGATGGTTTAGAAACGGAAACACACATTGAAGCCAGTATAGCATAAGACCCCCTTTTGCTTAATGTAGATGTTTCATTTCATTCTTGATGAGAATAACTTTGATTATGATGAACACATGCATATTCATGTTTTTTTTCTCTCTCAGCATTTCACAGTAGTGAACACAGCAAACACGCAGTTTGGGGCGACTTATAGCAGCTTGGAAGCAGTTCAGGGTACAGGGGTATTTCGAAAGGACGTGATGGGTGTGGGTGGATGTTGGGGGTGGATGGTCCATTGCTCCACTGATTTTTTTTTTTTTTTGCCCACATTCTTCTGCTGGTCACCAACTAAAATCAGGATTTCAACAGTGGCGATCATATAAATTGGTTATGGCTGTCCCACAATAGGTTGTAGGAAGTTAGTGTGTAACCCAAGACTACCAATCCCTCAGAACAGCATACCTACCCATTGGGTAACTGCATCGCTTATACAGTAAATTAGATCGGATTGAAAGTTTATTTAATTTTTTTCAGTTCTTTAATTTTGTAATCTTTATGGAGAATTTATTTCCATATTATTTGTGGGAACACTAAATAAAGTGAGCAATAGGAAAGACTACTAATCGAAAGCCTACCTCTTCTACCGTTGGGCCAACTTTCCCAATGGTTTTCAAGACACTACCTAGTTTTCACCTAAGCAACAAAAAGGGTAAAACGCATGACACCATGTTACAAACATAAACCTTCTAGTAACCTTTCGAGGAAATCGTGAACATCACAACTACATTAAAACCATCAAGAATAAAAAAATTGTTGTAGAATCCCCTTTATAATGGCTAGTGATTTGCATTTATGTATTATCGTCCACACGAAAAAAATGACAATAATGATGGTGTTCGAGTGAATATTTGACAATTTTAAATTCAATGGTTTGCTTTTTGTGTACGTGTGTTTTATGTTGATTGTTATGTTTATGGTTTTATGTACATGATATCAAATGCACTTTTTTTTGTCTTGTATAGTGTGTTTGATAGTAAGATATTTAAATGTCCATGGGGTGTAATAATCTAAAGTTTGGTTTCGAAACGAAAAAAACCTATTTCCCTAAATAAGTCATCATGAATCCAGCACGCTGGCTATGTTTATTGCGATTGTGTGTGGAGTACACTGCGGAATTTTTATTATTGTTATTATTATTATTTTTTTTAATAGCCTGCCTGCCGTGCACTCATCAATCACCAAGCAAGGGCGGCCCCCTCGATCTCACCACACTGGCCTGCGCTAACCGAGTTACAGGCCTCCGCAACCTCTGTCAACTTTTCAAATATGACAAGAGTAATCACATTGCTCGTCCTAGTCAGCATCCTTACAGACGTGAGTCGATGACATTAATTACGGCATTTATTATACACGTAGTGGGCGCCACAAATGTGGATTACTTCATTGTTTATGAAAGGACACAAATTGGATTGATGATGATGATGATGGTGGTGGTGCACTAGGGTGAAAGGTGAGGCCAATTGATACCAGGTCACTTGTCGGCAGCCAAAGTATAGGGTCATGTCCTAGTGCCAGTAAAGACAAAGGGAGGTTTTAGAACAGATTAATCACGAAAACCAAGGCTCTACTGTAAATGGGATGCCAAAAATTAATACATGACGGATTTTCGAAAAGATGTTGTCATCTCATGGGATACAGATGGCTGCCATATGCATGTAGGACAGTAGAAGAGTCATAAATGGCTACCACAGGTTTCCATGCAGAGATGGACGAAAGACCCGAGGTGACAGCGCCTCTAACTAAGACAGAGCACTTCTCCTCACAGACGAGGCATTAGCACGGCCACCCAGGCGCGACTAAAGCCTCATAATTGTTTGGGTTTCCTTTATAATTCACTCTAAGACGTTGCGTGAGATATGAATGTATAGAGCAGCTCACTTCGTTTAAGCATCATGACCGGGGACATGCTCGTAATGTTCCCCTGGGGGACGGAGCCATTGTGTCGTTCCCATTTATCTTGGTTAAAATTGCAATCACACAAGTCTCACCGTGTGGAGCTCTTCAATTAGCTTGTCAATACAAATGGGATTTTCATTCATTTAGATGTTCCAGTAGTGTTTTTTTTTATTCTTTTGTTCATTTCAAGACCATTGCTTCAAATAAACCACCGCAAAGTAAATTGAATTTCCAGATACATTTGGAAGAATAAAGACCGTCTGAACTTGCGCTGATGACAGCGTGATAAAATGTTAATTGTCTACACAGTTTGCTCTAAATATATTTTTGCAGTAAATTGATTATTTTAAAGCCTCAACGAATACACTTACTTATCTCCCCTATGTCTTTAAAAAAGAAATACTCCAGACTACTCAGTTTACTCTTTAGCAGGTAAAATGCATATTCTGCAGGTTTTAAGTCTGGAGATTGACTTTGCCGGTCTAAAACCTTCCACTTTTTGACTGAATGAGCTCCTTAGTTGTTTGGCAGTGTGTTTTGGCTCATTATATTGCTGCATGATGAAGAATCTCCCAATGGGTTTTGTTGCATCTTTCTTTACCGTGGCAGAAAAAAGGTTCTGTGTATTTTTGAATTCATTTTACTGGTGCCACCTCGTGTTACACCAGTGTTGATTTATGAGCCCATCCCATTTTTTTTCAGTCTACAGCAAAAATTAAAAATTTACCTCACTTTTGATGGACAGTATACATTCACCAGATGTATGTTTTACAATGTGTACACTTGAAAAACAGTTAAGAATGTTAAAACATAATTTAGAACATTACTAGGTTTTAATACTGTTAGTTTCACCCTGGAATGGACTATTTGTATTTCCATGACAATCAGAGGTTCTCCTAGGACAGATTGTGTTCGACTGTAGAGGTTCCACTGTATTTGGCAGGAAATCTGCAAAAGGACTGTGACCGCGAGGTCTGTGATTCCAAATCCAAGAGCCGGCTGGCGAGGGTGACGAGTGGACGGCTTGAGAGGTTCCAAGCCACTGAAGAAGAGATGCCGGCAATGATGGCTGCGAGTAAGAGTGGCAGCTGCATGCTGGATGAGTGTCAGGCCCGGCACTTGCCACATCTGGTGGTATTAATAAAAGCGGGCTAAGATGAGCTGTGGGACGCGGGTGACTCAACATGTGCTGCTTGCACTGATGGGCAAGTGCAAATGAAATTAATGGCTAAGGGAAATCAAGTGAGCGAGCCAGAAATCAAATTACCAATCCAAGCCTCAAACAAATTAGTTGGGTGCCAAAGTTGTAATTGATAGCGACTCAGGATCACGCGATTGGATCAGACAATATGATTTAGGACGCATCTCCTCTGATGTGATTTGCAGCTGTGTTATTCTAATTAAATATTAATGACGTGTGGATGACGATGTCCCAAGTGGTACACACACCCTCACAGGACAACAGTAAAACACACCAGAAGCCTCAAGTCGATCCGAGTTGTTATGAGACAATAACATACGGAGTCTGGCAGCTCTTTCTGTCACTTTCATTTGTTGAAAGGCGTATTCTCATCGGTTCCGCTTTTGATACACACCTCCTCTTGCGCCGTTTGCAGCCTTTTATTTAATGAGCTGTGATGTGTTTAATAAAATATAATGATCATCTTTAAAAAAATGGTTGGAAATCAAACACTCCACTGTGGCTCAGCAAATCGTGTATCTCAGGGCGCATCTCCACTGCCTGCTGCATAACACATGAAGACCCTCCCTTTAAAACATCAAGCCTTTCCCCGGCATACGGTCTATAAGAAGATGCTTTATGGAAAATATAACACCAGCAGGGACAGTCTCAGCCTCATGATTCATAAAACATGGCATACAATTGGAATACCAATTGGCCCACATT
Source organism: Phycodurus eques (assembly GCF_024500275.1). NCBI lineage: Eukaryota > Metazoa > Chordata > Actinopteri > Syngnathiformes > Syngnathidae > Phycodurus > Phycodurus eques. Next base: position 12,479,990 of record NC_084545.1, on the reverse strand, counting down.
GCACACAATGCCTGCACATGATCAGAAGTCATTGGAGTGCATTAATAATTCAAGCAGTGTTGCAATGACATGAAATAGCATCTTATTTCTCTTGTACCTACTCACATTAGCAGGTGAATGTTTTATATATATATGTATCTATAAATCAGTCATTCAAAAAGAAGCATATAGGCATTGTTGAGGCAAATAATGAAGGCTGCCTTTGTTTTCCCTTTATGAGCCGCTCATCCTAATAATGAAATATTTGAGAAGTTCATCCTAATTAAAGAGTGTATGCAGCACTGCACATAACCCCATCCCTTTATTTGGGTAAAGTCTGCCTATTAATGTATGCAGATTTTCTTCCTCAAACACATAATTTGCGGGGGTTTTTCGGGAGTGTCGCTGCTCCACTTTGTTATGGACACCTGCACAATCTTTTGAGAGTGGCATTTTTACATAAACAAAACAAAACAAAAAATACAATACAAATACAGTACGCATTATTGTCTGGGTTTTTCCCTTTTTTAAAAAAAAAATTGCTCTACTAACAGCAATGTTAAAACGGAAAACAAAACATTCATTCTTTCTTTCTCATCATGTCATACTTGGCCACTCTGTACTAAATCTTCAACTACACTATTGATTTTTATGAAATCCTGGTGGTACTGGTTAGGTGTCACATGTTTGTAGCAACAATTGAACAATTTGTTGCACATCATAATAACAATTTGGATAGATGGGGACTATATTATCACTGGTCGCTATTGCTGGCAAATACAAATTGCACATTCTCATTCAAATTCGTGCCAAACTATCCAGGACACAATATCACACACGACTTCACAAATCCTTGTGGAGTTATGTCGCAAGGAAGAATTGATTATTAAATTTGGATGAGGGTGCACTTATTTTGGGCGGGGGTGACCTGGTCGTCACTACGTCAGCATCACGGTTCTCAGGTTCAAGGTTTGAATCTCGGCTCCAGCCTTCCTGGTGTCACGTTTTCTCCAGGTAATGCGGCTTCCTACCACATTCCCAAAAAATGCATTTTAGTTTAATTGAATAAATGATGCCCAAACTACAGTCCAGGTGCCATTTGCGGCCTACTATCTGTTTTTAGTGGCCACCGGCATAAACTATAATTAATAATTGACACAGACCTTTATCTTTTGTTTTTATATATTTTAATACATGTTTATAATATTCACACACATTATAGTATATTCTTCACATATCTTTATTCACAATAATGGATTGGTTTTAGCTTGGTAAATAAATTAAAGGTAAATAATGTCAAAGGAGCCCTTGCATCCTTTGATTTTTCAGTGTGGACAACTCTGCCCGGTGACGTGAGTGTGAATAATTGTTTGTCACTGCGATTGAAGTCCAGGATCAGACAAGTCATCTGTGATGTACCTGAGGTCATCTGTGACACTAATGAGGATGGATGGATGAATGCACTTTTTTTTTTTTTTTTTGCACCTTTTACAATTTCACAACATGGCCCATACCCCAAAGTTGGTACAGTCCCTTCTTGACTCCTCATGGCATACACTATAAAGTCAAGCATGACTTCCGATTTGTGGTGCCTTACCTTTTTGGTGTGACTAGCATTTGCTTTCTTAATTACCATCCTTGAGAGTTGACAGAGCGCCTTCATATTGTTCGGAATAAACCTTTACGCTTGTGAACAAAAAGACATATATTTTTTTGCTGGCCAGTTGTATTTTCAGAAGATGTACGAGGGGACACACTGTGGCAGTCAGTGACCATGCTTTTCCAGTTAACAACTCTTATATCGATCTCCTAAGATAGTACAGGTCATTAAGTGGCCGCTGAGTGCAGTCACATTTTCTTTTCTCATCTGTATCCACGTTTGAAGTGTATTTACAGAGTGGAATCCTTGCTGAGAACACAGAGACAGCAATCTGTGACACCGTTGACACCTGGCATGTAAAACATTGGCAGTAACTCCGTCATGGAAAACTCCTGCAGATTTGCCCTTTCTTACCTCTGCGAGCTTTGGCCACAGACACAATGACCGCCTGGTTGCCATCACCTGCTGTTACCTCATGGTTGTTTTTACTTTAAATGTGGCTCCAAAATTGTTATCGACTTCTGTTACTCTTCTGTGGTGCACCAACTCAAAAAAAAAAAAAAAAAAGTGGAACTTAATAATGTAAAGTTTGAGCTTCTATATAAGAGAAACTTTCATCCTGGATGTATTGAGGAAGTCATCATTTAGCAGTGTGGCACAGCACATTTATCAGTTATTTATGAAACTATTTTACAGAGACACATTTTTCCCGAAAAAAAAAAGCATGAATTTATGGTTTCCATTTTGCACTGAACCACTTGTCTCACGTCGCCTCCTGAACCAATAATCCTGCCGCTCTCCTCGCTCTCGTACTTACGAGACACTATTTACTTTTTGAACAGAATTTGTCACCGGAGCAAATGCTGCTTCATTAGCATATCATCTTGCTAACTCTTGCCTTTGTTTTGACAGATAGCTTTCATAAGTAAACCGTTAAAAAAAAAAAAATAGGTGAGGAAAAAAAACTTCAGCGGACGTTTGGGGGTTTTTACTGTCACACGGGCTCCATCTGCTCGCTTTGGTGGGGTTTTATGCTGCGCCATCACTCTCCCTCCCACAAGCAATAAATGCTTTTTCTACTACTCTCACCCCCCCTTCCTTCTGTGTACCCACACTTCCTCTCACTTGCTTTCTTGCAGCAGCGGCGGAGGTCTATTTAATCATTCTCTTTCATGGTAAAAAAAAAGACAATAGGCTGGGAAAGTAGCAGGCACTCACTTGGTAGCCAGGGTCAGTTTGATCTAGTAGTACAGCTCAAGCCCCCTTTTCTCCTCCTTTTTGTATAAAATATGCACTTGTGACAATGCATTGGCAAAATGTTTTGGGGGAGGTATTTATCCGAAAGCATAATTGTATATGCAACTGCTTGGCTTCTCCTGTGGTACCGTCCTTTTATTAGCAACATTTTAGATATTGTCTCTCTTTACAGCACCCTTCTTACAATGAGTCTTGAGTGATTTATGAACCTGAGCCCATGCGAGACATTAGGGACGAGATACAATTGTTTTCCTACCAAATCAAAATAAATGGGTCACACGAGGTTCTCATATACTGTCAAATATTTCGCGGGAGAAAGCAAAGTGCTGCAATATTGACTATATAATTGAATCGTGTGAAAGCACCCCCTGTTTAAAACAATAGATTTGAAGGATGGGGGAACCATCACATCATGCATCACAGTCGGTATTTCACATCAGCTTGAGATGGCTTTGAACCATTTTAAATTATTCTTAAAATTTGCAGTAGAGCCACTAAGGTTGAACACAGTCTGCTCCTCCAAACTGTTGAAAAAATAAATAAAAAAAAATCTGTTCCAGGGTCAAACTTTCACCATCTAACATTCTAACTTTCTTAACAGTCATACAAGACTGAAAATAAGTCGAACTAACTTTGTTAACAGCATTAAAGTCCTTAATTTTACTGACAAAAAAAATTCTGCGAAGGCTATTTGTGTCTCAATTTTTAACATTAACAATTTACATTTAGGAAAGAAGAAACAGTAAGCATTGGAAGGTACTACAGTAAGGGAACAAGCAAGCAAGAAAACAGTAACGATAGTGACAAGCAATGTTGCTTGTATACAAATAGTTGGGACTGTGGAGTGGCTGCCAAAGTGTGAAATTAAACAACCTATTCAATTTTGAGTTATTTATTTCTGAAAATGTATGTCAGCGAGCCATTTTGCGACTTTTACGTAACAGTGGCTCTAATTAACAGAACTGCCCCCACATCGACGTCTGAAAAAACATACTGTATGTTCTCCAAATATGTATTGCAAAATGTAATGGGCTTTTCCTTCATCTACATACCATCCCAGCCGTAAAGTTAGTTTAGTTCTGGTGTAATCCTATAAACTAACATTTGGCAATAGCAATGTAAGTGGCTTAGCAGAAGTAATGAGCTTATTGACAAATAATGTCCCAATGTCATTTGATGCCTAATCAGGCCCCGAGCTTGCGGGATCATTGAATTCCAATGAGAAATCAATGAACCCTTCCAAACTTTTAATGTTTGTCTCAAAAACAAACAAACCTAAAAAAAAAACTGCCACCTTGTTTTTAAAAAAAAATAGATCTTATAGTTTTCATTTCTCCTCAACACAATCAATCTCCCACCTTTTCTAATTTCACTTTTGTCATGTACACTTTGCTTGACGACATTTCCAATCCACATGTAGTATGACTACATCAATTTCCTCAAAGTGAACCCATGAAATTAATTCTGTTCGGAATGTGGACGTTGCTGCACTATATTGGAAAGTCATAGCACGTGAAGAAGGGGGGGGGGGGGGGGGGAAACTGTAAGGGCCTTGTGGTTGTTATCAATCACACAACTGTTTGTTTGAGTCCTTGACATAACAGATAAGGGACCTATGTTGAGTTAAAGTTCTAAAATCATATTGTTTTTACCATCTCTGCAGTAAAACCTGTTTGAAAATAACAGTTTTAAACCAAAACTATTAATTTCCCTTCTCATATTGTTGCACAGCCTTACTTTTCCTGCAAGGATGATAGGTGAGGTTGTTTTAATCACGGGGGAAGAGTAGAATGTATAACACAGGCACTGCAGAGAATGTAAAACTTCCCACACACCGTGACATCAACTCAACAATACGGGGAATAAAAGTCATTTTCTTTAGGGAGTAAACAAACTATCTGACTAGAAAAGTCCTCCTTACAACAATGTAAAACAATCGCTCTTCTCTCACTGCGTCCACCTATACAAACACATTTAATATTTATTCCCAGCTTTTTTTTTTATATGTTGAATAATAAAGGTTTACCATGCATACAGAGGGTTCACTATCTAGAGGGGGCTCATTAAGAGCTAAATCGTGATATTATTTATGATCTGATCAATTCAAGGCCTGCGTGTTTTGCAGCATTTTGACCACACACTGATGCCAAGTATTATTTATTTGGGAAAACGATTGATCCGAAATTACACAGCACCACTGTGGTCCAATTAGGTGGCCCTGTGCACGGTCCAAGTTTGTTCAAGATTGTTTTAAATACATTAATGGTTATGGACCATGCATCAATAGCAGTGTTCTTTGCATGGCTACAATTAGTGCTGCAGTGCCCTGCCAAATGCTACTGAGGTGGAAAAATAAAGTTTACATTTGTTTTTCGTCTCTGTATTGTCAGCGTTCAATGACAAGCATGTATTTCTGCTTTTTTTTTTCTCTGAAAGATGTCAAAAATAACTTCTGTTTTACAGAAGCCATCCCACGATTGGCAATTCCACAGTGTAGGTATGTCGGGACTATTCTGTTTCACGGAAGCAGGTGGAGTGCTTAGCCCACCACACAACATAACCTTTCGGTCAGTGGACTACCCACTGTAACAAGTTCACCACAGGGTTAGGGTTTATGTCATAGCTGCTCTAAATTAACAGCATTTGTAATTGACAAAATATTATATATGTTTTCATTATAATAATATTTTTTTGGGGGGGTAATGATTAATGAGGCGGCACTGTGGACGACTGGTTAGCAGATCTGCCTCACAGTTCTGAGGACCTGGGTACAAATCCGGCCTCGCCTGTGTGGAGTTTGCATGTTCTCCCCGTGCCTGCATGGGTTTTCTCCGTGTACTGCGGTTACCTCCCACATCCCCAAAACATGCATGATAGGTAAACTGAAGACTCTAAATTGCCCGTAGGTGTGAATGTGAGTGTGAATGGTCGTTTCTTTATATGTGCCCTGTCATTGGCTGGTGACCAGTTCAAGGTGTGGGTACACGAACTCGAGGTCGACTTAGTAGCAGCAGTAAAATTTTCCTTCCACTGCCAACTTCTATCATTCATCGGCTCCCAGTATCCCGGTTTCGAGTGGATAATCTACTGCTTCCAGCTGTAACACAAATCCACCTGGTGGTTCGCGCTGAACTTATGGTTCACCAGGTACCGGTTAGCTCCTCCATGTCCTATACTCAAAGCGCACGAGTAAATGTCCATTTTAAACCATTTTAACACCAAAACCCAATATCCATACACAACACCATCTACAATTAAACAGGTCGTCTTCCCCGTCGCAGAGGCCCAGCTGACAAGTCCTGCAAACAAACCCTTTTATAAATTAATCACAACTCTGCAAAAGATACTCCTGCCAAAGCGGTGGACTACATAATTCCTGTATACATACTCCAGAGAAGGGACAAGTCGGCAACTGTCACCAAACATTGATAATATTCCCCAATTAATTGTTAACAGGTTTCACAAAAGTGTTAATGTCAATAGACCGAGAATCACACAACAATCAGCGTCAAGTCAGCAAACCAACAACCTGCAATACAACAACACTATCAAGCTGCATCCTCCTGGACGTCCTGAAAAATAATGTTATTTCCACAAATCAGAGTCTTCCCCTCGTCATCATGTACACAGTTGCAAAGGTCAGTCATTCAACAGTCTGTGTAGACCGTACTCTCTTGTCAGTCACACTGTCCTTGGTAACTAAAGGTCTAATAAAGGATCATGGCACAAGAGTACTTAATTTGAACTCAGGCTCCCAACCTCTTGGGATGCTATATTTGATATGGGTGAGACTTACTCTTGCACGTGATCACATGCTTCATTACTTTGCAACCTATGTCGAAGCTCCTCTTCTAGGCACAAACAAGACTAAAGCCATCGTATGCGTGAATGTGCTTCTCACGATCCTCTATCATTTCAAGTGCTCTCTAAGCAATACATATCAAATCCCCGATCCAACATGCATTAACAACTAATTTCTCAAGTTCTCCCTACTAACTGAGCTCACCGCAAAGCCCTTTACCCACTTGTAGCCACATTCAGTTCACCCATCCAAAACATTTAGCCAGCTAGCTGCGACTGCTGTCTCTCCACGCACACTCATGTCCACACTCACACTGGTGGCACACTCATCTTATTCTAAATCAGTTTTTGGGGGTCCCAAAATCCCCAACGTCTACCGAAACGTCACAGTATGAAACTGCGTCCGATTTCAAGTCAGTCTAAAATGGGACTAGTAGGCTCCTCGTTACCCTACTTTTCCCCAGGTCATCTGTTACCTTGGTCTGTCAGGACATCTATTATCTTGACCCTTGTTACCCTGACTTCCGATTAACACAACAATAACGACACAACGTCCTAGTAACTATTGACAATGAAACAACTGTACCACAAATCTCCCAAATTTCACAATTTCCAATGTGCAGAATTTGTGATTTAATCAAACAGGTTTCTGCTCACCTTTTTCTGTCAGTGCACCGGGGAGATTGCAGTCCAACTGAATCCCTGTCCACTCCTCTGTCCTTTTATTTCATGTCCTACCAGGATCATGTCGGGGTCACCATTTAAAGGAACCTGTGTTTTAAAATCACCTATTAACTCTCGAGGTTGCATGCGTGTTCGTTTTCGTGAAAGAACTACAATTATAACGATGTGTTAAAAGCCAGCCAATTTATTCCTGACAGAGGAGTGTATACATTTAGCTCTGGGTCACCAGCTACGCTTATCCTAGCCTCAGCAGAGACAGTGCAGACTGAACAAAGCTATCTGTTCCTGCCCCAGACTTATACAATGTTTCAAAGAGGAAGTATGGAATCGTCGTCTGATTGGTCCATGGTGCATTGACATCATCATTGCTATGCAGAATGATGGCCATTTGCCGCTGGCTCCAGACTCTGTCTCCACATTCTTGCTTCTCATACAGTTTACAGCAACCCCCCGCAGCCATTGTCGTCTCCAACAGATGTTCAACATGCACCCTTCTGGGAGCGTTCCTGCATCACACCCCCACACCCTTATCAGATTTACATTTTATCCTCCCTGCAATAAAACACCCATGTTCACACCCAGACTAGTTACACAATAAAACCATATATACATTAATATGTAAATAAAACACTAAGATGGAATAGTTACAAACTTTGAAAACTAAAAAAACAGCATAAAACGAAATAGAACTTACAAATGTATGCGCGCTGTTACAAGGTCAAGAGAAAAGCCAGCACAAATCCTCTTAATTCTGACAGGTAATGGGGGGCAAGTGCATGGAGGGATTTGTAGGGGAGTAGCAGAATTTTGTATGTGATGGGGGACTTGACCGGGAACCAGTGGAGATGGATGAGTATAGGAGTAATGTGCTGCCAAGGGTGTGGGTGAGGACCCACGTAGCTGAGTTTTGGATGTGCCAGCTTCAAGTAATTGTTTAAGAAGGGACCCTCATCCTGAAGTTGGTGAGTCGTCAGCGTTGTGGTCTCTGCCCCTGCTGGGGTCATGATGTTTCGTCAGAGTGAGCTCGACTAGCTTCTGTGGAATGGAGCCCATTGCATTTTTCAGATCAAGCCATAACACTGACAGTTGTCAATGTCGGCATTCTCTGTCAGGTATTTATTTGCACAGACACTTGGAGATGGCACTGAAGAAGACCCTTGCCTCAACACAGAGCAAGGAGATGATGAGAAACTGGTCAGGCTGTGTGGAGAGTTCCTCCTTTGGGATCCACACTTCTTCAGCCACTCCCTATCGTTCTGGGATCCTCCCCTTTCTTGGCCAAGCCAAAGCATTTATTTTCTTCTGCTATCTTGTGCTTTGACTTCAGAGCTTTACTATGCTGACAATGATTGTTAAACACATGATGGGCAGATATCTAAATGCCACACACGCAGGACGAATTAACTCAAACCAAATATGGTTTTTATGAGGTTGCTGGCTTCCCAAAAATTAACAGAGTGATTGATCTATTTTCTGTAACTCAGTAATATGTTTGTTTCCCTTTCATTAACACTTCCAACTTCATCACTTAAAATGTTCATTTTGCGCTTGTGGTGCTCTCCCAAATGTTCCATGATGAAAACCATGAGAGCTAGCTAAAGCGCAAAACCCTCTTGTAAATACGGCGGTCACCCCCACTTTTACACCTGTTGCCAACATCGTGTGAAATTTTGAATGCAGACGCAATTTAGCTCCTGCTATTTTGGATCTCAGTAAAACATTGCAATCTTAGTAGATCACACCCAACACGTCAACCAACAGCGCACGCAATCTGTTAGAGTGAAATTGCAATGTAGTGCCCAACGTTTGGGATCTTAGTAATTTGGCCCTTAGATGTTGTATTTTGCTGTCGCACAATGTATCGCTAAATAAAAACATTGATCAGCAGTAATCAGAAGAGGATTTATATTCAAACTAACACACTTTGTTATGTGACATTAAACCTTTAAAAGCAATAAAAAAAAATTGCATGGTAAAGCCTCGCCAAAGTTGTTATGATATCTCTGTGAGCTTGCATGTGTATCAATTAAATTGCTTGTTTGTTCTCGTCACCAGAGTTGCCAGATGGCTATAAATGCAAATTTGCCAGTGTGAGTCGTTGCTAATTGATGGTGTCCCAAGGTTAATGTTTTTGCATGGAGAGATGGAAAAGTTTCCAGTGAGATTCCTTCCATATTATTATTATTATTATTATGTTTTTTTAAATTATTTTTCTATTTGAGTGAGAGGGTATTTATGGGCATTGAAACAATGTTTACCTTTAAGGGGAATGTTGACAGTGTGGCAAACAAACACACAACAGTTAAACACAAGAACAAGCAATTTCTATTTCCAATTTCTAGGGTCAATTACTTCCGTATTATTATCATTATTTTTAAATCCACCCTGTTCAGCTGCTTGGTCATGCACAATGGTGAATCTATATGCCTTTTTGTTATACTGAATCAGTTTTTCGGTGCAATATGGGAGTTTGAAATATAGTAATCACAGGGGTTAGGTTCCAGACAACCCCCGCCATCGATGAAATCAGCGACCGTATATTTTTTGGTTATTTATACACATTTTAAAGCTTTATGAACCTCCCCAGATTCTTATTAATCTTCCCCACACGTCTATTAACCTCTACCATACTCTGAAAAACACTTTCTAGACTAAACTCTTAAACATACTGTATACTAATGCACAGTAATACTATATATATTTTATTCCTTGTAATGTTTTTTTTAAAAATGTTTCTTTTTCTTTTTTTTGGTACAATTTTAGGTTAGGAACTGTCATAATCCATGCTTTTGTTGACTTTGTTTGGATTAGATATAGTTTTTGTTTTATGTCGTGTTTCCCCCGTGTCCCTTGGCAATGTTTTGTTTTGCTCTTTAAGTTTTCGTTTGCAGCTGTTCTCGTCAGCCCTGTCCCATCTGTCTACCAAACAGCTCCTTGCAGCCACTTGTGTCTTGTCCAGGTGCTCCTCATTGTCAATTAGCTTGTATTAAGTACCCTGCTTTCTTTCAGTCTGTGTTGGTGCATTGTCATCATATCCCATGTTTCCTTAGTTGTGTCATGTTTCTTAATGGTGGGTGTTTTATTTCCATGTATTTATTTGTTACTTTGAATTTAGATTTTTGGACTTTGTTAATTGAATGTTTGCTTCCATGATCCTTTTTTTGCATTTTGTGTTTGAAATTAAATACCTTTTTGAGACTCCTGAACTCCTGCCTTGCCTCCCTGCTTCCCTGCACTTGGGTCCTTAACATTTTACCTCCACACCAACACCATGAAAATCCAATCATGACAGGAAGCATTTTTTTTACCACCTAAAAATAAAAGCATGCACTCAAAATCCTGAAATATGGTGAATTATGCACAGTATGAAAAATAATCTGCAATGCACTGAATCCACTTTTTTTTTTTTTTAAAGAACGAGTGAGCTGTATTCTCTGATTTATTTCTACATTATGGTGCTCTACAGTTTTTGGGATCAAATATGGGTTGCGAAGGGGTGGAAATGGCAAATAAGTCTTCAGAAAACTGAGGAATTTCTAAATTGCCCACTTTCATAGAAACGAATGGAAATGAATAAGAATTAATTGGAATTATATCTAGATTTACATGAATCACTTTCATGCACGTTTGTTTTGCCATAAGAAGGCATGCATACAAACGTATATGAAAATAATAATTCCATGAAAGTTGTCCTTTCCTACTTTTTTATGCACCGCGACTGCCAAGTTCTTGCTAGGAATATGGAAAGTGGCTAAGAATAAGTGCATGTGTTAATAATGTGTCACTTTCTGGTGTGACACAATATACTAGAGCCACCAAATTAAAGGTGTGAGTGTTTGTGTGCATGTACTCGTGGTGCCAACGTGACTGGCGAAAGCAATGTACTAATTTCTCAGATTTGCTGCTTGGCTTTTACACTTTTTCAACTAATAACCACTCACCCGGAATCAGGGAGAAGTGCTTGGACCAAAGACATTCTAAAAAAAAAAAAAAAAAAAGAAAAAAAATGAATAATTGCCATTCAAATGAATGACGTAGGTCTGCAGTTAGAGGACTCAACGGGGACAAAGAAAAACACGAACACACATGTATATATATATAAAAACTCAACCTGGTAGAACACCTTTGTGATAAATAAATTAGAGCAGAAAATGTGAGACAGACCTTCTCATCCAACATCAGGGCGTGACCTGACAAATGCGCTGGAAGAATGTCCAAAATGTCCCATAAAACACTTCTAAACCTTATGTAAAGCCTTCCTACAAGAGCTGAAGCTTTTATCGCTGCAAAGGGTAGACCAACGTTATATTCAAACATATGGATACAGAATGGGAAGTGACTCAAGGACGGAACGTCATATGGGAGTCAGGGCTTGTGAGCGAATACGTTTCGGCAATAAAGTGTGTGTATACTACACGGGTATATATACATGAAAAAATCAATAAAGTAGATCTCATGAAAACATGTCCTCAATCGCATTCCGAGCTGCAAACCTCTATGTTTCTGTTCATCCATATATTCTTTAGCAATGGAGCAATCAATGATTTAAGCGCTGTTCCATCAATTAATTCATAGCCAGAAGGACATACTCGCGAGCAAATACTCCATATGCAATTACATCTCCAATGAAGAATCTTCTCCTGTAGAATATGATGATTAGAAATGCATTTTTATGAACGATGATGTTGGGAAGAGAGTTATTTGAAATCTAAAGACATGAGATGCATACTCCAAAATATATTTGGATTTCTATTCATTTGTCTTTCATTTGTATGCGTGGCAACACTTTTAATGAGAATTTAGTACAAATTCACATTCACAAGTCCTACTATAAAATGTCATTTGGGGATTGGGTTAGGGCATATTAGTTTTGTATTAAGCTATGGAATGTAGAAAACGGTGAATGCAATTCTACAAACGTATCATGTAAACATACTTATACAAATGTTAGTATTAGATGTTTGATTTTGCTTAAGATAGATCACACAAACTGGCAAATGTAACGGATACATTAGGAATTATTTGAAGGCAGCATGGTGTAAAAGTGCTTAACACATCTATGTCTAATATATTGCGAGACTTTGGCTTAAAAAGAAAGCGGGAACATTGGGCAGTGCTTCCAAACGAAATATAAATCCTTCAACCATTCAGAACCTGGTGGCCATAACTTGCAAGATAACCAAACTGAGTGCCCAGAACAGCAGAGCCTACGTGACTGAATCCAGCAAAGAACAAATAAATGTTTTCTTCGGATAGCGTGGATTTTGGGGCAACGTCAACGGGACTTTGGCAACCTTTCGGCCGTACAGGAACGTGTCATTGCAGCTGCGAAACGTTACTCGAAGATATACAAAATCATTTTTTTACTTGAAATGTGCATCTACCTGTTGTGATTTACTTGAATAGGCTTCATTTGCATGTTTAGGGATACTTGAAATTTAGGCCTCAAATGCTTTACTTGTAATTGTTTGCTAGCAATTTCCTTTTTTTGAGGTGCAGGCATCAAAATACAATTTACTAGTTATTTCAGTTATTGGTGCTCTTTGTTCTAAAATGGAAAGCATTTTAATAGTTTAGATGTGTGTTTAAAAAAACACTTTGTATTTCTGTGTTTTCGGAAATACATTTATACTTCTACATGCATTGTTTACCTTTAGTAGGATCAAAAAAGTCATTTGTGGTACAGGCAGATATTAGTTTGTTTCTTCACAGAAAACAAACCATTTCCAAGACCACAAATGGAATGAAAAGGAAAAGGAAATGTGCCATTTTGTTATTGTTTGACAGGTTGGCTGCGTGGCCGAACGCTGGCCGACTGCTTCATCCGCCTCACATTTCAGAGGTCATGGTTTCAAATCCGCGCTCCGGCCAGCCGGGAAAAAACTTTGTCAAAGTAAATAACGTATCAGCACGCGGAGACACAACTGAGTCACACAAAAGCCCGGTAGCCCGCAGCCTTAGTCGTGGATGAAAACAGGCTCTCCAGATGTCACCTATCAAGGAGCATCCGCGGCGAGTACATAAGCGTCCGATTGCAACCTCTGCCTGCCTTCATCTCCCATTACAGCATGTGGAGGAAAACATGGGTGGAGGTGCAATAATGGACCTGCTTTATACAAGAGGACCAGTAATCTAGGACAAGAATTAAACTTTCATCTGCTCAAAAATAGCATTTCAACAACCCGGCTGATTCGTCTCAGCACAACAGTGCCATTTGTAAACGCAGGCATGAATTATTAACAGGGGAGCTTTTGCATATCGCTTGAAACTCATCTGGCAGCCTTTGCATCTCAGCACTCTGCCCGCTGCAGCCTTTCAGGTGATGATGGAGGTGCAGCAATAACACATTTTACTACACTTGAATGGACAAACAAAGTAAGAAAAACATTCATTTGAGCAGAGGGGAGGGGGGGGGGAGGATTTATAGAGCATACGCCATTATTCCACTTCAATTATTTTTTTCCTCAAAGATAAATCTTCTGTGTCCTTTATAAGGCAAACGTCTCAAGTTAACCATTGGGCTAGTTATTTTAGCAATGCAGTAATGAGCATATATAACAAAAACGTCACTCAGTAGCACAGACCTCCACCAAGGCCAGAAAAAATTCGTAAAGCACCGTATTTGCCGTTCGCAGGCTACTTTCTGGTCAACAGAGAGCGATGCAGAGACGGTTGTTGCCGTCATCGTTTTAACAGTCTACTATTCCACTGATGGAACAGTGACTGAATGTGAAATTTTTTTTTATATTTTATCCAGAATTTAAAGGCTTCTTCTTTGGCCCCAAATTCCACCACTCTCCAAAATTTTAAAAGTTTTGCATCGATTAGAAAACAGACATATTGGAGTGGGGTCACCGTAAAACATAATGTGTGCCATAGTTGTTCAGCATGTATAGTACTTTTATTGTTCTTTTATAGATTTCTTAATAAAAATTCTCCTGAGAATTGATTGCCTTGTGCTTATGTTTGTACTTGTATATCTTTTCTGAGTTGTTTATTTCTCTTTTTATGTCCAAAAAGTGCATTCAGTCATTACTGGGCAGTAGCATACGGCTCCAGTAAAGCTTTCTGCTTCCTCTGCAGTTTGGCTCACACTATATCACCTTGTGTATACAAATTGCCAACAAAGACACGACTGGAACCATATGCCACTCATTTAGTACACAGGGATTTTTTCCCCCTCATAATCAGCCACTTGTATGCAGCTATGTTATTTACATATTTGCATGCATGACAAATTGAGTGCAGATGTGCAGCTGTACAGTAGCATATTGATGTGTGTGTGTATGAAACGTAAACATTTTTTTTTTATATTTTGATTTTTCTTTTTTAGGCTCTTAGTGGAGTTTTATGAACGAGCAAATAAAAAAAAAAGTTTGAGCAGCCCGGGCAGCTATTATTGCAAAGGGGCCATCGCTTTGGTCATAAAAAAAAGTTCCCAAATCCATCGAGCACACGAGAAAGAACTCTCAAACAGGCCTTTTAATTTCATTTCACTGCTCTGGCACACACCAAATCAGAAACCACAACTGAATATTTTAATATTTGACACCAGGCAGATGTTAAATCTGCTGTTTGGATTGAGCTGCAACGAGAGGTCGCTGACCAAATTCAATTAAATTTCATATATTTGTCTTCCATTTTTCTTGTTTTTTAGTTATTTTTTTACTCAAAAGTAAGCTTGTCACTATTTTTTCAGGAGTGATTAAAAATTGATTGGCATCTTGCCGGATGTCAGCATTAAGAGTCGTCTGCGTTTTGTAGCAGAGAACATTAAGGCCAATAAAGGGAGATGGCCGACCAGGGCGGAAAGGCAGCAGTTCACGGAGGAGAAAATAAGCAATTTATGTGAGAGAAAACAAGGTCAAGCGTAAGACCTCCCTGGGCTTGGAGCTTTGGGAAGAGCAGGATAGTGCAGTAATATAAGTGTCACGATGGACCGGTCGCATATCTGACAATATTACAGCGATAGTTCACGCTGATACTCCTTGTAAAGATACATTGCCCAGCGCTAAATCCATCCACCTGGATTTGGTGACCTCCTCCAAAGACATTGTGTTTTTACTTGCAGTTTATATTTTTGTGTCAGCAAGAAAACTAGCTGGGAAGCTGCATGTCAGAATGAGCCATAAAAACTAGAAAATAGTCACGTCAAAATGTACAGTTGAGCATTGTATTCATTTAATATATTTTTTTTAAAGATTCAAGAGCCATATAAAGCGCATATGGCCTTAAGCGTCAGCGTGTTTTAACATTCCGTTTAGCAGCTATGTAGTTTGCAGATTCAATTTTTTTAATTTTCTACTAAATTATCATGAGAATGCAATGATATAAATGAAATATGAATGCTCAAATAAGATATGATTCCAGATGTTTTATTTTATTTTTTTTTACAAATTCCTATTAAAGTCCAGAGAATTGCATTGATCGAAAACAGTCAAGCTCAAATGTAATATGCAGAATATTACATAGGATTTATCCAATGTTATCAATTCTATTCTATTCTATTGAATTCTCATTATATTGATACAAAATTTGTTTTTTTTTCTCAATTCAAACTTCTTTACCCTTTTTTATTTGGCGCAATTTCCTACCAAATTCTCAAGAGATTGCATCGACCAGTAAGTTCAACCAATATTAATATCAGTATTATAGTGAATATGTTTTGTACAATTTTCTGCTTAATTCGCCAGAGACTGCACTGTTAGAAAATAATTTTAATGTGTCATGTTTTTACAAAATCACAATAAATGGTAAAAGTATTTGGATGAAAACATCTCCCTGGTGGAATGAATTTCATGGCATTTTTAAATACAAACAGTATTACGTTCATGAGATATGCACATCTTGTAAATGGCAATGATACGTGAATGCAGGCACGCCACTAACTAAGCGTGCTAATGTGTGTCCATGTGTACGTCTCCATCTGTTTGGACAGTATGGTCATCGCTCGGAGCAAAAGGGTCAAGCAGTGTGTTAACGGGAGGTGTCGGGTAATGACAAAGAATTGTTTGCGGGGGAGGTTAAGATGAGCTCGGAGAAATAGAAGTCGCCCACAGTGGTCGCACGTGTGACGCTTGTGGTGACGCCGCACCCCTCAAGGTCGGGGAGGCTAATGTTTTTTTCAGGGTACGGCTAACATTACAATTAACACGCCCTCCCTCAAGGTCGATCACGTGTTTACAGTCGGTTTGCGCATCATATGTTAGGCTGTGTGTGAGAAATAGGGGGGCTTTTGTACAAAAAATGTGAAATGTAATTTGGAGATAAAAGGCTTTTTTGAAAGGTGGTGCCATGTAAAATGTTTTGTTTTTGTTTAAATGCAAACAAATAAAATTAAAAATGCAACAATTGAAAACAAACCCGTTAAAATATTTCACATTGCATACTTTTTTGTGAAAATGTTTTACTAGTTCCGACCAGATTCTCTACGGAATGCAGAATACATGCCATTGGCTAACAACCAGTCCAGGGTGTACCATGCCACTCTTCCAAAGTCAGCTGCGATAGGCTCCAGCTCAGCAGCAACCTTTTTGATGACAAGCACTATAGAAAGTGTGTATATCATGGTGTGTACTTGTTTAGGCTTCCAGATTCTTCATTCGGCGTCCAATTTTGTAAAATGTTCCACTGAATTCTCAGTGAGTGATTCCCAAACCTTTAACACCAAGTACCACCTAAAAAAATACTTACTGTACCAACATTAAAAGAGAGTAGAGTAGTAGGCCTAAGTGTTTATCAAAAAGGAGATGTAGGTTATACAAACAAATAGTTCTAAGAATGCAAACGTTCGGTGATGTCAATGAGTCACAGGCTTGATTTAGTTATTGTAAGACAAGAATTTACAATATTAATATTATATTATTATTCAGCTTCAACGTGAATTTTTCTGTGAATGGTCCATCTGGCGACGTGTCCAGGGTGCGGCCTGCCTTTCGCCTGAAGTCAGCTGGCAAAGAGAGATTTTCTTATTTCGTCATTGTTTTGGCAAGTGGGATCACTTTAAAAAGATGTTTTTTACAAAAATAATAATAATAATTATCCTAGTGTATACTCCAATGAGGCATTTATGATTATGCTTAATCATTTAAATAATGGCCTCCTAAAATCTCCAACAACACAGTGATCTGTGCAATATTTGGAGTGGACATAGACATCTGAATGTGTCTGTGCATGTGTGTGTGTGTGTGTGTGTGTGTGTGTGTGTGTGCATGTGTGCATGCATGCGTGTGTCCAAAGAGGCTTGGGGCAACACTGGATGATAAAGACCGGTCTGGCAGCTTCCCGTTGCATCCTCAGACAGACGGGGCGCGGCACTAATTAGATGACCTGTTAGCATCCACACCCACAGCTGCGCTCAAGGGGCGCGCTGGCCAGGCACCCACTCTTGAGAGGCGCGGGGAGAGCCAGAAAATACAGTCGCTCATGAACACATCCTCAACTTGTGGCCAGATAGCAGACAATAGCTCATTGTTTGTGCAGCGGCTTGATAGATTGAACATAAAGAACTGAGAAGCAGCTGGTTACAAAACTATGTGGGCGCTTTGGGCTTAATCTGCATCTTGGAATTTACACTTATGATTTTAACAGCTAATTTTAAAGCCCACCTACTACGTGCCCGCGTCAGAATCACAAGTTCCATCCACACATTTTAGTAATCTGCCAGATTTTGTGCATCTGAAGAGGCTGTCAAAAGAAGCTCATGAAATTGGGAGGAGTGCTTTGCTTTAAGGATATGGTGCACTGGCTATCAAGAGTCTTCTCAGAGGAGACTCAGACTCTTGCACACACGCGTACACACTGAGCAGGCTCGAGAAATCCCCCATCTTGTACCTGATTCAAGGTCCACTGCTGGTGATGACAGTTGATGGAGAATATCTCCAGTGAATAGAGCGAATGCACCAACGGAGACAAAAACAAGGCCTTCCTGTATGTCTGATGTACTAGGCGAGCACCGTGGAGTCCTGTGGAGTGCTAGCGCCCGGGGCAAGTGAAGTATTTGTGCCCCCTAACTATAAGAAGTATAGTAATTATATTATAAGAAAGGTGATCTGGAGTCTATCCCGGCCGGCTGACTTTGGGCAAGGCATGGTACACTCTGGTCCAATTACAGGGCACATATAGACGACGAACCAATCACACACACAATCACACCAACGGACAAGTTACAAGGGAACATTTGAAAATGTAACAAATTAAGCGGTGCATATGATATTTATCTCTTTCCTACTTTGTTAAATTATTGTTGATAATTGTGAGAAACCATTAACACAATCAGTGTCTTCAGATACTGTAAATGAATAGAAGTAATTTTTATAAGTAACATACATTACAGGAAATTTCAGAAAATGTGTTATCTCAGAAATGCAGGCAGCTCTTCGAATTAATCAGTAGCCAAGAAGTATTGTAGAATCCAGTTTCAAAAAGGTTGGTGACCCCTGCAGTAGAGGCTAAAAGAGGCAGTATATTAATAACAAGCTACATGATTAATGCCAAATAACAAAACGTTATAACTTGAGACCTCTTTAAAAGCATTCAGAGGAAAGCAATGTTTTTTGTTGTTTTGTTTTTTTTCCCTGCCAAAAATATGCTTTTCCAAAATGGATATTAGAAGTCATTTTAAACTTTGATCTTTCTTTTTCTTTTTCTTTTTTGCAGGGGGCAAGAGTTTCCACATCCTCTTATCATTCCATTTGTCAGGTTTCAGATTGTGGGTTTATTCCAACCCTCCTGTGCTATGTTATGGAAGTCAAAAGCACGTGAAGCAAACCACGTTTGTGATTTTTTTTTTTTTCTCATCACTGAATACCAATACCCAGGGAATATGTCTGCAGAAATAAGATCTCTGCAAAGGAAGAATGGAAAAGTGTATTTTTAAGTTTAATTAAAAAAGAATTATATGGTACTCATTGAGATACATGGAAATTGATATTTTTGTGACATTAAATGTTTGTTTGTTTTTATAACTCTTTTTCTCAATTAGAACAATAAGTGAAAGAAAGAATAGTAAACTTTTGCAAATTGATATACAGTATACTGTACATTAGTTTCTTTGTCCTGCTGATGATTTGAATGCATTTTTAACATCAACTCAGGTGAGCAAATATGAGAGGCAAGTAAAATAAAAAAATGAAGCTAATACTACAACCATCATTAACCATATGCGATATAGTGTATTCTGCTCATCTAGTATGTATGTATGTAGTACATATATGTGTATACATATTTATATACATACAGTACATATATTTCAAAATATTTGTTTTCATATCTGTGCTATAATCTAAAGTTTTGCCTTTAAGGAAAATAATGTGGTGACCACTGTCCATGGTGGGGCAACGCCCTAGCGCCCTCTATTGACCATCTGCCACCGATGGGTTGTCCCATAAGATTGTGCAGGCGTCGCTAATGTTGTGCCACACGACCATTATTCGAGGACAAGATCCTGCTGAACTTCATGGATGTGCGTGTGTGTGAGAGAGAGCATCTCGGCAGACGGGGGATGTTTGTGTTCATATTTGAACGAATGTCAGGGCCTGTGAAAATTTGTGAAGGACTGGGTTGAAGGTTGTGTTTGTGCATGAGGATGTCGGGGTTGTGGAGACGAGCTTCCCTCAAATCCTTTTACAGTGTTTATGACACACTTGTTCACATCCATCCATCCATTTTCTACCGCTTATCCGGATCGGGTCGCGGGGGCAGTAGCTTTAGCAGGGACGCCCAGACTTCCCTCTCCCCAGCCACTTCATCCAGCTCTTCCGGGGGGATCCCGAGGCGTTCCCAGGCCAGCCGAAGGACGTAGTCTCTCCAGCGTGTCCTGGGTCGTCCCCGGGGTCTCCTCCCGTTGGGACGTGCCCGGAACACCTCACCAGGGAGGCGTCCGGGAGGCATCCGAATCAGATGCCCCAGCCACCTCATCTGGCTCCTCTCAATGCGGTGGAGCAGCGGCTCTACTCTGAGATCCTCCCGGATGACCGAGCTTCTCACCCTATCTCTAAGGGAGAGCGGAGGAAACTCATTTCGGCCGCTTGTATCCGGGATCTCGTTCTTTCGGTCACGACCCACAACTCATGACCATAGGTGAGGGTAGGAACGAAGATCGACCGGTAAATTGAGAGCTTCGCCTTTCGGCTTAGCTCCTTCTTCTTCTCGATGTCCCCAGCCTCCCCCGGAACATGAGCAAAGTTCTGTCGGAGGTGGGAGTTGAAACTCCTTCTGACAGGGGATTCTGCCAGACATTCCCAGCAGAACCTCACAATACGTTTGGGCCGCCACGTCGGACCGGCATCTTCCCCCACCATCGGAGCCAACTCACCACCAGGTGGTGATCAGTTGACAGCTCCGCCCCTCTCTTCACCCGAGTGTCCAAGACATGTGGCCGCAAGTCCGATGACACGACCACAAAGTCGATCATCGAACTGCGACCTAGGGTGTCCTGGTGCCAAGTGCACGTGTGGACACCCTTATGCTTGAACATGGTGTTCGTTATGGACAATCCATGACAAGCACAGAAGTCCAATAACAGAACACCGCTCGGGTTCTGATCGAGGGGGGCCGTTCCTCCTAGTCACGCCCTTCCAGGTCCTCACTGTCATTGCCCACGTGAGCATTGAAGTCCCCCAACAGAACAATGGAGTCCCCAGCGGGAGCGCTCTCCAGCACCCCCTCCAAGGACTCCAAAAAGGGTGGGTACTCTGAACTGCTGTTTGGTGCATAGGCACAAACAACAGTCAGGACCCGTCCCCCCACCCGAAGGCGGAGGGAGGCTACCCTCTCGTCCACCGGGGTGAACCCCAACGTACAGGTGCCGAGCCGGGGGGGCAATAAGTATACCCACACCTGCTCGGCGCCTCTCACCGTGGGCAACTCCATAGTGGAAGAGAGTCCAACCCCTCTCGAGAGGACTGGTACCAGAGCCCAAGCTGTGTGTGGATGCGAGTCCGACTATATCTAGTCGGAACTTCTCGACCTCACACACCAGCTCGGGCTCCTTCCCTGCCAGAGAGGTGACATTCCACGTCCCTAGAGCCAGCTTCTGTAGCCGGGGATCGGATCGCCAAGGTCCCCGCCTTCGGCCACCGCCCAGCTCACACTGCACCCGACCCCTATGGCCCCTCCCACAGGTGGCGAGCACATGGGAAGGGGGACCCACGTTACCCTTTCGGGCTGTGCCCGGCCGGGCCCCATGGGTGCAGGCCCGGCCACCAGGCGCTCGCCTTCGAGCCCCACCCCCAGGCCTGGCTCCAGTGGGGGGCCCCGGTGACCCGCGTCCGGGCAAGGGAAAACGAAGTCCATTGTTTGTCGTCATCATTAGGGGTCTTTGAGCCGTGCTTTGTCTGGTCCCTCACCTAGGACCTGTTTGTCATGGGTGACCCTGCCAGGGGCATAAAGCCCCAGACAACTTAGCTCCTAGGATCACTGGGACACACGAACCCCTCCA
Source organism: Phycodurus eques (assembly GCF_024500275.1). NCBI lineage: Eukaryota > Metazoa > Chordata > Actinopteri > Syngnathiformes > Syngnathidae > Phycodurus > Phycodurus eques. The sequence goes on along the minus strand of NC_084545.1, from coordinate 12,458,229 downwards.
CCACGACAAGGTGACGGCTCAAGGAGGGGTCACTTGTTCACAGTCAGTCCCAAATTCAGTTTGTCATCACACATGCTTAAATGCAGTTGCTTAAAAGTGTCCCAGAATGTTTTTCCTTCCAAAAAGTTGTTTGTTTGCCAGAAGAGACAAAATGATGTGTGATCAGTAACACGCTCAGGAGGAGGGGGTTCTCCAACTAAGAAAACGCTCTTAAAGGTATTCTGCGAAGCTATCTTGTGAAAGATTGTGTAAACGTTCATATTTTTCTAAATGTGTGCATCTTCACATACACGTTGTTATATGACCTTCATAGTATTTTGTATAATACCGATTGCGCCTATTAAGTAGCACCTTGTGTGTTGTAAACAAAATGGAAAGCCATTCATAAAAGGAAAAATAAATAAAAAATGCGTCTTGAAACAAAAAGTACCTTCAAATCGTACTCATGCTGGTTTTAAATGGGCTATCAAGCTATTGCTCTCTCTCATGGACTTTTCTGAATAATTCTAATGTGTTCAATCCTTTTTCACTTCAGTAGTGTATGCTATAATCAATACCGTTTGATTGTAAGGATTCTTAAATATATTTACCTCATTAAAATGCATTTTACTGTGACTGAAATGTCCTTAGGGTGGCTCTTTATAGAGTAAACTTAGGCTAAGTTAATAAATAGCTCGACAACCTCTGATCTGCCTGAAATAATCTTTTACTTAAATAGTGAAAGCTCCCTAACAAGTTTGATATTGTTTCAGTTTGTTCATTTGACTCCAGTTGTTTGCAATTAAACAACAACATTTTTCTTTTGTCTACTTGATAACCACAAAACGGAATATTTTGTGTGCCATCCTTTTTCCTTGATAACAGCATGTATTCTTGCTTGCAATGTTTTACTGTATATAGATTCACATTTGGAATCTGGATTTGTACAATATTCGTTCAAGAATATGTCAAGAGAACCTCGACGGGGCCCCGACTGCAGAGCACCTCCCGCATATTCAGGATGTAGAATGTTTTCGTCTCCTTGATGTTACAGCAACACACGGAAAAAGTCAGGCACGGAAGGAGGAGTCGCTCTGGGCCGTACAAATGACCTAGTTACCACATTTTATTCATCTCCATGGCTGCATCCAGGAGAGCCTCACTTTTATGACGCATCCACATACATGAGATCCGAAGAGCTTTTGGACCAGCATTGACTTCACTGACTAGACAAGAAGAAAGTGAAAGTTGCTGTTCACACAAATCTTTAACAATGTCAGGTGCTTGCTATTCCACTCCATTTCCCTCCATGTAATGCAGAGGTTACAGGTGTTAACCACAGACAGTAGAACTATTGATTAATCTGAAAGGCAGTTTGGCGAGCCTTCTTTGACCACAAAGTGGCTCATCAGAATTCCGGGGCGGCTACTTGTGAGAGTTCCTCGCTGGGCTCGGAGGAGAGGTGATGGAGTGGGGAGTTGGTCGTGTAGAGATGGTTGGCAGGGGGCAGCGAGATGTGACGCATGTAGGGTAGAGAACAGATTGGGGGGGGGGGGGGGGGGTGTGATGGCGTGTGAACTAGCAGAACTAGAACTAGCAGACATTCCAACAGCTTCTTCCCTCTTGCAATCAACTTCTTAAACAGTTAACTTACAATTCCATTGCAACATGCTGCCAATTTATTTTGTCTGAGTTTGTTGTCAATTTCTGTCGTGCCAATTATATATTACTTGTGCACTCACTGTAGCAGTCTCGCCACGCTGCACTATTTGCATATCTGTTGTTGACCAATACTGGCCACACATGGCAGAGTAGCATCTGCCCCATTTGCACACTGATTGAGGAGTATCTGCAACATTTGCACAATCAACATTGTCGCAGATTATCACGCTACTCGTCGCTTTAAACTGCGTACATTCCTTGAAGTCTCGACGCCCTTTGCACAATGGTGATTGCACCGGACTATTGCTATATTACTATTTCAAACCGTTGTAATTGCTAGAGGACTCTGCATCTTTTTGCACAGTTGTCAAAACAAAAACAAAACTTGTACCGGCATTACCAGATAACTAGCAACCCTTTATTGCTCAGTGATTGTTTTTCTCCATGTCTTTATGTTTCAAAAGTGTTCTCTGTCAATTGACTGTCTGTTGTCGTACTAGAGCGGCTCCAACTACCGGAGACAAATTCCTTGTGTGTATTTTGGACATACCTGGCAAATAAAGATGATTCTGATTCTGAGAGAAAAGTGTGGTGAAAGAAGGGAGAAGGAAGTGCGTGGAAAATGGGACGTGAATTGAAGGCCACGCGTCGTGGGTTATTACAGCCATATACGGAGAATTTCAATACAGCAACAAGTGTTGGATTTGGATACAAAAAAAAAAATAATTATAATCCCCTGCTGTTAATGTCCATTGTGCTGCTGAATGTGTCATTTTGCCTCCTCCCCTACAATAATGGATAATAATAGACAAAGAAGAAACTGTCATGATATACAGGTACATTGGGAACACTCAAGTTACTTGTATTTTCATTTTATTATTTCATACTTAGGGCCAAAGGTACTTTTCATGCAAATGTATATATATTACTATTAACTGTAATTCTTACTGTACTGAGTCAACATATTTTAGTGATAGACTAAAGCTTTACGATTTCCATGCAAATCACGCTGTATCGTAAGCCTTGCGACACTGACTGATCACCTGTGTGCTATAAAATGCTGCTGCTCCTCTTGTCTCAACCCAACATTTTTATAACAGATGGTGCGGACACATTTGGTAAACACATGCACAAAGCTCATTAAAGTGACATGTAAAATAGCAATTGTGTTGCTCCAGCAGTGAAAAAGACCAAATAGAACAGCATAACGGAACAGGGGGATTACAGGTGAATAAAATGAGATATGCCCACTAGGGAGGGGGGGGGGGGGGGGTCTGTCTGTGACTCCTCATAAGCCAACATTTGAGGGAACCACCCACCCCCTCCCCAGCAGGAGGGGGGGGGGCTGCTCCACACTGGGAGCCAGCACGGAGAGACAGACATCTGCAATCTGCCAACGCCTCGGGTAAATGTCTGTCCTTTTCTGCGCCCCCTCACAAATCAGCTTTTTCTAGTCTGAGTGGCAACACTCTGCTCACACTGCATATGAATTTAAAACTATTCCGTCTCCAAATGGCTACAACCATATTAGTTTAGTAATTGGTGGGGCCCAACCACTTGCTGCATACCTCGGAAGCTACAAATGGGCTTATATTCGCTGAGGTGTTTGTTTTTAATCAAATTTGTCTTATAATGTTATAAATCTAGACGACAATGAGATGTAATTCAAAGGAAAAAAAATCTAATTTAAAAATGTTGAACTACATTTTACTGACTTTAAGTAATCAGTTTGGATTTGTTTACCTGGTGGAAGCACAGTGTACTCGTGGTTAAAATCTGGCAACAGTAGCTCAGTCTGTAAGGACTTGAGCCTTGTAGACGGAGGACACTGGATCAAGTCCCACTGTAGATGAAAAAGAAACATGGCCACTAGTTTTTGGCTACTGTTGAAGTGCCCTTGAGCAAGGCATCGTCCCCACGACACCAGTTCAAGTGGTGCGAATCTCTTTCACTGCGAGTGATCTAGTTCTGTGGTGAGGCAACAGAATGTATACATTGGAGTGTGAGTTCAATTTCCCCTTGAGGGACACCAATAAATATATTAAATGTAAAAAGTATACAGAATATTGTGGCTGCCTCACAGTTCTGTAGTTCGGGATTCCTTCCTGTGTATAATATGCATGTCCTGCTCCTGAGTAAGTTTTCTCCAGGTACTGTGGCTTCCTCCCACATTCCAAAAGAACTGCATGTTAGGTTAGTTAAAGACTAAATTGTCCATAGGTATAAATGTGAATTGTGAATGGTTTTGTCTATACGTAGCCTGTGATTGACTAGCAATTGATTGGCAACCAGTCCAGGATGTACCCTGCCTCTCAATGGATAGAATGGATTTTGTTTTTGTCTTCATTCCTGCTAAAACTTTTTTTGTAAACCGGGGTGGATCTATTACTTTGTTCTTGGGGATCTATATTTCAAGATTGCCAATACCACATCCACCTTGTAACCTCCATATTTGAGCCTTTAGTACCACAACGCATGCAAATAAAATGTGCGATCAGAACTAAATCTTATAAATGATAAAATCAAAAATTAAAAAATTAAAATATCTGTTGCTTTTTTGCTTCTAACATCTACAGGGTGTTCTCAGTTTACGATGGATGCCACATAGAAGAATTCGAGGTCATGAGCGAATAAAGTCGTCACGCGGTACAAGAAGGCACCCTCAGTTACCACAGTACTTGCTGTTTTCCATTTGGTAGTTTTATTTTTATGGCCTCTATATAAATATTTTCCTACAATTCTGATTTTACAACTGTGTTGTGTTAGGTTAGTTCCAACTTACATACAAATGTATATAACATATGTTGTTACTAGTAGCACAGTGACAAATTGGGCATAAATTTACCTCAAAGCCAAATGATTCTGGGTTTGAATCTCAACCAGTGCATAGTGTACCCAGTCTCTTGCCTGAAGTCAGCTGGGATTGGTTTCAGCTCATCTGTGACCCTGAACAGACAGAATAAGTGGTAGAAAATGGATGGATATGTAGTTACTTTTTAAACCCACTTATGGGTTATGCTGCTGCTGACACAGTATTTTATTCGTTTCCGGCCTTTAATGTCATAGATGGGTTCCTGATAATCATACCAAGCAGTGGAAGGCTTACAATCTTACTATAGACAGACATTCCTATTTTTTTTTTTAAATTAATGATTTACTGTTCATAGTAACCGTAAACCGGGATCAAAATCATGTTCCATCATATCTCGTACCTTGCTTGTGACCCGGACTGCGCTTGACCTCTCATGACGTGGGCCGTGTTTCAAGGTGAACTGAGCATGTTCGTTTTAGCGAGCCGAGCACTAGCGCGGCAGTAATCAGCACTGCAGGATCTCTGCTCTAACTGTCAGGCAGGAAAATGTTACCAGGAAACACAATGCTGGTTATGCAGGTCACTGTACGGCCAGGTGCCTCACCCGTTCAAGCCCTTTCAGAGAGAATATTCTTCTTTGAACTGTTGCGATCAAAAGATGTGGGACTTTGATGTTTTAACCCCTAGCGCTTTAAGAGGACAGGAACGGCAAACCAGATGGTACCTGTTGCATGCTGGGAGCAGCCAGTCAGTGTTATGGGTCCCACCTGTGGTTTTAATTACAGCGCATGTTGAGGGGGGCTGCAGCGGACCAGAAGACTGAAGCAAGGGTGACCCTCACTGTTGAATGGAGGTGGATGCATGCTTCAGACCCAGTACCTTTTTTGGCCTGGTGGGCGTGTTGCTAGGAGATTTGTTAAGACACTGTGCACCCTGCTCAATTATGTGTGCTCCAGCTGTCTTATTTTCAAAGCGGTCCATGATACCATCTACATTCCCGTCACACGTACATATTTTTCCTTTCGCCCTCCCACTGGTGTTATTTGTGCACATCAGTATTTCTGCTCTGCAAGGTGCTGCAGCTCCTCTGCATGCATGAACAGAAAAGAAAAAAAAAGGGGGTGCTTACTACTTGTGCCCTCTACTGTCACACAACACCCTACACTGGGATCCCCTGGGGGTGCCCCCCTCTTCAGCTGCCCCTACCACCAACAAACCCTTCCATCTTATCTCATCTCAGAGTGGGACTCCTTGATTCCATTGTGAGTTGAATGGTGAAAATATCTATATTTTCTGTCCTTCAACAGCCACGAGCAAAACTCCATTAGGAGTTGTGGAAATCAGCTGTGTGGTTTTTATATAATCTTGCTTAATAATAAACCAGGCTATCAAAACACTTTATGCAGTATGTGTTAGCTTTCATCAGGTACTCAAGTTTCATCCCACATTCCAAACACATGAAACATCCAAAAAATGTCCATACGTGTGAATAGGAGCGGCAGTGTTTGTCAATCTGTCCCTTACGATTTGCTGGCGAACAGTCCTGGGAGTACAATAAAGACAAGCATGATAGAAAATGGATGGAGTGATAGATTGTAGAGCAATACTAAGTGTTGCCACCTTCTAGTATTTTCTCATCGTGTCTCATGATAATTGAAAAAAAATAATTTTCTCTTTAGCATGCATAATAGCTACTTCATATGTACATATAGGGATAATAAATAATGAAATTGTCAATTTATCATCTTCACGGGACGTTTTTTTTCCCTTTTGGGTATATTATACCATCCTTACTTGTTTTGACCCAAGCTTTGGAGGGGGGGGAAACAGAATGAAGACGAGAATTAAGTTTATTTCTCACTAATGTATTCAGCCAAGATTCTTAGGGAAGTGATTTTTCTTTTCTCGTGTTTTGTTTTTTTATCCCCTCTTCCTCTCTCTTTTAGTGTGAGCGTGCAGAGCTGCGTGTCAGATCTGTGGGATGCCTGTAGGCTGGTCCCAAGAGAGCCACGGTGCACTCATCCAACACAAACAGGGTCACAAAACAACGACTCAGCCACTTGTGCTGAGTTCACTTCAAATTAGCCCCCTCAAAAAACTGTTAGAAAAGTGCACGGCAGTCAATCAAGATGATCTTACGTCGAACAATGATCCAGACATATAGGCCAAAGGTAGAATTGAAAAAATAAAATAGCAAGTATCAAGGCCTGGGGCTAAGTAGTTACACTTGTTTTGTCCAATCCAGGACACAATTTTGTGTTGATGTTTATGTTCACCCCTGCTTGGGTGATATAGTCATTGCCGCTAACAGGCATCATAAAAAAAAACAATGCTGGCAAGACCTCTGGAGCACTGCAAAAAAAGCTGTGATAAGCAGAATTCATAGTCTAATTAAGATTCCAGGAGTAATTTCCGGGAGTAGGAAGTAGGGGGGCACAGCAGGTGCTCCCATAAGCAAACCTTGCCGCTGTGACATGGGAGCCGTGTCAGACAACACAAACCAACCAGCCGAGCTGTTTCAAAAAGAAAACACCAGGCATATACGTGCCAAACCTCAGTATTCAACACCCACTCCCTCTTGTTCTATAAACCCTAAGTGAGAATCACGACTCTTATTCACAGGCTAGGCATTCAGGCATACATTCAAATTACACTCCACTTGGATAAAGACAGGGAATGTTATGTCAGGCACATGATTGAATGATATGTACTGCTCTCATTTGTAACTATTTCATATGATATTTTAAAAATATTTTCATCCATCTAGCTTCTTAACCAGTGATTTTCAAAGTGTGGCCCGAGTATCGCGAGTCAGTGGTATGTGGGCTCTCTGTGGTAGTATGTGAAAGAATCACTCAATTTAAATGCAAATAAAATTAACATTATTTAAAACATGAAATCCAATCCAATATATTTGAATGAAGCGTATAGCTATGAATATGAAATGTTTAATAGTTTTTTAAAAATCCACTAAACACGTTTTACTTTACATGTACTGTAGCATATATTATTATATTTTTGTGTACAGGACGGACCGGTATCTTCCCCCACCATCGAAGCCAACACACCACAAGGTGGTGATCAGTTGACAGCTCCGCCCCTCTCTTCACCCAAGTGTCCAAGACATGTAGCCGCAAGTCCCATGACATGACGACAATGTCGATCATCGAACCGCGCCCTAGGATGTCATGGTGCCAAAGTGCACGTGTGGACACCCTTATGCTTGAACATGGTGTTCGTTATGGGCAATCCGTGATGAGCACAGAAGTCCAATAACAGAACACCACTCTGATCGGGGGGTCCGTTGCTCCCAATCACGCCCTTCCAGGTCTCAGAGGGAGGCTACACACTTGTCCACTGGGCTGAAACCCAACATAGAGCCGCCGAGCCGGGGGACAATAAGTATACCCACACCTGCTTGGCTCCTCTCACGTGGGCAACTCCAGAGTAGAAGAGAGTCCAACCCCTCTCGAGATGACTGGCACCTTTCAATTAGTTATATCTCTCCAAAAATAAGGCATAATTAAAACACGGCCAGGACTGCCGACAAAGGAATCAAAAGCAATCATTTTAAATGTGAAAGCGTCTGTGTTTGCAATGTGCCAACCACATACTCAAATATGATTTAAGGCACACTCATGACTGATGAACTATTAGTATGCGATGGCATGAATCCACTACGAAGCCAGAGGAGATGTTATTATACTGTACTTGTGGTGCACATCCTGTCCTTGATCTGACCATTAGAAAATGAAGGCCACACACTTTTACTCTCTGACTGACTATAACAGTCTGAACACATGGTTAAAATGTTTTCACTTTTACAATCCTTTCTTTGCACAGCTAGAGGTTCCCGCTAATTAACTATATGGATACATCTGCTCAGTTAACACATGCACAAATTCCATTCACTATGAATATGGAATGCACCACAAACCTATGCTTATGATGAGTAGCACACTAGTGTGGTGAATTCGAACATGGAGGACATGATAACATTTCTTTACATTTACTGGCATAAGTGAATCCAGATGATTGTCATTTCCTGCGGAGCTTCTGATTGACTGATTTATTGACAACATTTGAGTTAATTAGCGACACACTCGTGGATGTATTTGAAATAGGCACACCTGAAATACACTGCTTCTTTCTGTAACATCATGGTAAAGTCAAAAGAAATCAGCCAAGATATCAGGAGGAGAAGTGTGTCTGTTTCATCCTTGGGTGCAATTTCCAGATGCCTGAAAAAAAAATCCTCTCATTATTCTATCATTTAGCAAAAGGAAATACTTTTGGTCATCCTAATTGATATAAAACAGGAAAAGTTTATTCTGATTTGTGCAATGAATTTATAAATATGTCTGAACAAGAGCAACTTCTGCGATTGCTGAAAAAAAAAAGTGCTTGTGTGTCAGGGTGGAAAGAGTTGTGAAAACTGTTCTCTATCACGTAGGCACACCTGGGTGGCTGGCAGCATACGGAGGACGAGGAGGAAGCGGAGGTAGCGGAGAATCTCCCGCTAGTTTCAGTCATTCGTATGCTGAAGCATGGCTCTGTTACAGACAGGGGAGAGAACAAGGAGGCTGCCGAGCGCAAAGAAGGAGCATGTTCTTCTTCCATGCTTCTCCGGGCCCAACAAGATGTCACAAGCGGAGGAGCTGTGACATGTAAACCCCCACCCCCAACCTTATGCTACCACCGCTGAGCTCTCATCAGACCACATTCAGGATGTGACTGTCAATACTCAGCTTCATGTTCTGTTTGGGAACCAAAAATGTGTGAGCTGTATCACTTTTGCAGCAATGTGCTACCATATTGCAGCCCAAAAAATTCACAACATATTTCCTCTTAGGTGTGACGGAGCATTAGAAGTTGAAGGTGTTTGCTTTTTGGACAACTTTGCAGCATAGTTTACAATGCAAAGGAGTGTGTGAGATTGTCAATCCACAAGTAACACTTCTTAAGACAATACATAAACAAAGAGAGGAAGTAAATCTTGATATAAACCTTTATTGAGTGGACTGAATTCAAAGATAAAACAGTAATATTTTGAAAATAACCGAGGGGGGTCAGACATCAGTGGATATCCAAATTTACGCACGGATTTAGCACTCGATTCCCACCCCAGTTCGATGTTTTATTGTTCAACCATTTTAAGGTGCTTGGATTCAGAGAGAATTGTTACACAAAACGTGTCTACAGTTGATTGCTAAAACAACAGCTGGGCTGCTATCTTTTGTGTCACTGTTTGCGTTTTAAACAATCTTTTTATTTTTTTCATTTTGACAAAGCTCCCACTCAAACACAAAACATCAGCCAAGAGTCAAGTTTACAGTTTTTGAAGCAGCCCTGTGATTAAAAGCAATTATTACAAAAGGAAAATGTCAAGTATGACAATTAGCTTTTTACTTGGTATTATGTCATTGTGACTCATTCTATTGTATTATTTGTTCTCTACTCATTATTTGGGAGAAATTATGTGGTTCTTGCCTCTCTTAGTGAATTAGAGTGTCTAAATAAAACACCTACTGAGGTAACTAAATAATACAGCTCCTTACCTGATTAAAAGTTGCCATTGGTCTTTGAATAATGAAAGACAACCTCTGATAGATTGGGATGGATAACCGTTCTATACTATGGTAATATAACCTTTACAGGGCATGGAACCATATTTAGTAACTTAGAGTAGAAAAGATCTCCACACACATACACCTCAACATCAAGCCTGGCTGGATGCACACATACTGATAATCAGGCCAAATTTGAGCATTTTTCCAGCCTTCCAAACAATGTCAGTTGTGTCAAAATTTGTTATCTTGACCAATTATCCCGTGGTAATGAATGTGTTAAGTGTGTTTTTTGTTTAGTTTTGTTTTTCTCCCTGACCTGCTTGGAAAACGATGATGTAGATCAATAATTGTGAGTTGTGTTACTCATGTTGAGTACACAACACACTGTAAGAGCAAATATGTTTTTCTATATAATTTTTAAAAGCTCAATATTTTAATGTATTGTTGAATATATATTTCTTTATTTTTTTGCTTTACTGTCAAATGACGACTGCATAAGGTGCAGAGGCAGTCGGCATTGTTTTGTTCTATGTACTTGATGTATTTGTACATATATTTTATACTTAAAACATCGCAATGTTGGCATTTGAAAAAGTGATGTATACATATAAGCTTGCTATCCTGTTCCTAAAAGCTCTCTATCCAGAGGCATGACACCATTCCTCCCTTATATGCCTCATGGCCGTTACTAATTTATACATTATGTATATGACGATATATGATTAATTTAAAGAGAAATCAATGAATATGATCTACATATTACATCAGCTATACAGTAGAATAGTTTCCCTGTTATGTCCTGTTGTGTTTATTGCACCATACAAAAATACCAATATCTGCATTGCGCAATAGACTCAAATGGCAGGGCTATTTGCACAGTTCCTGTTACATTTCACAGTTTAATTACATTAACAAACAGTGCCAGTCCTTGACTGTGCAAGCCGGTTTCTATCTGGTTTAGGAGAATTATAAACAAATATTCTCTCTTCTGAGGGCTTAAGCATGGAGCCGCCTCAAACAGACTGTCAGAAGCTCTCACCGAGCGACGCAGGGCCCATAATCTGGAGCGACTCGCAAGAGTTTGCTGAGTGAAGCTGAGCGATGGCGGGGAGCGAGGTCTTCTGTCGCCGGATCAAAGATGAGTGGGAGGTCAAAGTATAATGCTGCGGATTGGGAGGCACAAAACAGAAACGCAGAGCGATAGAGCTACATGTCAGTCACAAAGCCCATTTATAGATAAAGCTGTCTAGATACAGTACAACACTAAGAAATTAAGAGATATTCATTTACATGTGCTAAAGGTGTCAGCGTGGACTCATTTGACACCATGCATAGGTTGTCATTTCGCACTCAGTGAGGGAGAAAAGCATCGGGTTATTTTATCACTTGAAGCTCCAGTGTCAGGCCAGCAAGCCAACAAATTAGCCCTCCAGGATGAGATGAGGAATCTTTCATATCAAGGCTAATAGTGACAAATGAGAGTGGCTGATAGGCACCAAGCGTGTGTGAGGCTATTAACGTGACACATAGCCACACTCATTCAAATCATCAACTTCTTGTCTTTTTTCCTCCCCTGAGAAACAAACTAAAAAGGCCTTCTCCTGACTTCAATGCATAGGAGTGGGAATGCTAAATATACTGTATATACGAATAAATGAAAAATTCAAGCATGGGTGATGATAAAATTAAAAAAAAATAGAAAGAAGGGCCCTGTCAGGCCAGGCACGACCCCTTGTGTCATGGTAGCCACTAATTTGCTGTCAAGCCTCAAGACACAGTGGTCTTTCCTTATACTTCTGCTGGGAAGATTAGTAAATATTTGTCTGTCTGTGAGGAGTGGAGCAGACAGTGGGTGGTGGGGTGCAAAGGGGGGCCTGGTGCTATAATTGGGGTGCATGACAGCCAGGGGGTTTGGCTCAGGAAAAGGTAAGGTTGTAGGGCCCGGTGGAGTGATTATAAAAAGGGGCAAGGCTATGTCAAAATGAAGTGGTAGTGGAAACCATGACAGAAGTGGTAGGCATGGTTTTCCCGGGGTTTTGTACAATTTTGGCTGGGGATTGGGAGGGAATTGGATTAATATCTGTGGGAGTGGGAGGGTGTGGGAGTCAAAATCCACTTCCAAGTCAGCCTCTAGCCTGCACCCATGGGGCCCAGCCCAGCACAGCCCAAAGAGACGATGTGGGTTCCCCTTCCTATGGGCTTACCACCTGTGGGAGGGGCCAAGCGTCGAAGCTCGGGCGTAGAGTGAGCTGGGCACAGCCGAAGGAGTGTAGGCTCTCTAGCCACAGATACATATAATTACCGTATTTTGACGGCTATAAGGCGCACTTAAAAGTCTTACATTTTCTCCAAAATGGATGGGGCGCCAGATGTGTGCACCGACTTCCATCCATCCATCCATTTTCTGAGCCGCTTCTCCTCACTAGGGTTGTGGGCGTGCTGGAGCCTATCCCAGCTGTCATCGGGCAGGAGGCGGGGTACACCCTGAACCGGTTGCCAGCCTATCGCAGGGCACATAGTAACAAACAACCATTCGCACTCACAGTCATGCCTACGGGCAATTTAGAGTCTCCAATTAATGCATGTTTTTGGGATGTGGGAGGAAACCGGAGTGCCCGGAGAAACCCCACGCAGGCATGGGGAGAACATGCAAACTCCACACAGGCGGGAAACCGGGTCCTCAGAACTGTGAGGCTGACGCTCTAACCATTTGGCCACCGTGCCGCTGCACTGAGTTCCAAAATCTATAAATGTTGTTGTGTGATGAGCGCACCGCTTGACTGGGAGCATTTCCTGCCGACACGCTGCTTATTTAGAGGAAAGGCGGATGTGACGGAGGACAGCATGCGGATGTACAGGGGGAAGGGTGCGCATGACAGAGGACGCTAAAGGCACGCCCCCAGTAGGTATATAGCGCCGGTATGTGCATTGTGCAAAACAACATCGGTTTGGCTAAGACCCCCGGAAATGGCACCGATGAAGAGACACGCTGATGAAGCACAGTTTCAACTGCAAGCTGTCAGTTACGCGGAGGAACATGGGAATGGAGCAGCCACGAGAGAATTCAAGATCAACGAATCCATGGTTCGCAAGTGGGGGAAGCAGGAAAACGAGCTTCGCCAAGTCAAGAAGACGAAGCTGAGTTTACGCGGAAACAAGGCGAGGTGGCCTGAGTTGGAAGACCAAATGGATTAATGAGCAAAGAACAGCTGGGAGAAGCGTATCTACAGTCACCATTTGACTGAGGGCAATAACGCTTGCAGAAGAAATAAAAATCGAACATTTTCAAGGAGGTCTGTCTTGGTGCCTTTGTTTTATGAAATGGCGCCATCTATCCATCCGGGCAAGGACTACCGTGGCGCAGCAACGTCAGGCAGATTATAAGGAAAAGCTGGCCATCTTCCGCTACTACTGCAGATTGCCGACAAACACATCCAGCCCAACCGCATCACCAACATGGACGAAGTGCCGCTCACTTTCGCTCACATTCGACATCCCGGTGAACCACACTGTAGAGAAGAAGGAGACCACCACGGTAGCGATACGCAGAACGGGGCACGAGAAGTCGACTTTTACTGTTGTGCTTGGTTGCCGTGGTAATGGACAGAAACTGCCACCTATGGTGATTTTTAAGAGGAAGACGCTGCCTAAAGAATTGTTTCCAGCCGAAGTCATCGTTCAGGCCAATCAAAAGGGCTGGATGGACTAGGAGAAAATGAGAGAGTGGCTGAGTGAGGTGTACGTAAAGAGACCACGCGTCACCGTCCCTGTTGATCTGTGACTCCATGCGCGCCCATCTCACAGCCGCTGTGAAAAACCAAGTGCAACTAAGACTGGGAGGCAATGCCAAGCGAGTTACGCCACCATATGGGAATGGATTGTGGATGCTTGGGCTAAGGTATCTGCTTTGACTGTTGTCCGAGCTTTCGCAAAAGCCGGCATCATTGCTGAACAGCCCCCCGGCAACGAGACTGACTCTGACAAGGACGAGAGGGAACCCAACGTCTTTGATGGATAACTTGCCCAGCTGTTCATTTCGGATACAGAGGATGAGGACTTTGATGGATTTGTGGATGATGATTGATCAAAAAATAACGTGAGTACATTGTTAAATACTTCAATAAAGTACAACCGAACTCAGTTTTGCTCCCGCTGCCTTTAGGGTACTTCACTTCCTGAGAACTGTTGGAGGACCCTTGAGCAAGGCACTGAATCCCCAACACCTCTTCGTAGAGTATAATAAATGTAGTATTCCCTTGCAGTGCAATTAAATGATTTAACATGATACTTTTCTGTTTTCTGTTTTATTTTACTAGTTACAAGTCATTTATTGCTGTGCTCATTAGTCCTTCCGAATGCTTTCTCACTGTTCCGCACTGTCCCCAGGTATCGCCGTCATATTGCCTCCTGCTTTTCCCGGATGTTCCCCAAAATAAAAAACGTCCTCTATCTCCACCATTTTAATTCCCAGTTTTCCGTGAGGCAGACCGTTTGGCGACCCGGCGCTGTAAGCTTCCTGCTCCGGAAGCGGGTGGTATGGGTGCGTGTATGCAAATCGTTTGTTTATTTCCAGTTGCACATTAATGATATTGCCCAGGACGGTGGCATGAAGCTGGAAGGTGAGGCAACTTTAACGAGTCCTTGTAAAAACGGCCTTTGTGTGTTTGAAAAAGAATATTAGCGGGGTAAAGGATGTCATTTCCTTCTTACTGACAATATAGTTTTTATGATGTGATAAATGCATATAAATGTTAGCGCTGTTTATGTGACCATTAGCATGTAAAAGTGAAACCATTTGCATAGAAAAGGTGAGCCCTCAATGGAGCAGTTTTGTTTTGTTTTCGCCTGACTTTTCCACATGAATTAAGTCCAGTGTTTCCCAACTAATGATTTGTTTGTGATGCTCCGTAAAGCTCCCACAGATCATCCCTTTGGCATCGCTTTGTCGTAACTTTTTTTTTTGTCAGTACTTTCAATTATGCTGCGACTTGGGGGCATTTGATGTAGTTAACAAAGAAATATGCAATGCCAGTTGAATATCAGTTCATTATTTGGTCGCATTTACTATCAAAATAAAATGCCTTCGGTTGTATCGTCTCCTGTTCAATTTTTATATAAATATGATAATACAAATACTTTGTATAACATTACATTACAAATACCAGGATCTTGTGAAATCTAGACATCATGGAAGTGTACCTAAATGCAAACTGAGGAAAATATGGCTTTCCATAAAGTATTATTACGTAGTGTTAAAATATTACAAGGTGTAAAGTTCCAAGTGTGTGAAAATATATTGCAAATGCTGAGGGAGGGACACAATACTGTGACACTGTTAAAATGACTGACAGAGCCCAGCAGATTCATTGCATAATAAGACATATCACCCTCCTTGAGAAAATGTGTCATTTCGAGGCAATATATATTTAATAATAATAGCCCTTGGCTGTTTTATTTGAGGATTTGGAGCAAAATGTAAAATCTCAAGTCAATTTCTGTCACAATGGTTCTCAAAGAATCATGCCAGTCTCTTATTTCTCCCCCGCCATCCTAAAAACACATTTATCTAGCATACTACCCTAATGAGACCCTCTCCCTGTTGCCATGGTGACTGTCACAAAAGTGTCAAGTTTCCACTCTTTCGGAAAAAGAACAGCATCACGTATCCGTGAAACACATTTTCAAACAGGCGTAATGTTTTTCTCTGAGGTGAATCTTTTTTTATTTTTTATTTTTGGTGACTTAAGCATTCACCATCAAATAAAATACAGGCACACGCACACACACGTAGCATCTCTTTGTCGAGTGCAGACGCATCGACTGATAAATAAATTAAAGCAAATAAACTGCAGAGTGAGACTTGTTAACTTTGTGGTTGACTTTCAACTGAGATTTGTTTGGTCTTACACAGCAGAATGTGACTGTTAAATGATTCACTTTGGAAGAGACAACATAAAAAAAAAAACATTGTTTTTAAAGCAAGCTAAACAAAAAAATAACTTCTGTTGGTAGCTAATAAGCAAAATGAAGCCTTCTAAGCAGTGGTTGTAGATCATTATTTCCACTGACTTCTGTCCATGTGCCTCTGCTTTTGATTTAGGCGTAAAATAACATGTTTTCCGAGATCCGGCACAACTTTGACTCACAAGAAATATGATTTTTTTATTGATTTATTTTTTTTAAAGAGATTGCTGTGCCAACCTTCTGTGACATCGCGCCATCACACAAAATCCACCACTCAACAAGGTAAATGTCACCACAGAGGACACAGACTTAAAAAAAAGAGACTTCAAAGAGAAGACATGGACATGGGCGCATACAAACTTACTTTGCAACAGCATAGAAAAATAGGTAAACACACAGACCACTAAAATACTCACAAAACCCACTCAAATTATTCAATCGTCACCTTTTCCCTCTTCACACTTTGCCCACAAACATCGTTTTTTCTCTTCGGACATATTTTGGTCGCTGAACCGTGCGAGACGTTCGCTTCATGGCAAACCGCGCTCGCCATGCCTTCCAGAGAGTGGCAGGTGATGCAGATGCACATTTTCCAGAGATGTTGTAGTCGGAGCGAAGCGGCGCACTGCTGGCAAAAACAATGCGGACAGGAAGGGGAGCATAGCAGCACGCTGCATTTATTTATGAAACAAGACAGGGACAACAAGTACAGTGAGCAGGGGATTGCCTGAACACGATGAGGGAATAAAAACAGAGAGTGAGCGGCATATGTTGACGCGTAAATAATGACCTGTCCATTGACTAGAGTGGCTCCCCAGAGGTTAAACAACGCTGATCAACTTATTTGATAGAGTTTGAAACAATTAAAAATCCAATTCAGGGTCAAACTGTTGCCATTATTGTTAACTGTCATGAAAGCGTAAAAAGTCAAGTGCTACTATTGGTTCAAAAAAAAACGACATACTTACATTCCAAGCTTACAGATGCCGCTCCATTAATTATTATGTGTAGCGACATAAGAAGACTCCCTTTTTGCTCTCTTAACGTACCTTTTTGAGGTTGCTTTGCTCTTTTCATTCTCTGTATTTGTTTTTTATATTTCACAATTGTGTGCACTTTTAGTTCAATAAATTCTTCTTGATTGTTTCTGGAGTCTGATTTGTGAGCCATCGGTAGGCCATTATCCCAAAATTGTACCTTTACCGTATTATAATTTGGGCTGTGTGTCTCGACATTATAGTTTGTTTGACTATATGTTTGATGATAATATAATACAAAAACAACTGAACCACTTTCTACAAAACGTTGCTGAGGGTGTGTGGCATGGGTCGATGAACAACCCTTAAGCTTAGGTGCAGATCTAATTCACATTTCTCATTGTGAAACTACTGTGTGTACATAAATGAGTGACCAGCGGCGGTCCGACTCATGTCTAAATCACTTTAAAACTACATAACTAGAATGCAGAAATACTCCCCAAAATTTTCCATTTTATTGCTCAGTCTTGATTGAGGTTTCCTTGGTACCATCCAAGTTTGAAGTCTTTCCATGTTGCTGATTTATCCCAGCAGCTGGTCAAGGTTACCTCATGGCATCATCTGCTGTTGTGCGAGTGTGAGTGCGCATTCGTGTGTGCGTGCATGTGTGCGTGTCTGTGGGGTGGGTAGTGAACAACCTCCATAACGTGTAGTGTGTTCTCAGAGGTGAGTAGTCAGACCTTGTTGTCCTAGCGATGCAGTAGGAAGGAGGCTAAGACAGGCCGACGTCTGTCTGCAGGCGTAAGGCCACGGGGCGGGTGAAAGGTAAGAGGAAATGAAGTGAGAGGGGTGAGGTGAGGGGGGGGCTAAAGGATGACTAAAAAAACCTTTAGCATGTCTGTTCATCCTCTTCTCCTGTCTCTTCACATGCCTCTGTCAAAGAGCAAACGTACACATAGTGTACATGAAAAGGATCGTGACGCCAGTAACGCATCCTCTCACAGTGAATCAAGGAGTGAATCACTTCCTCAGCCGTGGCAACTTGCCATTACAAACGGCCAGAAATATTTTTGGCATGAAGTTTATTGCTGGAAAACTCCAAATGTCTGCATCTCCTCAGAAGAATTCTATTTTGTTTTTCCATCGCCCTCCTGCTGCCGGTCCCCCATCGTTCACTTAACCAAGGTGGCATTTTGACAAAGTCAAATTTGAAGGTCATCGAAAGTTTTTTTTTCTTGTTGCCATTTTGGATGCATAGAATGCAATTAATTTTTTTTTTTTTGCACTTTTAAAATGGTGAGAGACCCCACAGATGGCACAGAAAAAAATCTGCAAGTGTGTGCTAAATTGCTCTTATGTGGTGTGCTCAAGATGAACACTTACAACTTGTCATTACTGAAATTTAAACATCCAACTTCAGTTTTCCAAGTCTTGCCACGCATCACTCAGTAAATGTAGCCTGTAACACAATGAAGCCATTTCAGTTATGTGGTGTCTCACTGAACACTTGTAAAACTATGCACTCCTTTTTACTATGTAAAACTATGAAACTTACTATACTACTAAACTTACTATATAAAACTTACTATGTTTACTATGTAAAAAGGAGTGCATAGATAAGAGACGAAGAAGAAGGTAGCATCTGGCAAATATAAAAGTAGGTATACCTCTGTTAATTACAAAATAAAGTGAGTTCAAACAAACACAAGACTGCTTCATGAGAAAAATAAAAATAAAACAATGACAGGATGACTGATTGTTTATCACATCATTGCTTACTTCTCAATGTTTCCTTGTCGCAGCGTAGTCACCTGCCATTTGTGCCGCAGCTTCGTGACCTGAGTGCCGCAGGGGAGCGGGCGACGGGGCTCCCGTCACCTCCCAAGCGGAGCTCATCATTAATTTTGGAGCGCATAATATTTAGTCGGTTAACAAAGTGTTGTCAAAGTGTTGTCTCCACAAGGCTGACATGGCTCCTACTCCACTTGCCTGGAAGGTATATTATATATCAGGTAAATGTGTGGTAGTATCCTGAGTACGAGTGCAGATGTACAATATCAGCACTGATATTAACATTGGTATCTGTTTCGGTGCAGCCATACTCAGAACAATTTTCACTGACAATGGTCATCCTGACCTGTCGAAGTACCACTGACCAACGAGAGGCAGCATGGTGCCACAGGGTATCCAGACGGCTGGAAAATATAAAGAAGAATAAATAGAAGAAGATAAATGAATGTTAGCTTGTTTGGTAACTCCACTGCGGTTGCAAACTCTTCTCCTTGTCATTTTTTATTGCAGTGAGACACTTTTCACATACACTCAACACGAGAAGTTGCTCCTTCATTTTGGGCTTCAGGGCACTTCCTAATTATACTTTGATTATACATTTCAGGTAATAATCTCCCAAACTTGGTGTTGACCACACACATAAGGATTTGCAATCGGAAATATAAAACCCATTTACCATTTTGGTTGGGACCGATAAATCACTTTTAAAACACCCCACACCTCAAGATAGTCAATCAGAAGAATCCTGAGACATCCGATGATCAGGGCTTTGCTTGACTTTCAGTGAAAAGGAGGAAAAATGCTTAAATTCAACTCGGTTATCGGTATGAGAGTATCAAACTTCACACCGTGAGGACAATTTTCAAGCGAACTCCATGCAGCATTATTCTGTTCAATACAACGCTGGTGCTGAGGCAGGAGTTCAGAACATTCAGAGAGACATTCTACCATCACAATTATATTTTTAAAATAGCAATTAAATCGGTATCATTACTTCTCATATCCTTCCTTAATCGATGTAATTTATTGAATTATATTTCTGAGTGGCGGCACGGTGGTCAACTGGTTAGCACATCTGCCTCACAGTTCTGAGAATACAGGTTAAAATCCGGCTTTGTCTGTGTGGAGTTTGCATGTTCGGCCCGTGCCTGCGTGGGATTTCTCCGGGTACTCCGGTTTCCTCCCACATCCTAAAAACATGCATGGTAGGTTAATTGAAGACTCTAAATTGCCCGTAGGTGTGAATGTGAGAGCGAACGGTTGTTTGTTTCTATTTGCCCTGCGATTGGCTGGCGACCAGTTCAGGGTGTACCCCGCCTCTCGGCTGAAGATAGCTGGGATAGGCTCCAGCACGCCCGCGACCCAAGTGAGGATAAGCGGTAAAGAGTTTCTGAGTTTTCACGTTCCACAAACATGTCAAGTCATACCTCGCTCACTGCCTCTTGGGACATTAAAGACATTTTTACGCAAAGTGTGGCCCCTTAAGTGCTCTTGATCACCCCCGTGGGTCACAAGCAATCCACCAAGGTCACCGTGTGTTTAATTGAAAAGACAAGGCTTACCTTCAACAACATCCCACGCAGCACTCCTCCTACATTTCAATGAGCCGCATCTCATCTTTGGCGCAAAAGGAGAGTGATGGAATTTCAAATGGAAAGCATAATTATGGCGTGCTCGTCCCTCTGACAGAAAATCAGTAGCCAACCCCTTCAGGTGGGACAGGCTCAGCTGACTGGAGCTGATTAGAGGCCATCAGGGGAGAGAATACACCTTTAACAACATTGACGCTCATTATTAGCATATCTCCTGTGGGCGATTCAGATCACTCTGTTTGCTATTGGAATTCAGCAGAAATAGCTTGGAAAATACGCTTACTGGGAGAGGCAAAAGTGATACATTATTTTTAGTCTAGGACTCTCATTATGGTCAGGTTTTAGTTAAAAGAGACATTTCACAATTTGAAACAGTTCCCTTGTGTCATAAGATGTCCGGAACATATTATAGTCAAAATACCCAAGGATCAAAATGTCGAGCACATTTTCATCTATCTTTCTGAAAGTAGGCTGTTTGGGAAGTGATACTGCTGGGCCAATGGCGGGAATGGATTTCATTACCATGAAGACCTAGGGTTAAGCTAAGGGTGGCAGGACTTAGTGCCCCAACAATAAACAAATATGACTGTGAAGAACATGTACGCACCCGAAGGACAGCATGCTATTTTCCCTTATGGATCTGGCACCAAGCTTCAGAATCTTACTTTGTCAATTGCTGTCCAGACCCTTGTATGTAGCAGCCCCTTCTCTCATCATCACATCATCAACTTCACCACACAATCGAGTCAACGCCACTTACCAGGCTGTTAGCTAACAATAATCTGTTCATCGTTTATCTAGTATTTACCTCCTTCGCGCCCAGACTGCAAATTAATGGTGCTTGTTTAAAGCCACCACTGTCACTTGAAAGTCTGGAACTTCAGCCAACCAAGCTGGTCATATCATTGGTGGAGAAACTCTGTGTGGGGGAGGTTATTATGTAAAGAGACCTCTGCTTGACAGGCAAGCACTCCTGAGACCCAACTTTTTGTATAAAAAAGCACAAGGCAATTTTCTATAATGACCTGGGTTTTAGTTTTGGTTACCTTCATTCAATTAATTAATTATTTTCATTTTTTCTATGGAATTGGACAATCTTTCCGTAGGTTCCGATTCGTGCTTCAATGCCAGTGTTGTATTGTGTAGAAAATTGCTGCCATGGAGGAGTTTAACTTTACATAGCTTCTTCTTTAGAACATAACACGGTCGAGACAGAATCCGTTTTTGTTGTTTTTTGTTTGTTTAACTGCTTTATGCACTCATAAGACATTGCCAGTGCAAAAAACAAGAGTCCAATGCATATATTTTGTAGTTTTGTACCCAAATAAAAAAAGCATCGTCTTCACACAAATACACTAATTGGCTACTCCTTTTTGGGCCCATATCCCTGCAGAGGACACAGAAGGCCTTGGATACTTAAGACAATCACACATGGCGCTGGTATTTTTTCTTTTATAAACACTGTTCAAGGACAAATAGCAAGTTCTGTCTCCATCATTGACAAGCATGAAGGCAATCACTTGGTACCCCTTAACTCTGATGGGGCGCGACAAGGCAGAACCCCACACATTTCATACAAGTGAGGTGATTGCTAGTTACCCACCCAGAAGTGTCGACTGTCGAGCATTATAATAATAATAATTTAAAAAAGTTACTCTATAGTGAGGTCGGGGGCTGTGTGGAGAGTCTAAAGGACATGTTGTGGTTTGACACATTAATCAGAAGTTGTCAAATGATGGCATGATGACAGTGCGTACACCTACTTCGAGCACAAATATAAAAACCTATCCCTGCACTGAAGTAAAACTTGCAAAGCCACCGAGGCTAGAATTTAAATGCGTGAAGCCTACAGTAAAAAAAAAAGTGGACCAAAGAAGCAAAGATAGAACTTCAAAGCTGTTTAAACTGCACAGACTGGAGTGTCTTTGAAAATTCAGCTGGCAGCCTGGATGAATATACGCACACTGTCACATCCTGTATTAGGTTCTGTGAAGATGTGTGTGTACCAACAAAGTCATTTCGCAAATTCAATAACAACAAGCCGTGGTTCACTGCCAAACTTCGCCAAGCTAAGGAAGGTGCATAATAGAGCGGGGACAGTGCCCTGTATAATCGAGCTAGAAACCAGCTGACTAAAGAAATTAACATTGCAAAGAGGAACTATGCAGCAAAGTTGGAAAAACAGTTTAGCGCTACTGACTCTCAATCAGTCTGGCATGCATTCCAATCGCTGACGAATTACAAGTGACGATCACCCCAAGCTGAGAACAATAGCACACTAGCCAATGATTTGAATACCTTCTACTACAGATTTGAAATGGACAGTTTCACACCCCACACACAGCCGGCCGCACCACCGACCACCATCACACCTCTGACTTCTGCGTTAACCATCCACGAACAGGATGTGAGACGCATCTTCAAACAACAAAAGATTAACGAAGTGGCAGGCCCAGACCATGTGTCCCCATCCTGTCTTAAAGTCTGCGCGGACCAGCTTGCTCCAGCCTTCACACAGATCTTCAATAGATCTCTGGAACTGTGCGAAGTACCATCTTGTTTCAAACGTTCATCATTCCAGTCCCCAAGAAACCTACAATCTCAGGACCAAATGACTACAGGCCTGTCGCCTTGACATCTGTGGTCATGAAGTCCTTTAAACGTCTCGTGCTGGACCACCACAAGTGCGTCACAGGTCCCCTGCTGGACCCCCTGCAGTTTGCCTACAGAGCGAACAAGTCTGCGGGTGATGCAGTCAACATGGGACTGCACTTCATCCTAGAACACCTCGACAGTGCAGGGACTTATGCGAGGAACCTGTTTGTGGACGTCAGCTCAGTGTTCAACACCATCATCTCCTTTTCACCATGCTTCTCCAACTCAGCGTCTCGCCTGCTATCTGCCAGTAGATTTATAGTTTTCTGAAGGGCAGGACACAGCAGGTGAGGCTGGGAGAGACCACCTCATCCACACGCAGCATCAGCACTGGGGCGCCCCAAGGTTGTGTCCTCTCTCTGCTGCTCTTCTCTCTCTACACGAACGACTGCACCTCAAGGCACCCGGCTGTCAAACTCCCAAAGTTTGCAGATGACACCACTGTCAATGGCCTCATCAAGGACGGTGACGAGTCTGCATATCGACAGGAAGTGGAACGGCTGGAGCTGTGGTGCAGCCGAAACAACCTGGAGCTAAGCACGCTCAAGACTGTAGAGATGATCGTGGACTTCAGGAGGCATCCTTCGCCACAGCTGCCCCTCACGCTGTCCAGCTGCCTTGTGTCAACCGTCAAGACCTTCAGCTTCCTGGGAATTACAGTCTCTCAGGACCTGAAGTGTGTGATCAATATCAACTCCGTCTTCAAAAAGGCCCAGCAGAGGATGTACTTCCTGCGGCTTCTGAGGAAGCACGGCCTGCCACAGGAGCTGCTGAGGCAGTTCTACACAGCGGTCATCAAATCAGTCCTGTGTTATTCCATCACAGTCTGGGTTGGTGCTGCTACAAAAAAGGACAAACTCCGATTGCAACTCCTGAAAAGATTGTCGGTACCCCCCTAACCACCCTTGAGGACTTGCACGCTGCCAGAACTAAGACAATAGCATGCAAAATCACCAGCTCTTCCACCTCCTTCCCTCAGGTAGGCGCTACCGATAAATGCAAACTAGAACTAGCAGACATTCCAACAGCTTCTTCCCTCTTGCAATCAACTTCTCACATTTCTGTCGGGCCAATTATACATAATTGTGCACTCAGTATAGTACTGAAGCCAGCTGCACTATTTGCATATCTGTTGTTGACCAATACTGGCCACTCATGCCAGAGTAGCATCTGCCCCACTTACACACTGACTGATGAGTATCTGCAACATTTGCACAATCAACATTGTCCCAGATTATCGAGCTACTAGTCACTTTTAACTGCATACACTCTTTGAAGTCTCAGCACCCTTTGCACAATAGTCATTGTACCGGACTATTGTTATATAAGTCATTCAAATTGCTCTAAGTGCTTGAGGACAATTGTCAAAAAAAAAGAAAAAAGAAATAAACAAACTGTACCAGCTTTACCAGATAACTAGCAACCCTTTATTGCTCAGTAACTGTTTTTCTCAAGGTCTTTATGTCTCAAAAGTGTTCTCTGTCAATTGACTGTCTGTTGTCCTACTAGAGCGGCTCCAACTACCGGAGACGAATTCTTTGTGTGTTTTTTGGACATACTTGGCAAATAAAGATGATTCTGATTATGATTATGATTCTTATGTTGCAAATTCTGCTAGGGGTGAATAGAAAAAAATAGAGCTTCGTAGATTCACAATTGTTGTTTGGAGGTGTTTTGATTCCCTATTGTTAGCATGTAGCTTCTACGTAGAAGGCGAATCGTTGCTAGGAGCCATGAGCAGAAATGTCAGGCGTCACAGCAAGTGATGGGATTTGACAGATGGCATTAAAGCATCATTAGAGCTGCACCTGCTGCAGATGAAGTCTGCTCTTTCGCAAGGGCTTCAGCACCAAGGGAGGCCTGCTGAGGACACGGAGGGATTAACTGACCCGTAAACTGGGCCTGACTTCCAAATGTATTTAAAGATGACATTGAAGCCTGGACTGCCACAGATTATGTGTTAATTAATGCCACAATTGTTATCTAGGGGAGGCTATGATAATTGTATTTTCTATTTGTTTTAACTGTAAAATACTGGAACAATCAGGGTCTGAAATTAACGGTGACCTGATGGCCCAGGGCCAGTATGGCACTGTGTCGGGCCACCATGTGCCTGACATACGCTAGCCCAATCGAGCCAGCACAAATTCCATTAATAAATACGATAAAATCTATACATTCTCACTTTTCCCCTCAGTTAGGGTTGCCCTAAAACTGTCCTGCTGTAGCCTACCTGCCCAGCAAAAACTATGGAGTTCCACCATTTATGAGTTTTGGTATTAAGAAAAAAAAAAAAAAAAAAATGCAGCGACAGTCCTCTCCAAGTCTGTGTCTAAAGTGGATGGTGCCCAGCGTGTGTGCAAGTTGGAAAAATACACAAACACAAAAGTGACTGCTAACTCTCAGCACAGTAGCTTACAATATAAAAGACGCTAAATATGAAAAAAAAACATTGGAACTTAACATAGTACATCATGAATATACAGAGCCAGTATCGGTTCTGACAGGGCCACCACAACTTGACTCATGGTGGCCCCACAGAGCCACCAATCAAAAAGGCTCCCTGTTAGGCATTCCTGTAAATTCTAATTATTTACTGTATACCATAGAGTAAAACATTTTAAAGTGATAATACAGTAATTAACAAAAGTTACCACTGCATCATGGGATTTTGTTTGATGTCACAGAGTTACTGTATTTTGTAGCAGAAGCCGCATGGCTCCCAGCATGCATTGCGCCAGGAAATGTTGAACTGTTGCCGTAGTAAAAACGTTAATCCTTAATGTTCATGAACAATCAGGATTAATGTAACATTAATTATGTGTGTTTATGTTACCCATAGTTCCTTGAATGTGTGTCACGTTACATTTATGTTGCACTTTGTTTTCATAAAACCCTGACTGTGGGTTGTGTGAGATAGAGTGAGATTCCGGTCAGTTCAGCTGTATGCTAAGTGAAGCCAAGCTAACCGTTACCTGGTGATTTTATCAACTGCATTAGATACAGGTGTGAACTTTGTTGTGATTACTCAATTTGGCCTACTTCTTCTGTGAGCCAAAAGATCTCCCATTTTCCTTGAGTGACTTGTCAGCACCACAATGAATAAAAGCATACAAACAATACAGTAACTGTGTTTATAGTGTGTGGTGTCAACCAAAATCCCATGATGCAGTGGAAACTATATTTAACTAAAGTATAATCACTTTACAGTACTTTACTGCATGGTATGTGGTAAATAACTAGGCGACTGTCCAGCTTTATAATAATAATTTTTAAAAAACGTACTGTAATATATGTTCCCAGCATGCATTGTAATATTCATTGCTCCACAGTGTTTAAGCATTGTAACAAAAATAACATGTCCGTTTATAACAAGAGACACATGCAAGAAAATATGAAAATACAAGAAAGAGAATGATCATAAAAATCTATTGTGTAGAAATACTGAACACTAACAATGTGGCACCATTGCAGAAAAGCATTGTTGTATATGCTTGAATGAATGAAGCTCATTGAAGCAGTCAAGAGACAGGAGTCAATTGCTGCTTTCGCAGAGTGTCACCTGATTCAGGTAAGCTAATCAACTAGTATTGAGAAAAAAAATATATATGAGTGCAATGTATCAAGGGGTTCGTGACTCTTTTTTTTTCCCTGTAACCTGCAACACTGTTACTGTGAATTCCAGTTTACAATAACTTACAAGACATATTTTATATACATTTTAAGTTCCATTGAATTTGCAAGTTATGGTATATATTAGCCGTATTAAAAGACTGAGGGCAATTAAAATTATGCTGAAGCTGTTACTAGAAGTAAACAGTACATTATGCTGCTTATAGGAGCAAAAACCTCATTAAACTAATGTATTCTCGGGGTATTTAAATTAGCATTTTATCTTTTGTGGTATTTTTTTACGGTATCGTCTGCATCTTTAGCGTTTCACATCAAACCATTTCATGGCCAACTACAACTGCAGCCCACTGTTAAACATAGACATTAATCTATAATAGTGTTCACCTTGAGGTTGTCATTAAGTTTGATGGCACATCTGTACGGATGTAAAACAAGCCGATAACAAGGACGTTTTAGAGAACCGCAGGCGCCTATGGCACACACACTACGTTTACTCAGGGACAAAACAAGACACGGGACACACACAAAAGCGTCAGCATGGTTCAAGCTAAGGTTAAGGGCATAAAAAGGTAAAGAGCTGAACATAACTTGACAGGGAAAGGTACAAAAGAAGGAGAATGAGAGGAAGGTACTGAAAACCAAGCAAGGCAAACTCTGTGACGTGGGGTGGGACTGATATACTATGAGCCACTCACCATTTTCCGGAAGTTTAAAGTATCCCTTAAAGTGCTCTGGTTTTCTGTCCGTTCATTTTGAATGGAGTAGGAGGCTAACTGGAAACTAATTTGCCAATCACTGGTGGGATTGGAAGTGCTTGCGGGTACTCGTGCACATAGTCCATGGGGCCCTTGGGAAAGTCTAATTTCCTAACCTTTATGCCACCTTTTCTTAAACTTTGTTGGAATACGTCATGGCATCAAAGAGAGATGAAAAGTCGCTTCCTTTGGAACATAGCAAAGGACAGCACTGTTTCAAATAAAATCACCTTTTCCTAACTGGCGTCATGGTGGAACAGCAAGTTTTGCTGACGTAAGTCTCTAGCTTGCAGATTTTACCTGCAAAATATTTGTTTATCAATAAAATGAAAGAAGTGTCTTTTAAAATATTTCAAAGATTCTACCCATGTAAAGTGTTTAAAAAATGATTAAATATAGATACTAAAATGAAGTCAAATAATATATTTGGACCATTAGAGACAGCCTAAGCCAATAAAACCTTAGATCTATATGTGCTCTTTATGTGTTTTTGCCACTAATTGGATTTCACCCCCTGGTGATTGTGTTTGTATGGTCTGTGTTTTCAGAATATGTATTAATGATTATTTTTGCTTTAACTTCAAAATAAGATACATATTTTAACTTTCCTTAATTCTCTGAATTTTATTTCATATACGTGCTAGCTCATATGTGTCTGTGTGAACATTTGAGTTTCTGATATCCAAGTGTAAAAATCCAATATCAAGCTCATATAAACAGTGTGATTATTGCCTTTGGCCTACGCATAGTCACTTTTATCATTTATTAATGTCATAATGTCACTGTCACCCCAGGCTAGACAGTTTCGTCTGGAACAAGAGGTGACAATTGTGCTTTAAAACATAGACAGGTGATGTACTGAGCTTGAGAGATTAACAATGGCCATAATGTGTCAGAGATGAGAAAATAAAAAATGGAATGAGGAGCAGTTGTGTTTTCTACTGTGGAATAGCTGCACTCAGCATCTTATACTTCCCAGTTCTTGAGTTTTACATCCACAATGCATTGTTTTTATTTTTATTTTTTTTTTTTTTGCAGCACCATGTGAGAGAATGAATTGTCATTGCAAAGGTTTCGTGTAGCATAAGACGGACATTTATTGACTAAGAATGGAGATTAAATCTTGAACTTTCCCTATACATTCCATGACTTTTTATATAATAAATAAAATCCAGTATTTAATTCATACACATGCAGATAAATAAAATATTAAACTTTGGCCTCATAAAAATGTGAATATAAACAACAGAGCCTCCAGTGAAGGCAGTACTATTCGATCGCACTGGAGATGTGATTTAGCCTCACCATCATAATTTTTATCACTGCACCGATTATGTGGTAATGAGGGGCTACATCATGGCAAACATGTCATCTTCCATGTGCACACATATGCATAAACATACACTCGCTCACACTAGGCAATAAGTCGGAAGTGGTGAACAGTGATGGGTGGCCCCTTAAAGGATGACTAGTCCCTCATTTTTCCCCACACTGCAATGTTTTAATAGAGTGCTGCACTGACTTTTTTCTTCCTTATGAGCAACCACTTTTTCTTTATGATAAAGCATTAATATCATTCAGCACCTCTAATGGGTATGGGGGATATGTGAGGGGGTTTTATACTTTTATATTTTTTTGTGAAAGAGGAGGAAGGAGTGGGCTCATCTATTATGGTTGAAAAATAAGTAAGAGCTGACTTATTCAACAATGTAGGTGCAAAAAAAAAACACACAAAAAAAAACCATCCACAACTCATATTTTTCATTGTGGTGGATTATTCTAAGATCTGCATTGTATAACGTTTGCAGAAAGTAATTTAAATATTACTTATGTAAGCTTTTTTTTTTTTTTTTTTTTTTTAACTCACAGAGGTGAATCTAAAATGAGTGGTAGCATTATACTTATAAGTGCAAACATTTGTGGTGATATAAATATTTCAGTTTTTATCCATAGTTATAAAGCTCACATTGACGCTCTTTTTTTTTTTTTTTTTTTTTTTTAATATTAGGCGGAATGTAACAGAGTAGTGGTTAGCACATCTGCTTCACAGTTCTTGGGGTTCGAATCCCAGTTTTCTAATGCGGAGTTTGCATGCTATCCCCATGCTAGCATGGGTTTTCTGCAGGTCCCTACGGCTATGCATGTTAGGTGAGGCAATGACACAAAATTCTCCATTGATGTGAATGTGAATGAGAATGGTTGTTGACTGTCCTATCCAATATATCCAAAAATCTAATTAGTATCTTCCGAAAACATGTTGCAAATCATGAAACTTCATTTCGGACATTTTGGCATTAAACGTTTGAAAAATATCACTTTTTTTTTTTTCTTAGACGCAATTAAGATCTTTTGATGTATAACAATTGCCAATCATTCAAAATACAGTGGAACCACGCGGTACAAACGTAATAGGTTCAATGACCCTGTTTTTAACCTAAACGTTCCTAACTCGAAGTAATGTTTCCCACTTAAATTAGTGGAAATTCAAATAATAAAAAATTATGTGATACCTACTTTTTTTTTACCAGTGTGTATGGTTAAAAATAAATGTGCAAAATAGAAATAAGTGAAACCCACTATTTTAAAGAAATAGAACAATAAATACACATGCTAAATGTTTATTGCTCATTAATTTTAACTTAAAAGTTAAAGTTAGGATTGTCATTTAAAAGATGAATTTCTCTCTTGGCCAATTTGATGCACATTTCTTTTGATCATTTTGATCATTTATTTGTTTTATCTTTTTCTATTGCCTCGGTCACGTTATCCCCTGCGAGCGCTTTGCCTTTTTTTGTCAGTCTAATACAGAGCAAAACAACAACAAAGATACAGTGCCTACGCACAGCGCACCGTCAATGACTGTTGGACAACGCGAGAAGAAGCACAACACAGATTTTACTGTTCCTCAAGTGGTTTCTCTTAGGAACCATTCTAATTTCAGACTATTTAGCTCTTTGTTTACTGTTTTTCGAAAAACGTTCTGTGCCTCGATATCGCACCCACTTTCATTTTCATTCATAGTCTTATCTGGATTTGCTGAATGCTCATAGGTTGAACATTCGCCGAGTGAATGCATGCATGGAGAGCTATTTTGACATGATTAAGCTGACATTAACTGTTCCTTGTCTTAATTAAAGAGACGCTACAATTCAATAAATAACATTCATACTGTATATAATAGTATTTTTTGATAAAAATAAAATGATTTGCAGACTTTTTCAAGTCAATCACAAATGCTATTAGATTTGTGATTGGATGACAGAGGATCCAGAAGCGGAGTTTATGCCACAAAGCGTAACAAATTTCTGTCTATGCCGTGGCGCTGAGCAGACAACTCGTTTTGAGCACACCAGATACTTCTGTTCGTCCATACCAAGACCGTTCACAAACTGAAAGTAATACGTAACTCGAGGTATTTTTTCTACGAAAACTGAACATAACCCAAACTGTACGTAAACCGGGCGTTCGTAACCCGAAGTTCCAGCATACTCATAACAGTAAAATTAATTGATTTTCAAAAGGAACTTCAGTGGGCTATGTCTTTAACGTTACTGTAAAATGTAGGCTGCCTGAATTTACCCAACGGGATTAATAAGATATTTACTGTGTCAGTCAGTCTGTCTCTCTATCTACATATTAATTACATACACATTACACTTACCAAGCAAGTGCTAATGTAAATAGCATGTAGTTACATTCATTATACTGTGCTGGAAATGTCACAACCTGAGCATGTCTATCAAATACATAAACAATACATACCGACGAACCAGTTGTAAAGATGTGTGCCAGATGTCATTGTTATATTATATGATTCATTTCTCTTTGAACTTGTATGCCAGTTGATAATATTCAAATGTTAGTTATAACAATGCCTGTACTGTCAATAAAGATTTCTATACGGACAGCTTGAGCCCGATATCAAATGATTCACTTGACATTATTTCCCAAATTCTGCCAAACATTTTTTTAAAAAAATGAATAATCATTTGACTACTAACATATGCATTCATCCATTTATATTCTATTATTTAGGGTCACAGGTGAGCTGAATTTAGGCGACAGTTGTCATACACTGGACTGGTCACCAGTAAATCGCAGGGCACAAAGACAAACAGTCATTCATACTGGTTTTGGAATGTGGGAGAGAGAAGAAAGATGAACAAAACCCTCACCAGCACAGGTAGGATATTCAAATTCCACCCAGATTCGAACCCTGAACCTTATAATCTTGCCCCTTTACCCTATAAACACAGAGTCCCTACTGCCCTCACCAAGCACAACTGATTCACAGCCAGAGGTCATGTCAGAGTCATTTTTAATCAGACTCCTGCTCAGCATCCCATCTTCACGCTTTTTTTTGTTTGTTTTCAGTGTCTTTATCTCCAGACGCCAGCTTTCCAAATGGAAAAATGGGGGCCTTCGTCTGAGAGATGGAGCTAAATATCAAGGGAAGGTAAAATAGAGTGAAACCATATCACTGTGAAGAGGTCCGTGACTCTATTAAAAAGACGGGGGGGCGGGGGGAATCCATCTATCTCATTTCCCAGTTGAGGCCCTCAATAAAGGAATTTTCTGAATGATGTCGATTCCCTCCTCACCTCCTCGTCCCCCAGCTGTAACGGTGACCATAATAAGAGAGGCAGGATCTGAAAGCCATCAAATCCTCGAAAGTGCATTGATAAGCAGCGGATGGCGCGCAAGCATCGAATCATTGGTCAGTGGATATTCTCAGATATGTGTCCATAGCAACGCGGCTTACATCAATGACATGGACTAAATGTAAAGAGTACCCTAAATTTGAGATTTTAAAATGATTTAGTATTGGGCAGCATTAGTTTAGTCTGGAAGTACTTGCACTTTGGTGTTCGGAGTGCACGGGTTAAAGTCCCATTGCAGACAAAAGAAAATGTAAAAATCTCAACTAGTTTTGAAGAGATGCTAGCCTGTTTGCTGGCTGCTTTTGAGGTGCCCTTGAGCAAGGTACTGTCCCCACCACCCCAGCTCAATTGATGCAGCACTCTTTGCACACCTCTTTCACTCAGAATCTCTCCTTGCATGCCCGCATGTGTGTGATCTGTTTCCGTGTGTGGTGTGCAACACAAAATATACATTGAAGTGTGAGTTGAATTTCTTCTTGGGAGACAGCAATGAGTAGAATACATTTAAATTATTACCAATGGGATTCGGGTTAATTTAATGTACCCTCAGATTTTCTTGCAAAGCACTTCATATTTGTGTGCTATAGTACAGCAATCCAGCCCCTTGTCAGTGCAAATGAATATCAGCTGGTTCAGTCCTAATTGATGGCCTACAAAAAGGTCTAATTGCTAACTTGTGAGTCAAGACACATCTCATGATGGGTAAGCGCAGAGAGCTGTCTTAAACTAATTGTTGCAAAACATAACAATGGCATTGGTTACAGGTGAATATCTAAGCTTCTGAACGTTGAAAACTAATCATACCACCATAAATGTGCCTCAGCCAGGTGCTCCTCACAAGATTTCTGACAGAAGAGTGCAAAGAATGATCAGAAGAGTTGTCCAAGAGCCATGATTTTGTGGGTTTTATGAGCTGGAAGACCAAATTATGTAAAAATAAAAAAATACATTTTGGGGCCTGAATCTATAATCTATGAAATTTTTACTTTTTGAATGGAATTATGGCAATAAATAAACTTTTCCATGATATTAATTTTTTTTTGGAAAGGGTCTGTATATATATTCGTTCGGCGAGACCAACACGACCACATAACACACATAACTTAACAAATAACACACATTGGGCGGCTTTGCTTGGCAGTCACTCTCCACCCCGCCCCGGCATATCATTTTCCACCGATACAGATAACCTCTGTCTTGTCGAGTGCTGTGCTCCGAGTGTACTAAACGCTTGCGAGTGTCATAGTTACCAACTCAAAGTCACTGGATGATCACAGTTTCAGCAAGTGCTGGCGAACATTTGCTAATTTCCTTTGGATATTGACAATTTTTGGTGTCATAGGTAATAAATGTTGGTCAAAATATCCATGACTGTCACAAACCAATGCAACAGCTGTCACTGGCACCCAGCGCGCCACTGAATGAGATGGCTGTTGCCATCGGTCCAGTTTTTTTTTCGAAGTCGGTCACACCGCGGCACGGTGGATGACTGGTTAGAGCGTCTGCCTCACAGTTCTGAGGGTTAATTTAATGTACCCTGGGGTTCAATCCCTGGGCCGGCCTGTGTGGAGTTGTCATGTTCTCGCCGTGCCTGCGTGGGTTTTCTCCGGGCACTCCGGTTTCCTCCCACATCCCCAAAACATGCAGGGTAGGTTAATTGAAGACTCTAAATTCCCCGTAGGTGTGAATGTGAGTGCGGATGGTTATTTGTTTGTATGTGCCCTGCGATTGGCTGGCAACCAGTTCAGGGTGTACCCCGCCTCCTGCCCGATGATAGCTGGGATAGGCTCCAGCACTCCCGCGACCCTTGTGAGGATAGGGGGCTCAGAAAATGGATGGATGGACCCACCAGTCTGACGTAATTTTTTCCCAATATTGGTCGATAATTATTGGTACTGATCATTATCGTGGATCCCTGGTATTATTATTATTAGTGTATATAGTACTATATTAGCATAACTTGCTGAGAACATTTGATCTGGCCTGCCATGCAAGTTTAAAACAAATAAAGCCTCATTTAACCCCAAAATGTGCATAGTATTTAATAATAAACATTTGATTGTTGCATCACAGTTATTAGTATGACCCTCATAAAAACTTAAATGAACCCTGATAGGAAAAAGGTTTCCCACCCTTGCTTTAGAGCGTGTGTCAGCTGCATGGGACATAATTACATACTTTTTTTGCACTCTTGTTATGGACAGAATTGAATTGGAGTCAACAGGAGCAAGTATTGAACATTTGTGTACACACAGACCAGAGATGAGGAAAACGCTGCCATCTGGTCCTCGCTGGCAATGACATGAAGAGGGTCCTTCAGCCCAACTTCCCATTAAACATCATGTCCTTCCGCTATGATAGCAGAAAAAGAAAGATGCTGTGTTCCTTTTTGTTTTGTTTCTTTCTCTGTGTCCCTTATGACATTTTTAGAGAATGTTATCGTTATTTGTGGCAACCCCGTGGCCTCCATTCCCGTTGGCAAGGACAGCATCAGATGAAAAAGACGATTATCTAGAGTTTATCTTTGGTGGGGTTTTTTTTTTTTCAACATTTCAGCCAGCAAAGGCATTGAGGTAAAAGTATTTAAAGGTATACAGTAGATACTGTAAATATGTACAGCGGTACCTTGACTCACAAGTTAAATTTGTTCTGTGATTGAGGTCGTAATTCAGTTTACCCGTACGGTATCTCAAATTGTGAGTGAGATGTGGGATGCTGGGTGAATGTTGTGGCATTCTGGAGGCAGCACATCTGAAGCCAGTTCGTAACACAAATTCTGGCTAGCAACTCAAAGCCATCCATCCATCCATTTTGTTTACCGCTTATCCTCACGCGGGTCGCGGGCTGCTGGAGCCTATCCCAACTGTCTTCGGGCGGGACTCAACTCAAAGCATTTGCTCAAATTGCTGGCCTTTACCATTTACACATTTCTGTAGTCTATTTTCTACATTCAAGTACACGTTGACACAGAGGTCTTTACTGTTTCAATTTATTGGCATGCTTCTCTCATGAATTTGCATGTCATCAAAAGTGTGTGATTTTCTTGAATATACTTATCTCTGGCCTTCATCGACCCCTCAATCATCCCATCATCAATGCGGTAATTCCTCATCAAGAAACCACACTAAATATGAAAGAATTTGGTATAACTCTTAAAACAGTACAACTACTTTACCCCCTAGACATCATACACATCATGATTTATTTTTCCCCGGTGCCAATCATACATGAGTGCAAAGAAATTTCATATTAAAAAAACATGCTGCGACAGGACCGATCCTAAAAAAACAGTATCACTGATTAGTAGATAAGTGTTTGAAGCCGTAATCTGGCACACATAAGGTTTGACTGCATATTGTAAGGGAGTTCCCCATGCAGTAGATGAACGCCATAATGTTGTCCATGTTACGCACCTGATTAGTCCATCAATTTTCCATTTATTTCTTCATAATAGTCAATTGTATTTTGTTTTAAACTCCAGTTTCACGGTATTTGAATATGTTATATGGTAGACTGATGCACACACATACTCTCAGATTGCAGACACTGATGAAAATTTAAATTTAAGTAGCGGCTAAGGCTCTCGGCACAATAACTCGCAAGTAAGATGCTACTGCTACCACTAAAATAGGTTGGAAACATATTCTCTTTCTTTCGACCATCTTTTTATCTTTTTTTTCTTTTTTTTTTGTCTTATTAGCATGATGCTCAAGGTTCAAGCCGCTGCTTAGACTTATCTCTATGAGGACTGAGTGAGAAAAACATCAAGTGGAAAAAAAAGGGGAAAAAAAGGTATTGAAGAGAGCGAACAAATGAATAAAACAAAAATGACAGCTTAATAGTGGGAGCACTTTATGGGCCTTATTCTCCCATGTGCTATAGTAAGAAAGGACAAGTTCTTTCTGGCTGCGCGGATAGTCTCAACCACTTAAGTATGTCATTTAGGCACCTCATCATACGCACTCTGGATGGATCAACCCTATAAAGTAAGGGTGTTCAAAATTGGCTCCCGTGCGATTTCCCATTCAGGTCGTCCCGTGACCAAGCTTGTAACTAAATTCACTCGTGCAACAAGGACATGTCCCCCATTGGAATTAATTGAAAATATATTAATCCATTCCAGTGGAAAAACAAAAAACACAATATACGTTTTCACATAGAATAAATAAATACATTGGTTTGAAGCTTAAAGTTGACAATTGTGCAAATGATGTCCTCAAGCAATTTAAAGCGCTTTGAAGTGACTCGTAGTGTGATAATATGACACAGTGACAACTGTGTAAATGGTGCAGATAGTTCTCAAGCACATGAGTGGCCAGTATTGGTCAACAACAGATATGCAAATAGTGCAGTG
Source organism: Phycodurus eques (assembly GCF_024500275.1). Taxonomy (NCBI): domain Eukaryota; kingdom Metazoa; phylum Chordata; class Actinopteri; order Syngnathiformes; family Syngnathidae; genus Phycodurus; species Phycodurus eques. Next base: position 12,421,824 of record NC_084545.1, on the reverse strand, counting down.
TGATGAGACTACTACAGTGATTGCACAAATAATGTAGTAGTGTCTCAACATAGATGTGCAAAATTGGCAGCGTGTTACAATGGAATTGTAAGTCAACTGTTTAAGTGTTTGATGGCAAGAGGGAAGAAGCTGTTGGAATATCTACTGGGTTGTCCGTTAGCGGCTACCTGAGGGAAGGAGCTGGAAGAGGTGGGGACCATGATGTGGAGGGTCCAAAAGGATTTTGCAATGATCCTGTTTTAGGTTCTGGCCGTGTGCAAGTCCTCAAGAGTGAGTCGGGGAGTACCAACAATTTTTTTTCGACAGTCCTGACTGTCCGTTGAAGTCAGAGTTTGTCCTTTTTTGTATCAGCACCAAACCAGACTGCAATGGATGAACACACAGAATTGCCTCAACAGCTCCTGTGGCAGTCCAAATCCACCAGAAGATGACAGGTGAGCAGCTGTGCTGAAGAAGCTTGTAGGAGAGTAGTTTGGGAATGATGGTGTTGAACACAGAGCTGAAGTCCACGAACAGGATTCTCACGTAGGTCCCTGCGCCGTCCCTGGCGTTATTAATTTCTTTTGTCAGCTGGTTTCTGGCCCAATAGTACGGGGCTCTGTCCCCACTCCGACAGGCGTCCTCTTTAGCCTGGCGAAGTTGGCGAAGTTTGGCGGTGAACCATGGCTTGTTGTCATTGAACATGCAAAATGTCTTTGTTGGTACGCACACATCTTCACAGAAACTGATATAGGATGTGACACTGTCCGTATATTTATCCAGGCTGCCAGTTGAAGTTTCGAAGACACTCCAAGCTGTGCAGTCTAAACAGTCTTGAAGTTCCATCTTTGCTTCATTGGGCCACTTCATTGGGCCACCTGTGTGTTTTCACCACAGGCGTCACACATTTAAGTGTGTGCTTGTATGTTGGTATTGGGTGAATGCAACGTGTGGTTCTCCCATTGTTCATATTTTTTATTTTTTTTTGCTCTGTTCTTCCTTTTCTCTCTAGCTGTCCGCTCTTAAGCCTTGTTCCGTGTGGCTGCATTCCCAATAAATATCAATCACAATACAAACAACAACAACCTCCCCTTTTGCACAAAAAAAAAATGTCCTAGCATAAAATGGCATTCAGATCCACCATTCACCATGCTGAAGCAGCTGAACAGGACAGGTTCCATCCATCCATCCATTTTCTGTACCGCTTCTCCTCACTAGGGTCCCGGGCAGAAGAAAAAAAAAGATTTTGCAGCAAACTGATTTTGAACATAAGGAGAACACCTTTGATCAAATGAAGGTCATAAATCGATTTGCAACAAACACATATTTTCACCATGTCATTGAACAATAAAAAAAACTACTAGTACTATTACTACTACTTGCCACTATGGAAGACATCCTCCAACCACTCCGCTGCCCCGCCCTCCACCAAAAAATAAATGATAAGGTCCAGTGATTTTACATTATCCTCCATGTACATGCTGTGCATTGTGTAATTGAGTGCAGCTTGCTTTGGGTGCGGCTTTACAATAATTCACATTCATTGCCTTCATTTACTGCCTCGTTATCATCAGAGCTCATCTTGTAGAAACTGTTGCTTGCCAGTGTGAGCTGAAAACAAATATACCACTTGGTATTTTTATTTTAACTTTTTCCAAGTTTTCTATACGTCATGCTATCACAGTGCAGTATTTGCAGTAGCTGCATCTTCCGCCCCATTTCAATCTCATGTTCATCATCATTCTTGCACTTCGCCATCAGCGTCTCCAGCCATTCCCTGTGTTTTCTTCCTTCTGTTTTGCCCTACTTTTGCAAATGTTTGATACCTTTTTCACAACTTTGGACTGTTTGGGGGTATTTGCTTTTTGTCTGCTCACACCCACTGCACTCCTTTTTGCTTCCTCATTTCAATGTTATTTTAAGTCCTAGTTTTGGCTTCCTTTTTGCCTGTTTTGAGTCAATCTTGTGTGAACTCACCTCTCGACTCACACTGAAATCCCTGCTTTGGTGTTTTGACCTTGAGGATAGTTTTTACTGTTTAAGGACTTTAAGGAGAGAAATCAGCCTCTTTTCAGCAAAGAACAAATCTTTATAGTAAGGATATTAGCTGAACTGTTTCCAAATTGAAATCAATCCTAAAATAAAAATTTTAAAAAGTGAAATTGCAGAGGACCTTTGCCAAGGCCAAACAACCCGAAACATGTCCGTCCGACTTGAAAACTGAAAACGATGAAATGCTGGGCAACATTACTCCACACCAGTCCTGTAGGTGTCAGTAATGAGCGCTACACTATGGGTGCAAACTGCCACACACAGCAGATCCCTCAATTGGATCTGGTGGATCAGTGTCTTACTGGGCCCCATTGCCAGCAGAATGAAACATCTAAAAGTGAAAAAAGATTATGGTTGCCCCTTTATTTGGGTCTGCACTAAAATGTAATGGCTTTTTCATTGGCTGATGTAAGAGCTTTTTCTTACAAACCTGAATGATCTCCCCAGTGCAGCGGAATGGCTTTAGCTTGTCCAACTCCATGGGGGCCGATTCTTGTTCTGTAGCTACTTTAACTTCACAATATTAATTCATGTAACCAAGACTTTGGGGAATGGAGATTATTTTTTTAAATGCTTAATGATTCAAGGGGCACTGCAGTAACATGTTCTGCTTTTTCTCCGATAGTCTGTGTGGCCTCATATTAAATATTAATATACATTGAAATATCATGCAGGCTGTGGAGCATGATTTTGTTCCCTGCGCTAAGTGCAGTCTGACCAGCGTGTCTGCATGTTTGTATTCATGTCACGACCGATGACACCTTCCCTACATGGACTAGAAGAATTGTTTACTTTAATGAGATCATTAACTCAAGTTATCTGTTTGAGTTGCACTCTGGTTCTCTGCCAGGAGAAAAATAAAAGGCTGGAGAATATCTAGCACATTTAATATAATTGGCATCACATTCACTTCTCTCCCTTCATTACGGTGCTTTAATCGCCTTATCTGTCTCCATCTGAATTAGTTGTGTTTAGGGTCAGCTGTCAGGCCCGAGTCCTTCGGCTCGGATCGCATTAGTACACGTGGAGATAAACAAGAGGGCAACCAGCCACCTTGAAGCTTTAATTTATACCATTACAAGTGCCAGCGCAACTTAACTCTTCGGCTTCTCTAGTTATAACAGTTAGGTGTCATTTTCATTGCTACACAGACGACCATAATGTATCCCATCGCACCGGGCATCCTGCAATTACTCGTGACATATGCCATTTAAAAAGAAATGCTAAAACGTCAATGAAATTCCAATAAAAAAATTCTGTTCATATGAGTTGGCTTAATTTGTTTAGATTTGTTTGGTGTAATCTTTGTAAAAAGAAATAATGTAAATACTGATACTTGAGTTGCTCGTCATGGAATTCCAAAAGGCCACTGTGAACAGTTACACCTGGTTATATATTACTTGTGTACGGTTGCCACCTACACTGCTTTACTCAATCTCAATGTTTGGCGCTCTAAGTATGTGCATAGATATTTGTGAATTGTTTACTTTTATTGTATTTTGGAAGTGGCTACTCACCACTTTGCTGCAGCAAAAACTGGATGAGGCTTATTGTTTTCTTTTCCATGGTGAAGGTAGGCACAATGTGGGGGTGGGGGGGCGGGGGGGGGGGGGGTGAACAGGAACAATGAGTAGTGAACAGTTGATGCACTTTTTGCTCCAAAAATTCCCAGTGGACTCATTTTTGTACTTCTTTCAAGAAAAAATAATTTGAAACAATTGAAAACTGTCTAAAAATGTTTACTTTTTTAGGTGATGTTTTATTTTAAATTTAATCAGATTAGCTTTGAGACTTGACTAGAAATAAGACAAATATTCCTGGTAAGATAGAATTTTTACAGTGCACAGTAAAAATTTCAAGCAATTTCCTTGATCCCCTCCAAAGAAACTTATTGTGAATATTCTCTCTGGATCTTCTGAACTCCTGATTGATGCCATTGTTGTACAGAGCAGAAAAATGTTGCCGAGAGGAATTGTACCGTGGTGGTTGTCTGTACTGTGTAGCTTCACACAGCTGATGTAATGTTTTTTCTTTGTTAGACCACAAACCAATTGAGACTGAATCAACAGTGTGTCAGCTGGTTGAAGCCAAGTAGTGCACACCATTTTGCATCAGTTGTTTCAATATCTCGTCTCACACAATTGCCATTATTTTTACTAATCATTTAAATCAATTATTTTAACCATCCCCGTTCCTTTGTACTAAAATATCTTTGAGGCAACACAGCATTTGACATTATGGCATTGGCACTAAAAGCCACCATGTGTGCCACAGCTTGTAAGAGGCTATATAAGGATCCCTACAATCAAACTTATCACTATTTCTCCCACTTGCCTTTTGGGAGGAGTAGCGAACAGGCCCCAGGTGGTGTTTGAAATGAGGCTACATTCTTTCTTTCTTGCTCTGACGTCTGTTTACACACTCTAATTCCCGCAACCTCCAACTCTCTGTAACAGGAATATCTGCCTATTTTCTCTCAACTCAATATATATTCATCAGTCCTTTAACTGCACAAGGATTTTCAATGTAAACATCCCTGACAAGACTTGCTCTCACAGTGTTGTCACCCAGGAAGTCATTTGCGGATCATGCTCATCAGAGCTGTCCAAGATCAACATTGTCTGGCGTGTGAACAATCAAACAAATGCCTTCTGGATTGTCTTGATAAATCAGTGAATGAAGACAAAAAAGAAATATCAGAGTAGTCCCATCGAATAAACAAAAGATATACATATTTCATGGAATGCATAATTGATCATTTTTGCTCGCAGGGTGTCCTTTGCAGTTTGTGCTGAGCACTGGAGACGTAAAAATAAAACATGTAGTGGGGTAAAGTCATTAAAGCAGTGAGTAGTGACATGACTCTCGCTCGAGTTCAGTGTCGCTGCATTGGTACAAGCGTTAGTGGATAATTGACCAGCCATTAATCACATGCACGGTGAACTGCCTGCTAAGGAGGTCGCCGTCTTTCTGCTTAGTGGGTCCGGTTCACATCACGGGTCCGTCACAGAATTGGCCTTTTGCACTGCAACTACATTTAATACAGTACAACATCTTCATGTGTACCTGTACATAAATATACCCTGGCGGCTAGGGAAAAGTTCAAATCAAGAAATCTGATTGGACACAAAAATTTAACTTATTGACACATACTGGAAGCATTGCAGCCGAGAGAAACAATACTAAAGAGAATGACTGTTGGGAATAAATTAATTAAATTAAATATTTTTCATTATTTAGGTCGTAAATGTAGGTCAGTGCTTCTGATAAAAGTTAGGCCAGCAGAGAAGGCCTTGCTGGTGCTGACCATTCACCACAGCCTAAAGTCATGGAGCTATTGGTTGCACAGGTTGACAAAAATTGGATGGACAAGACAGATCCCCACAGAGACGTATATGCCACAGTAAATTGTGGTATCGCACCAACACACACAAAAAAAAGCCCCCCCCCCCAAAAAAAAAAACAAGCATAATTGGAGTTAATCATAAAGATGTTCACTGAGCCAAAAGCCTGAGATTAAAATATTTGGGTCCAAATGTGGAACTTTAGATGCTACCTGTTTTCATGGGACAGTGACAGTATGTGTGTTTGTTTTCTCTTTGTGCAGCCAATGACACAGAGACCATACATCACAAGCACCATGGGGCCATCTGTGGAACAGTCTGACAAATGTCTCTCTCCTTTGTCATAAGGACACACGTAGCACACAGCCTGCGATGAATCCCTCTTCGTCGACACGTTTATTTGTCACGCAGGTATTTATCCCCGCAGTGTCGTGCACTGTATTACCAAGGCTGACAAGTCTGGCAGTCATTACCACCAAGGCCATCCTCCTGCACAATTTGGATGCTACTGCCGCCCCCTCCTGTTGTGGCCCCTTCAGCATCGCATGAAAAGACGCAAAAGCCCTCATTGACCTTCACACAATTGCCAAGAAGGGGAGAGAGGATCTGTTGTTTAAAATAAAAAAAATCACTCTTTCCCTAAAAAAAAGTGCTAGTCATGACCTTGGGCCAACATAGAGCATGTATCAATGATGAAATCTTTCATGTTTATCTTGTGTCGTAAGCAGCTGGTGGTCAAGACAAGGAGACACTCTTGTGGATGTGATTGCCTTATGGTCAATCTATCCATCTCTTTCGGTAAATACGGCCGAGGGGCCATCAGACAAGGTCGAGGACACGAAGCTTCTTATGTCATCACGTGTGCCGAGCGCTTTCTGTATCATACCCACCAAGTCCATCACCTCTTCACCTGTGGACATTCAAAGGTATTGGGACACCTTGCTCGTTAGATTGTCATCTCCACCTGTTCTCCTGAGCACTGTTCCTTGTGTCTACCAATCAGCTCTCTCCAGCCACTTGTGTCTTGCCCAGGTGTGCCTCGTTGTCTTCTCAGTTTGTTTGTATTTGGTTCCCTGCTTACTTTCTGTTTGTGTTGGTGCATTGTTGTCAAATGTCACGTGTCCTTCGTCCTGTTATGTTTCTTGTAGTTGTGAGGCTTTTTTTTGTTTGTTTGTTTCCTTGTGTTTTGGGATTAAATCCTAAACTCCTGCCTGCATCTCTGCTTCCCTGCACTGGGTTCACCTTTTGCCTCATGAAAACCATGAAAAACCATGCAGAACTTTCAAGTGTTCCCATAAAAATAGAAGCATACAATTGTCAATTGCCATGCTAATAGGAGGAATTAACAGGCTGGATTTACGCTACATGGTTCCAACGATAGTGATTATTTTTTTTTCTTCTCCCAAGTGGCCCAATTGCATCATCGCATAGGATTGCATATCTACAGATTGGAATTGGGCCTCTTCCAAATGTGGATGCAGATATCTACCAATGCAGCTGCAGTACAAGTGGACAGATTGGCAAGAAAAAGATCAATGATGCATATACACACATCCCTACCCAAACAACAAAATCGTGGTCAAAACACAAGTGATAAATCTAAACAACAATGAAAGCATAGACCATTAAATAAACATGGTATATTAGAGACCATTACATCAGGAAAAACCTTTATGTTGTTGCTATACAAAGTCACTCTAGTTGTTGTTTATGCACGCTATGGAGGATGTGTACATGCGGGTGTCTTCACGTTCAGTAAATGTAAGCACAGTGATTTTCGCTGTCACTCACTGATGAGAATATGTACAGTTGTTGCTAAAATAAAAATATGGGTCATAATTACATGTTAATTAGGGCTCTTAATTATTTATTGAAACCGTTCTTTCGCTATGTTGAAATAATCATACAATGTCCAATCTTTTACTAATAAGTAGTGCTGAAGGTTCCAGAATGCCTGGTAAGGCCAAGCCCAATTAGCTGCTTGTTAGTGATCATGATTGACGACAGCATCATAAAATAGTAAAAAAAATCATCAGTTTGACAGCACTCATTGGACCGACCAATACTCAGAACAACAAGTCCAAGAACCTCAGTGAAAAATTAACACTATTGGGGAAAGTCTTTTCTAAACCACCATGGCCATTTCTTAAGAAATGCATATTCCAAGATCATATGTTTTTGTTCAAGTTCAATTGCAATTTTAACATGATGACCGTTTTGGCAACTGCTGCTGCTCCAGTTACGATGTGTTTGTTGAGCATGCACAACGAAGGGGATAGACCATTTTTGTGTGCGTTTCCATAAGGCACTCCCACTTACACACACCTACGCGCACACACACACACACACACACACACACGCGCGCGCGCGCACACAGCGAGTCAGAGGAGGGTGAAAGCAGAGGAACAAAAACTCACACTCCAAAGAACTTGGCCCTCTGGAGTTAAATCTGCACACACCGATAGAGTCACTTGTTGGTAATGAGGGCCTGGAATCCAAATCAATTATGAATGTTCCATCAGGAGGCTTGGGGGCCATATCAAGGGAGCTAGGTAATGAGAAGTGGAACACAGAGAAAGAAAGTGTGGCCCTGCAGGCTATGATGTCTCCAGGCAGCATGTGATTCAGCGCTTTAAATACATTTGCATTCTTTCACATGGCAGGAGGGATTATATTTTATTTAAGTGTCGAACAATAACGCGGCGAGACAAAGTCTTTGATTCTTGGATAGATGAAAAGTGTTTCTTTTATGACAGATATGGCCTGACTCAACTGAACTGCTGTTTCGTCTATGTGAAGTGAGTGGTGAGGGGGAGTAAGTGGGTTAGTTCTGGCCCTACTGATCCCAACAAGTCGTCACGTTCTGCGTTTGACGTTGGCCAGAGCCTCGTGCGCTGCAGCTCTCCATGATTGATTCTTGTTCGGGGCCATGCCTTTGGGCCTTATTAAATCAAAATGTAAACTCACTCTTAGAACAGATTGCAGGGAAAATGCCAGTAGTCACCAGCTCCCCACCCCCACCACCATCCTTAGGGCTGAACCTTGATTGCTCTGACAAGCTAAAAAGCCAGAAAACCCTTCAGTGCCCCTTCCGTGCTTACTTTTTACTCGGACTTCTCCAGTGCCATAAAATTGGGAGAGGATTCTTCCTCCATTAATAGAAACAAATAGTTTGGACTGTGTGAAATGATTCTGGCAAATATGTTCTTTTTTGGCCATTGTTTTGTGAACATAAGTGTGATTATGTTTTTGTAATCCTATCCACAAACAAACACGTGAGTAAACACAAGCTTGTTTTCACAGGCAAAATGACCAGATTTGCTCAGCGATGCACAAAATCATCCACAATTTAGAGTGTAAGTGACCCCAAAATAATGAAATACAAGTCTATAAGACGAGCTGTGTTGATACGTTCAAAAAAGCGATTATTTCTTCATGAAATGTATCTTGTATTTTAAATTATTGTAAGCTGCCGCTGCCAATTCAATTTACTGTCGTTATTGCAATCGAGACAACAAAAACGGCATGAACACTACCCTTCAGGTATCGAACTACCATCTTAATATCGATCACAGGACTCCACAAACATAACCATATCTCCGCTGACAATCATGAGTCTCCTCCCCCAACCCCGAATTTTGGCGTCTGGCATCTTCTTTTTTGTAGTGAATGACTTGCTACACACGCTATACAAAAACACAACCTTTTGCCTCTCTCGTTTTATTTTTTTTTGTTCCTGATAGCAGGTCTCTCTTCAGGTCTCTTCCTAATTTTGATTCAGTTCTACATCACAATCAAGGAGTCCGTGTCTCAGCTGATCTCGGTGTTGACCACGCACATAAGGATGTGGTAATACTGAACAGGTTTAACGTATTTGAACTTAAATTAGCTCGATACATAGGAAAACATGCCATATGCCGCAGAAAATTAATGTAATGTACAAAAGAACAGCAGATAAAGTGAAATCTAGCATGTTCAATATCGGTTATAGAGAAATTAAGTAGCATTAAATTTAGTATGACCATGAAGCTACTATTAGTTTTACGTTCATTCCTTGTGCTTTACCACACAACTGTTTGTAATTTCCCAGCTGAACCTGAAAATTATGTCAAATAAGGCACTGTCAAGAAGCCAATGTAATCAATACGACTACTGTAGATGTGGTGGTTAAGGGTGTTGCTACCGGTTTATTTTTCTCAAGAGAATTGGGGAAACAAATATGTACAGAAGACAGATTTGTCTTTGTGTTGCTTATCCCCAGCTCATGCAAATAGACACATGCAAATACATACACACACAGACTGGCTCATCGCAGGCTTCTTAAAGGGCAAGTTTGCCTACCATCTGGCTTGGAAACTGTATTAGCACAGGTTATTATGTCAACAAAATCGTTAGCCAGCACATTGTTTATATTGCTCCCAATTTGCAGTTCTTAGCTGGAATAAGACATCTAGCTCTCCATTTGAGAAGCTGAATGCTCGTTGTAGCACCACATTGTTGTTTTCTCTTTACCTCTGTGTGGCTTTTTTCTCAATTATTTTTTTGTGGGCTATCTCCCGTCTTCTAACTCAACTGTACTTTTAAGGATCCTCTCTTTAGATATTGGTAACAATCCACACACTGATAAAATAATATTATAAAATATTAAGATTAAAAAAAATACAAACCTGTTTATAATTGATAAGAATCGTAGCATTGCCGAATCTTGAATGATTTGAATGACATTTGCTATATTTGTGCAGGTTCAGAAGCTGTTATGTCGGTTCTGATCTAAATTGCATCTTACCAACAAATTAAATGGAACACATTTAAACAATTATGTAGTCTGTATCTCTAGCAAATCTCGTCACGCCAGTCTGTAATTTGTATAATGTTAAATAAAGATACAAATAATCCATCCCAGGGTCAAACTTGTTATTCCATAGTGTTTTTTTAGGAACTTACTTATCTCTGACTTTAAAAAATAAAGTTGTTTTTTTTAAAGAAGATTTTGAGTCAGAATGAATTGAAACAGCACATCCGTTGTTCTTGCTTGCCATTTGTTAGGATTCGCCAAAATGTTCTGATATACTTTGTACACAATTTGCACAGTGCATACAATTAGACATGGACTATGTTTGAGTCCATGATTAATGATGATTAACGGAAGGATCGTACATTATATTTGCTGAGGAACAATAGTTTGTATCAGCACACTCATTTCATAGCACCAACATTGATGAATAATCCAATTTGCAGAAACGTTAGAGCTAATTGCAGCATTCACGCAGTATGATAGCCATGAAGCTGCTACGTGCATACACAAACACACTCAAAGAACTGAAGGCTGAAACCAAAAGAAGAAATAGGTCTCATTTTCACACCTGTAGGCGTAGTTGAATGTGCTCCCGCATAAGACAAAGGCCAGGCCCCTTTTTACTGTAGCCATGAAGCACCTGATTAAAACATGGGAACACTCTTTATATATGTTATATGTTATATGTACATATGTTACAGTATATGTTACGATACAAAGTTCCTTTGACATACTAGAGTTAACTGTGTTCGAGTCGACTTCATGAGTTGATATGAACAGATCAGGTCACATTTCCGATGTGCAATCTACAGCACTTTTGTTTGAGTGAAGTCTTCAAAGCTTATCAAGTGAAATGTGAAGTCTACTTTTGGATCAGCAATCTTTGTATTTTTAATAACGTGGACTAAAAATCCCTTTCACTTACAATTGCACCTTTTTTGATCAATTAGTCACTTGAACGCCACGAGGCGTGTGAATCAAATCTTGGCGGTTAGTGAAATGAAAACTTCTTTAATATTTGACCTTGGGATCAACTGCAGTTTTTTTATTTCAGAAAAAAATGACATTTAACAATCAGGCCAAGTATTTACATACATACCATAATCTAAATATCTGTCACACAGCTGTTAAAAAAAAATAATCCGTTATTACGACATTATTTGTGTTGCTCACTGTCTCACTTCGTTCATGCCAAAACATGATTGGCATTTCTTAAACCCCTGAAGCAAAATAATGTTACTTGAATGCATTTGGGGAGAGTATGGCAATTCTTAATGAGTAATTGAGCTCAAACAATGTCTTAAATGATTGACATTTATGATTGACAGTACAAATAAATATGACTAATTAAAAGTGGAGTGGGAACCCTGTGGCCCTCGACAGCATTTAGTCCGACCTTGCCATGCAATTCTAAAAAAATATAACACATAAAGCCTTAGAGGAACTGTTACAAAAGTCACCAAAATATGTAACGCACAAATAGATGCTCATATAATAATAAACGCATTCTTCATAAATTTAGTGTTGCTTTCAGAGAAATGTATAAAGGCCCCTGATAGTTAAAAGGTTTCTCTCCCCTGATGCAATATACTGTAAATGTATGTCCAAATGTTACGAATTACTATAACTAATGTACGCTATAACGACCAATGGGTCAAATATCAGCAAGAATAGCCTGGAAGAAAGAAAAGAACTCGTGCTAATGGGGCAGGTGGGCCGGGCACAAGGGAAGGGACACAGGTGTTCAGTGGACAATCTAACGAAAACAGGATGTTGATCCCTCTGCAGACACATGAGGTTAACAGTACAGGAAAAAAAAAAAAAGGTCAAGCAAAGTATCAGCGTAATCACTTGGTAAATATAAAGAAATATGGGCGAATGTGAGTTTGTAAGAAATCCCATTACTCAGCTTTTTTGCCAGATGAGCTTAACATTGAAACATAACAAAACGTTAGGTACACCTGCACCATCTAATGAGCTCCAATACAAGAGCTGAATTACAAAGTCTTTAAAATATAATGTTCTGTTCATGATAATACGGTCATTTTTAATATATACAGTAAATACAACAGTGCTGGTGGGGAAGAAGTTGGCAAAAGTTAGCTACTTGTACTTCTCCTTCATTCTTTAATTAGGGATCTTTGCAATGAAGTAAAAACAAACTTCAACTCGAGTTTTTTTTTTTTTTTTTTTTTTCCTGGTATTTGGAGCACAAAGGCATTTGGAACAACGAGGCAGGTGGAAATGGCTTATGTCTCCTTGGTAGCACACTGAGATAAAACCAGGTGGCTGCCAAACACAGACACACACGCACGCACACACACGCACGAAAACACACACACACTAAATACATTTGTGGGCACACAAACACTGTCAATATTTTACCCCTTGCATTTGCCAAAAATGAACTAGATGTGTTTGTGGGGAAGAAAACATACACAAATCTAAACTTAGCTGTGTTCCACACATACACACACATTGAGTCAGCCGAAGACCCCCCCCCCCCCTCCCCCCAGGTGAAATCCCAGAATATCGTCCCAGAATATCGACGGCATGATTCTCCTCTTTAGAAGTGTTCGCTATTCTTCTCCATGTCACGTATCTTTTATGAACACAAAGAGGAAGAATAAAAAAGAAACTGTTCAGGCAGATATCCTGCCTTCATCAGAAGAAATCATTCTCATCCTGACTGCACAGTCACCAGCGAAGTCTATACAGGTGAAAAAAAACAAGAGTTGTTGATTTCCACCATGCACCTTCTTGAGGGAGACAATCGTTACCTCTACCAAGGAGGTAATAAGTTTGTTTTGGTAGCACTATTATGCAAAAATGACTTCATCTTGCAGAAACCTACATTAAACACCAACAATTCAGGTGTGGCCCATATCCAAATGAAGGAATCACCGTTGCCTTGTCTCAATGAATCGGCAACTTGCCAAAACAAACGCCTCTTCCATAATAGATGCCTCCCGCCCTACCCATTCACTGCCAACTCTCCTAGTTAACATGGACATTTGACTTCTAAAGACATCAGTGGCAGTGATTAGGAATCTGTATTTATATTACTCCATAAACACTATAATTCTCACACAGACACACAATTATTGTCTGAGCCCATTTTAACTCGGTTGCCAACCAATATGGCTGCAGATAAAGAGTTCTAGCTGAGTATGGACGGGATCACACCAAAATGTTGTGTGCATTCACATTTATGTTCTAAGGAGATATCTGTGGAGATTGTCATCCAGGTCATGGTAATCCGCAAGGGTTGAATCAAGGCAAATAGACTGTTGTTGTTCGTTGAAGACATTCTCCCTATTTATGCCACGGTGGGTCTGTCCTCTAGGGTTGATCAGTAAGAGGGTGTTGTTGTTGCCTGTTGTGGTTAGTGAAAAGACCGTCCTGCATACCAATCAGGTAATCACTTGTGGCAAAACAGTTTGTTTGTGGCACTCTTCCTGTAGAATGATGCAATCTTTGGGGGGGGAGATGTCAGAACAGATGTTTCAAACCTCTTCATCTGTTTAGAGACAGGTTTTCTAGTTTATCATTGATGGCTTTTTTCACACCTCTTTCAAACCAGCAGTCCTCCCTATCCATAATTTGGACGTCGCTGTCCTCAAAGGAATGTCCCGTCTTCCTGAGATGCAAATGAGCCACCGATTCTGTTCTGAACCGGAAGAAGACACCTGCCGATGGAGTGCCATGTGCCTGTGTAATAGCTGCATAGTCTCTCCAATGTAGCGGTCATTGCACTCATCACTACACGACATAAACAAGTTTCCTTCTTGGGATTTGTCCTTGGGATTAACCGTTTTTTGTCTGTGGGTGTCAGTTGGTTAGAAGTTCATTGGTATGTAATGTTTGTAGAAAATCCTTCTGAGTTTCTCTGACAAGCCAGCCATGTAGGGGACCACCATATTTTGCCTGCTGTTTCTTTCTTCAGGCTCAGGTGTAGCAGCTCTTTATCTCTTGGCAGTGATAAATGAAGTGACGTCAGGGTTGTGTGTATGTATAAATATATACAGTGGAACCTCGATAAAACGGACCCGAATATAGCAGATATCGGGTAAAACGGACGGTCGGGACTGAACAATGTGTCCAAAAATAGTTTTGATTTGTCACTTAAAATGGCATTGACAATGTCTGTTGGTTCTAGAATTGGCCGCTGTTGTTTACTGGCGCTGTGGCACAATGCAGGAAGAGAATGGGGCTGTCGTATTTTCCGGTCACAGATATACATATAACTATATAACTAGATCCAGTTCCAAAAGATGTGCCTCCTGTGCCTACATGTTGGCCATGTTGAATGTTAGGCATTGACGTGGCGGCCATGTGATAATGGTTCTCTGTATTGTCAACTGTACATAAAGCGCTGGCAGATAGAGAGCGGCATGGCTGCAGTGTTATCTCTGAGGAATACAAAAGTCTGGAACATGCTATTTTTGGTATAGTAATAAATTTTTTGTCAAGCCATTTGCCTTTGGGAACAGATTCGGAATTAGGAAACACACTAATTTGTCGCGGCTCATGAAAGCAACTCCCCTTTGAAGAGTACAGTACGTCAACAATCTCACCATGACAAAGCAAAACAACATGGTAAGTTTGGATAAAATGTGAACCTTTCAAGCTGTTTTTTTATATTTATTTACAATATATATATATATATATATATATATATATATATTTATTTTAAAAAACATATTTTATTTTTATTTTGGTTAGTCAATTCACCAGTTGGTTACTTGGCATGTTCACACAAAGACTTTGTGGATGGTGGGGTCATTCAAGTTTTAAAAGAAGTGAACCATTGTTAACGGTGAACCGTAAAAAAAACATAACTATCTTGACTTTGATAACTCTTCTTTTGCCAAATGCTACAAGAACTCGAAGAAAAAGTTGACATGCACATCTGCTGGTGGCTCCCAAACTGACATTTAGAGGTGTATTTTCCCAGAAGGTCTGGTACAAGTCAGAATAGCACAATCTCAGGAGAAAAACTCATGATATACTGAATGTGCTTTTCATTCACATGGGTGGCTTTAGTGGCTCAAGTGGGATAAACACATACACTTAATCGGGCCAGATGTGACCATTTTTTTTCTCAGTGCCGATCAAACTCAGCAATGGCCTGATTCTCATCGTGACTGAATATCGTGTGGTGTGGGGTGTGTTGAGAGTGATTTTTTATTTTATTTTCCCCTCCGGTTGAGGATGAAAATCATTAATGAATAAACCTATTTAATATTTACGATTACAAATCCTGAAGTGCGTGGTTTACACCGAGTTCTGCTGAGCCACTGACTCAGCGATTGTGACGTAAAACAGAGCAAAATCAAATTAGGAAGCGACCTGATTAACTGTGTTGGATGTTGTTAGTTTTGTCATTCACCACGGTAAAATTGACAAGGAGAAGAGAGAGGACTTTGCAACAAGAATGTTGTTACTCGAAAAGCTAAAAATTAGCCCTGATTCTTTTATTTCTTCTTCTGCTACTATTTGTTCTTCTTTGTGCTTTCCCTGAATCTGGATGCCCTGTTGCTCTGTGCTGCCTTCTCACAGGTCAATTTTGGTACTAGGACAGACATCTGTTTTAGGGGAGGAGACTCACAATTATCAATAGAGGTACAGTATGTGTGTGGTCTGCTGTGTTGGGTTATCTCGAGTCGACCACACACCATAGCGTAATAGCAGTAAGCATACACTTGCCGATTTTTCCATCATCATGTGTGGGATCTCTCGCAATTAAAAAAGTGGATAAGATGTTAAAAATTGTTTGAAAAAAAATTGTACACTGCTCTAGAAACATTTGCTCGACATAGTCACATTTTAGAGATGATTTGATGAGACTCAGCAAGGTGAAGATAGACTGCCGAAGCAGCGCATGAACATATTGGTGATAAGATTGCCACGAAAACAGGTGGAGTGATACAGTGAAACGGTGAAAAGCACGACGGCGACGAGAAGCAAATAATGAGGGCCTCAACAACAGACAAACTGCTTTCATTAATACCATTTGTTTGTGTAAAATGTGTGACCTTTTTGACCCATCCAGCCTCCATATTCTGTCATTCTTACTCATTATGCAAGTGGCGCTAAGATCCAGGCTGACACTTGTCTCCCCAGGGAGGAATTAAACAATAAATGAATCCTCTGAAAGTTTTGAAAACTTCCGTGACGAGTAAAAATATACAAAAAATGTTGACGGGGGAAAAATAACACTTAAAAAAAGGTAATAAGACTAGAGGACATTTCAAGAAGCCATAAAAGTACCTCATAAAAGCTGCCATTAAGCCATAATAGTCTGCACTTCCATTAAGGCAAAAGCTGCACTGTATTTAGAATTTATCCTCAATTAATTCAGGAACAATACCAACCATATAACAAATTGGCGAGTAAAGCTTCAACAAAGCTACTTGTTTCATTGATTTATCCTCAGACCAATCGAAGGGAGTATAATTAGGTGTAAAGATGATTTATCATCCATCAGCTATACATTTTCTACATCTTATCCTATTCAGGGTCACAGGTGAGCCGTTATCTATCCCAGCTGACTTTGGGCAAGAGGCAGAGCACACCCAAGACTTGTCGCCAGTCAATCACAAGGCACATACAGTATAGACAACTTATGACAGTCCATCAATTACGATGATAACCTTCTGCCACCGTACTGCCCTCGTTTAAAGATAAGTATTACACACAAAGGTACACACACACACACGCACACACAGTATAAGCGAAACAGTTGGTGTGTTGTTGTTTTTTCAGTGTTCTGGAATATGCTTGAAAGTAAAAAAAAAAAAAAAACGAATTAATTGTGATTGTTTCACTATTTACAAAGCATCTAATTAATTCGATTTTATTCTTATCGAATCCCACCGTTAGTAGAAATATGTAATGAGTATCTAGCTATGGATCTATTTGTGCCTTGCAGTGATTCTCAACTGGAGGGGAGGGAGCCAAAAGTGGGTCGCGGACCCATTTTGGGTGGGTCACGGACAGCTAGTAAAAAAACTACATTGGTCGTAATCATATTCTGATTTTTTTTTCATTACAGTTCAGAGGCATACCAAGTTCCTACATAGAACATATTAGAAAAGCAACAGGAAATGTTACCCATTGTGCTGTAGTCAATAGTTTACAGCGTAAACAAGTACAGTGTTGCTCAGGCTCTGGCCTGGCAATATGCTTTTGGCAGTATGTCAAACTCATTTCAAACGACATTTAAAAATATAATGTACGGTACTTGTTTACAGAGGCTATTTTTTCAAATGCGTGGGTTCCGACTTTGCAACAATAGGGAAATGTGGGTCCCTGGGTGACACCAGTTGAAAACCAGTGCCTTAGAAGAATGCATAGTGTATGCAATTCTGATTATTCTACTGAAGGGCATAGGGCGTGGCACCCTCCCCCCTACTATGGGTGCACTAGTTTGAAATAAAATCATAATACAGTATTCCCATCAGCACAGAGTAATAGCCTCGCAACAAAGACACGCCACAGTTTTGAACCCTGCCAGGTATATCTTTAATGTGCCCAATTACTGACAGATCCCCTCAAATCATATTCACCTTTTGCCATCTTTAATTAGTTCTTTATCACCGCCGCCGGATGTGGACCGCAGGCCCGATACACCCCTGACGAGTGCATTAATAAGGACGCGTCACGCACCAAATCCGTGGGGTCTCTGTCAGCGTGCGTTATCTGCTCTGAGCGCTGTCATTTTAGGCAACACACACACGGGGTTTAATGGAATGTCAGAGACAAGTGCGTGTCGAGGAAGTAAGTGGCAGTTTTGAAGCCAAAGACTTGTACCTTGTATGGCAGTTAAGCAAATATTACCAAAGGGAGAGAATGTATGCTTTTGTTTACAGCAAATTTGCAGGGTGTGTTTATTAGCCAGCATCCTGACAGCATATATGGATTTTTAAAAAAAAATCACATTGACCTACCATGTTTTTAATTCGGGATTAATATCCCCCTGATAGAACTAAATGTGTTCGGTATTACATGTCCACTCTATTGATTTTGTTTTTTCCGGCGGGCCTCGTAGGAGAATGAGGTTTCTCCCCTTTTGTCAGCTAATTATCGAGAACTGAGATTTTTCTCTTGATTAAGGGAGCAGATCGTTGTCACTTCAGACACACGGACGCATACAAAACACATGAGGTTAGGTGGAGCAAAGTGGGCGATTGTAATTTGAGGGGTAAGGGCTCACCCCTCCTTAAGCCTCTTAAAGAGACGGGCTCTATTTTACTTGAGATTTGCTATAATAACATGGATTAAAGGTCACCATGTGTCAGAATAAGATTTCTCATATTTTAGCAGTGGAATTCATGAAAGCTATTCTGTGGCGTATGGGCAGTGTTAGGGTTTCAAGGATGATATGTTTGCCAAACTCTATTTGAAGAAATAATTAGAATTTTTTTGCCAGCCTGAAATAACCTAATCCCTTATTCATTTGACTACATAAAGTATTGATTTCCAGTCACTGATGGTATAGTGGTTTTCTCGCCTGACTGAGGAAATTTTATGTTGTTAATAAAAACGGTTTGATCCCAATTACCCCTTCTGGTAAAAGTCAAAAAGGCCCTGTTGACCATGATAAACATACCTGCAAAATGTGGGGGTATCGAGTTTTTGGGTATGGAAAACAATTTCTTTGGTTTTAGAATAATAATAACAAACAAATTAAGCATTTTTTGAGAGGGCCAATTAACCACTGAGGAGAGATAACTGCCCTTGGAAAAATTACATGAACATACGTAGTCTTCATTCTCATCATATTGCAACTTTTTTCTTTTTTTTCTTTTTGGCGTAAATTGTTGTTGTTTTATGGAAATTACATAGAATTACAACATAATCTCATAATATTTCTAGATTGTCTCAAAAAATGGCTTTATTCTCACCATAGTCTCACTTTTAAAATTTGAACTTTATCCTTGTTTTCTTTCCAGTGTGGCTCTAATACCCCTTTGTTCATCCGCGATGTGAGTCACCTTCGCATTATACCTTCCACTCTCCTCTTAAAAGACTTACTGCCCACCGAGAATGAAAGATTAAAGATGGCTTGACATCCGAGGTCAGCAATACTTCAGGTTCATAACCAGCAAACAATACTTGGATCCATCATGGAAAACATTAACTGTCCACAAAGTTGTCTCTTGTCCCATGATGGATGCCCATGGCTGCGGGTAACAGCAACAACCAGCTAATATCTTCTCAGGAAGCCGATGATAAATCAGTAATGGAGGGGATTTGATGCTAGTTTGCTTCTGCGGAGCTTGTCTTCCCCTTTGACCCGACACCATGAACGGCCCCCCATCCCAAGAGGAAGAAAGTAATTGCTCATTTTGTACATACAGCACCTTGTGACCAAACCACTACTTAATTATTTACACCCCTTCCTGCTGCCCAAGTCCAATGACTTGTACAATGATATTGAAATGTGACCAAGGTTGCAACACTGTTCTCTTGGGGATACAGTGGTACTTCGTCCCAAGTCCAACATTCCTGACCTCGTACAATTCCAAAGTAGGCCCCTGAAGTTTGAACCCCTGGCAAGCGTACCGTAGGAGAAGTCAGCAAGCATCAAAAGATGAATTATTATATAACATTTATTCCCATTATTTTCTAGTTTGGAAATTTTGACCTCAGATGCTCCCTATAGAAGGAAATTATTTCCACTTCGAATCACAATGGGAGTCCAGGCTGAAGTCTACAGTATGTTACTGAGGGTATCAAGGTGATTGGACGGTGATGTAGTGAATATGTTGAAAATGCCACAATGCACAATGTAGTGATTGATCCACAAAGCTGTCTCTTCTCCATTTTGCCACAATATTTCTGGATCATGTAGCGTCGCACAAACACTTGAGCAACTCGCTGAGTCATTGCACACACCATTCTCCCGCTGACTCATAAATCATATTGGGAAAGGAGGACCAGGTAATGTTTTTTTTTTTCCCTTCATTTTATCAATTGCAGGTGTATTCATATTTTTTTATAAATGTGCATCTCTGCTATTGTTATCCAAGTGCATCCTTTGAAAGTGAACGCTGGAAAACACTGGGTGGGCGTTTGCTGAATTGCTGCGCATAATTTATTTCGGAGGAGGAAAAAAAGGGATTATGGGTGTAGTCGCAAGTACCTCACACACACGTACACGCAGACACGCACACACACTCACGCGCGTGCACACACGCACACACAGAAGAGCAAAATCAATAAAATGGATGATAAATTGTGTTGTTTTTGTTTTGGTTTTTTTATTTGTTGTTTTGTTGTTGTCTTCCCGTGCACAAGTGAGGCATCCTGGCAACTCTGAAATGTGGGAAAATGAATTATGTATTGTTCATTTACGTTCACTCTCGCCTCACTGTATTTTAGGGGCATTAAGAGATAGTGGGATGTACACAAACACAGAGGTTAAGAATTAGGCGATTCCTGGAGGATTGTATATGAATGCAACGCATCTGTCGTTGCTGTCAGCCTGTTTTCGCCTCATGGCACTAATCCAATCTTCATGAAAGGAGGAGAGATTAATTCAAATAAAAAGCAAATATTCTGCAGTGCCGAGGTAATGGGAGGAAAGAGGCGGAGGAGGAAGAGGAGGAGAGCACTGGAGACGATCCTCCCATCCCAAATTAGTCTAATCAGGTCGTCTGTTTTGACGTCATATCTTCTCACACTCGCTTCCCTGCCGTTGAGTGATTGCCATTTATGAGCAACTCCATCAGACCATAGTTACCCTCACTCCGTGATTATCAATCACATCAGACGTCGTCACAAAGTGAGGGGAAGGTACAAATGGAAAAGAATGTCTGTTTGCAGAATGAATACAGAGGGGAAGATAAGGACACTAAGCCAGATGTTGTATTCTCAGGCTCGTCTTTGGAGTTTTCCCCGCTCGCGGAGCGAAGGCGTCTGTGCGAAACAACATGGGAACAGTCGCCTCAACTTGGCGGCAGACGAAAACCAGGTGGTCAACACACAGACGGGAGGCAGCTCAGGCAAAACTTTTGTTACAACTTAACAGCAATAGAATGGCACCGTACTTTGGACCGCCACCAAATTGTGCATCATCAAAGAAGTCCTCCTTCTGCGGCTGACCTCCAATCAACCATATATTCCTAACGCTCCTGCTCAGGGTCCTGGTGAAGATGATGCTATTGTTTCTGTGCATTTGGGATGGCTGGGCATGTTGGTTGAGCTCTTTTCTAGAATGCAATCCAGTAAGCCCGCGTTTATCCACCAGGGGTTAGGTTCCAAACCACCCCTGCAATAGATGTAATCCGCAAAGTAGCCACCACGTATTTCTTTGATTATTTATACATATTTTAAAGCTGTATGAACACCCCCAGACTCTTATTAATCTTCCCCACACTGCTATTAACCCCTACCATACAATTATAAACACGTTCTATACTTTTAAACACCTTTTCAACTCTTAAACATAGAGTAATGCACAGTCGTACTGTACATTATGTCCATTTTATTCAAAATCTGTTTTATTTTTGAGGGTTTTTTTGTTTTATTTTTTTAAAGTTTTAATGTTTTTTGTCGAGGAAGTATTTTACCACAAAAATAATTATAGTACACACTCAAAATCCTGGGAAATGGTGAATTATGCATGATATGAATATGATATAAAAATCTGCAATGCACTGAATCTGCGATATAGTGAGGGACCACTGCAAATAAATTGTTATTATTCTTGGAAAAATTATATATACTTTCCTAGATCCGTATTCAGCAAACAATAATTTAAACCTCTTAAAACAAAATAATTGGCTTCATCCAAACATGTTTATTCAAATATAATAGAGATTGTACACAACAGAATGTCATGGCAAGGTATTTTACTGTTGTTTTAATATCGATTCAACTGTATAGACTGATATTGGAAAAAGGCACTAAAACTAGTCATACATGTATTTGTGCTACCAGTAATTTGAATGTGCGCCTTATTTAACTGTCACGGTTTATGTTGTTATTTTGTTTGTTTGTTTGTTTTTATCAAACCATGACTTTAGGTTGTGTGTGTATATATATATATACTGAATGAATTCCAGTTTTAAATTAGTTTCCTGTGAAAGATTTTATTAGAATATCATTATATTTGTTTAATATTGTAAAGGTATATGAAGAAAAAAAATCGGCACATATCGGTAAAATCGTTGATTTTTGCCGATATAAAAAAAAAGGCTAATATTTGTTATCTGTCTTTCGTCATGTGCTGTGTCGGTGCTGGGTTCAATTCAGGAACAGCATTCAATATGAGAGGTGGTTAAGAACAAGAGATTTTGGCAATGTTGTACAGTAAACGGCATGGAGAAAACCTACTCTGTATCTTAGCAACCGGGGCCAAATATGGAAAGCCTCGTGCTTGGCCACCTTTGTCTCTGCGCTGTCCTGTGTCTAACCCCACAGTGAAAAACAACAAAAACCAAGCGCAGCCATGACGGAAAATACACATGAATTGAAACATTTCAGTTCAGACAGGAGTGCGTCAAACAGGAGACGTTTTGGCGCTGTTTAGAAGTGATTTTAGGGTGAAAAAGATGTGACTAGAGTTGTTCAGTAAACTACATAAGTAAAATGGAGGAAATAACACATCCCGTAATGTAGTAAAGGAGGCACAGCGATGGACGGAGATCTCCGCTATGTTGAACATAAGTGAAAGTGGTGTAATTCTTAGCATTTTTAACAATAGAAATGTTACCTTAAAACAGGGGTGTCACACTCATTTTTGTCGCGGGCCACATTGAGAGATATGGTTTTCCTCAGGGGGCCATTATGATTGTAAAAAAATATCAATGTTTAATCGCCTCATCATATTATTACACATAGACAACAAATTGATGGATAACTAGTTTTGAAATCAGAAGGCAAGGATAATGGTTTGTTCAACTATTGTTCAAGTAACTGTAAAAGGGGTTTGGAGGCAAAACATGCTTACAATAGTTCATTACTATTTATTACAATTTGGAACAAATTTGAGCAAGAATCATGGAAGTTGACACACATGATTTGAATATGCAAGCTTCAAGTGGACGCTTTCTACTTTTTAGCCTCCTAGAATGCAACATTTATTACAGCTATGGAGACATCCTTGGTGGCGGTAATAATCTTGCACTATAAAATCTCATTTTTTTCCTCCTCCAAATAAAGACAATGTTTTCCCGCCGCTCACCGTATGTGCAGCCTTGGCGGAATTTCTTAACTGAATTATGTAGCAATTGGCTGCAGCTTTCCTGTAATAAATCTGCACCCCTGCTGAAGTGTCCACAGACTGGAGGGTTCACGAAGCAAAGCCCATCAACGGCGTCGTTCAGCTTGTGCTTGGTTCCCTCTACCTCCTTGTAAAAACAGACACCAGACCATCCATATCTAAAGGGCTTTTCTGCATTTAGAAATGCTTCACTCAAAAGTCCGGCGGCTTCCTTATTAGGGAGGGGGGAGGGGGGGGGATGATACAACTCTAGCTAGTGCTGGAAATATGATGACTATTCAGGAATGGAGAAGGATGCTGACTCGTAGCATCCTCAGGAAACGGGCAGACATAATGACTTGTATGCACAGTGGAGAGGTCTGATTTTAAAAAGGACAAAATAATAAGAAATTACGTCCACCAGCCAGGTAATGGAATCACTTGTTAATGCTGTGCAAAGTGCATTTTTCATTATTTTCCTAAACTGAAGGTGTGTGAGTAATTCATGAATCATGATGAAAAATATTCATTTAACAAATGAAATGTCGACTTAACATAATGTTTTCATATCAACTACTTCCAAACAAATGTCTTTTCTTGGTTAAACACAAAAATATTTCGTTCACTTAACATTCGCTTTTTGTTGTTGTTGTTACTGTTGTAGTTGTCGACATCCCAGTTTTTAAAATTGAGGGTTTGAATCTCAGCTCTGGCCTTCCTGTGTGGAGTTTGTTTGTTCTTCCTGTGCTCGTGTGGATTCTGGTGTCCTCCCACCTTCCAAAAGCAGAAACTAGAAACTAACCAAACCCAACTCTAAATAGTCCATAGGTGTGAATGTGAGTGTGAAGAGTTGTCTATATGTGCACTGTGATTTAATGGCAACCAGTCTCTCGCCGAAAGTCAGGTGGGATAAGGTCCCGCTCACCCACGAGGCTAATGAGGATAAACAGTATGGAAAAATGGATGGATGGACCAATAAAGGCCTCACCCCGAATAGACACTTCCCCCATCTGCCACTAATATTGTGCAAATTCTGATCTTTTTATTCTATTTTACACCCACTCTGTTAAATTAATAGTGGGGAAAATGTATAAGGGTCCGTGGTGTTTGTGGATCAATAGTGTTGGACGGTTTCTCGGTATGGGTGACACAGCTTTCCAGTTATTTGGAATTGCATTAGGGTAGGGGAGGAAGGCAGAGATGATGAAGCGTATCAATCATTCTGTCTCTTTTTTTTATTATTTTTTTTGTCCCGTTCAGCTGTTCAGTCAAGCAGAATGGAAAATCTGTATCCCTTTTATGCCGGAACAGTTTTATTGTGTCACAGTGGAGTTTTTAAGCTTCCGCTGTGGTATTATAATTGAGGTTTATTGAGAATCAGACTTGATCAGTCGAACAGAACAAAGCGTATCAATCATTCTGTCGCCTGTGTGAAGTTATTTGGGGGTCGACGGAATGTGCAATAATGAAAGTTCACTCGCTCACCTCCAAGGGGGTCGTGGGTGAATTTATTTCCTTTTGCTTCGATCCAATCGAGATCACGGGGACCAAGATCTCTGACGATACATGCGAGACTATTTTCCCATTCCCTGTGGCACATTCCTTTGTCATTATCCACCATTTAAGGGAAGGGTAACCAATATATGACACAATCCAAACACTAAACAGCCTTTTATCTCTTACACATATAATTGCTCTTCCTCTTCTATTCAGTAACAGAGGGATCAGCGGACCCCTCAGATGAGATCTGATAATATTATTGTAGACCTGCCCACTCCGCTGTCGCGGTATTAGCGTGCGTGGTTGCGGTGTAGAATTGTTAAAGTGAGATTGATTGAACCTAGCTGATGTGGAACTCTGGTGTGTCACAGTCATTTATACAGGGGTTGCCTCATAAACTGTCAATCAGATGGATGGCTGGCGTGGTGGCGTGGAGAAAGGTAGGATTGAGGGAGTCACCTCAGAGGTGAGGATGAAGTTGCAGAACACCCTATGGTGCAGCTATGTCCTTGAGCGTGCAGCAACATAGATTTTGGAATAAATAATGTATTATAAGGAGCCATGCAGATGGCAAAAACAGATTTATATGTTTAGAGAGTGGGTGAAGGAGTGACTGATGTCTTATAGAGATACATAACCCATCCATCCATCCATTTTCTGAGCCGCTTCTCCTCACTAGGGTCGCGGGCGTGCTGGAGCCTATCCCAGCTGTCATCGGGGAGGAGGCGGGGTACACCCTGAACTGGTTGCCAGCCAATCACAGAGCGCATACAAACAAACAACCGTTCGCACTCACAGTCACACCTACGGGCAATTTAGAGTCTCCAATTTATGCATGTTTTTGGGATGTAGGAGGAAACCGGAGTGCCCGGAGAAAACCCACGCAGGCACGGGGAGAACATGAAAACTCCACACAGTCGGGGCCGGTGATTGAACCCGGGTCCTCAGAACTGTGAGGCTGACGCTCTAACCAGTCGTCCACCGTGCCGCCAGATACATAACCAATGTGTTAATTTAAGTCTGTCCTTTATAGGCACATGACAGTTCAATTGAAAAGCTGTAACGAATACAGTAGAATCTGCAAAGTCGAACACCTGCTGAAGTCATATAAATAGGCGTTATAAAGGATTGTTTCGACAAGAGTGTCTTGCTTTTGCTGTTTTTGTGACACAACCGCAGAAGGCTGCTAGTGATGCCAATGTGGAAAGTGTCATCATAACCATTAAACCGGAAATTGATTTAGAACGTACAGGAAAGATATAGCATTAAGATATAAACATTACAACAAATTACTCTTAGTTGCCACGTATTTTCCAATACGTCAGGGGCTCTGCTTGAATTATTCTAATATCAGTAAAGATAGATCCTGTGCTAGTTATTGTTGTTGGAATCCTTGTGCAAGACTTTAAAGTGAATTACCATCGTAGGACCTGATAAACTGAATGTCTGACTGTCTGGGTCTGGGTGTTATCTTGGCGTTGCTATGTTCATCGGGGTTCAGTGTTGGTGGCAAAGGCAGGTGGCAAGAGTAAAAGGCAGCGAATAAAGCAGGAAGCGGATTGCGCTGAGAGAAAGGTGTGTGGCAACGTGACAGCCACAGTGACATCGAGAGGGAGGAGGACATGAAAAAAATGGGAACGTATAGGAAGCCAATGGGTGCTGGGTCTGTCAGGCATGCAATGTGTTATCATGATTTTTCTTTCTTTTTTTTATTTTCTTTTTCTTTTTTTAAGCCCCACAGCAGAATATAGTGAGGGCAATATTGTATGTGTGGCCCATCGATGTCATAGGGGATTGTAGCTGGGTTTGACACTAATTAGGTAAACTTCGCACCTCACTGAAGTGAGATAAGACTCTTTGAAGGGTGAGTGATGTGCACAGGTAAAAGAATGGATATATGTGTGGGAACTGGTGCAGCACGGTGGACGACTAGTTAGAGCGTCAGCCTCACAGTTCTGAGGAGCGGGGTTCAATCCCCGGCCCCGCCTGTGTGGAGTTTGCATGTTCTCCCCGTGCCTGCGTGGGTTTTCTTCGGCACTCCGGTTTCCTCCCACATCCCAAAAACATGCACGGTAGGTTGATTAAATTGCCCATAGGTGTGAATGTGAGTGCGAATGTTTGTTTGTTTGTATGTGCCCTGTGATTGGCTGGCAACCAGTTCAGGGCTGTACCCCGCCTCCTGCCCGATGGTAGCTGGGATAGGCTCCAGCACGCCCGCGAACCTAGTAAGGAGAAGCGACTCAGAAAATGGATGGATGGATGGATTTTAACCTAACCGCTAAATCCCCTAATAGATCGCTCAAATCTCAAAATAGTAATCAGCCACAATGCTCCAAAATACTAGAGCAGTATATGGATGACTTTGGTCTCGTTGACATATGGAGGCTGAAACCCCGTACAAAAAGAGAATACACATTTTGGTCAGTTCACCGTTCTTTCTCAAGAATAGATTTATTTCTTTCAAACAATTCGGCAACTTAAAGAATTACTCCAAAAATACATCCACTCATAATCAGCGACCACACACCGATTTCTCTCAATTAAAAAATGTAATCAAATTTGGGGCCCCCGCTGACATGGCGCTTCAGCACGTCCCTATTGAAGGACCCAGATTTTGATTCTTTCGTGAGGAAGGAATGGGATGAGTTTATGAAGTTCAACAACTCCCCAACCATATCCCCATCTCTGTTGTGGGAAACCGGTAAAGCTGTTTCGAAAGGTCGAATCATATCATATTCTTCGTAAAAGAAAAAACAAGAACAAAAATTGGAAAATGGAATTGAGGAAAAAATTAAACACCTAACAGAAGAATATGCAATTAATCCGATAGATACGCTTAGAAACCAACTTCAAAAGGCAAAACATCAGGGAGACGTTATCTTATTAAAAAGAACAGATTTTTTACAACAACAGTTAGGATACACTAAGTTTGAGTAAAATAATAAATCGGGAAAGTTCCTTGCGAACCAACTTCAGCACAATAAAGAAAAATCATTAATTACAGCCATTCAAGATTCAAACGGCAACTGTACACAGTCACCGTTAGAAATAAATGACATTTTTTACAATTTTCCTAGCAGTTTATACGCATCTTCGAATAACCCAGATCAAAAAGAAATTGAAACTTTTATTAAGGATCTAAACATCCCTCAATTAAATACACAAATTAAAAACAGCCTTGATGTTCCTTTAACCATCACAGAATTACATAACGCATTAAAAAATATGCAACCGAGACGGGCGCCTGGTCCGGACGGAATCCCTGTTGAATTCATTAAACATTTTTGGCCGATACTAGCGCCTCTATTTTTCAGAACAGTCAATGAGCTAAAGGATAAAGGTAGAATTAGTAGCCATATGAACACAGCTTCAATTAAGTTATTACTAAAGGCAGGTAAAGACGCCACTCTCCCGACGAATTATCGGCCCTTATCACTGATTAATGTAGATATCAAGATTATCTCGAAAGCCCTCGCAGCGAGACTTGAAAAGGTACTTCCGTCGATAATCCACTATGACCAGACATTAAAGGTAGAAGTTCAACAAATAATGTCAGACGACTGTTGAATTTAATAAGCATGTCACAGCGTAAAAATCTAAACGCAATCATCATGTCACTTCACGCAGAGAAAGCTTTCGATAAAGTTATTGGGGCTTTCCTGTTTGCAGTACTTTGCAAATTTGGCTTTGGAGTTTAATTTATACATTGGATAGCAACATTATACAATTTGACGAAAGCGACAGTCACCACAAATAGGATCACTTCACAAAGTTTTACATTACAAAGAGGAACCAGACAAGGATGTCCACTCTCAACAATGCTATTTGCAATATTTATCGAACCTCTTGCTGCCGCTATACGTCAGAATGCTAATATTAAAGGTATCTGCTCACTAGTGACAGAACACAAAATCAATCTATATGCTGATGATATTCTTCTTTACTTACAGGAACCCAAGTATTCTCTTCAGGCAGTCTTCAATCTCATTAAAACATTTTCACAAATATCAGACTACTCTATTAACTGGACAAAATCAACAATACTCCCAATAACAGCAAGCTCATGGACTCCTGCAGATCAAATCCCAGAGTACCGTATGCCTATGGGAAACATTAAGTACTCAGGTATCAATATTTCGTCAAAACTCACAGGGTTTACCAATCTAAATTACACACAACTTCTGGAAAAAATCTCCGCTGATTTAAGACACTGGAATAACTTGCCAATATCATTACTGGGAAGAATAGCTACAATAAAAATTAAAACCTTACCAAGTGCGTTCCTATGTCTCAAAAATACACTTTCATTTGGTTTGGAAATATTACAGACAGATCAGATTCACCACACTGTCTCCATGTTACTGTGTAGCTGTCAAACTGATTTTAATTTATTGAGCAAGGAGATGCTAAACATTGCCTATCCCTGGCTTTTCATAGAGTAGCATATTAAGAAGAATGGAAATTGCAGAAAGCTTGAGAGTGTCTGTCACTTATCGATTATCAACTGATTATCTATTAAAGTTACATCCGATTAGTGTTGGAATTGTTGTTCGGTATTTTTGAATGGGATCCATACTGTAACAAATGGAAATGCCACGTTTTCAACATTGGGCTTGAAATGATGCAGAGACAACCACAGTCTTTTTTGGGTGGAGGGGGGTTAATAGTAATGGTTTTAGGATTGAGGGACCCCAGTGTGGCGGGTGGCAATGATATCGCCACAAAATGTTATTTACATTCACTTGTATTTACAGGAAACACAAACCAAACACTTGCATTTTCTCCCATGAATTATTCTTGAAAATCCAGTTTTTAAACAGGATGAAGATTAATCCCTATTTACTGGTTGCCTTGTTCCACTTGACGTTTGTTAGCCTATCACCCTTTGAGGGTACTTTCTATAAAGGGTAGGCAGTGTCCATCTCCACTCTTTGAACATTGTGTCTTCCCTTCTGCTCCCGTCAACGCTGGTATGTAGCGGTTGTTGCTTTTGTTTTGATGTACAGTAAAATTAGCTCTTTTGCTGGTTTACAGACTGCTCTCAAATCTCCCATTGTGTCGGGACGACTCTCAGATGTGGGCTGGTTGATGTCACGAGCTGCCTCGGGTGTGCCTCTCCCTCATTGGTGCTCCCATTCTCTCGTCAATTACTGCAAGTAATAGAAATTCTGCTGCTTTGCCTTTGCCCGCTTAGTGCTTCGCCTGTGCTTGCTTCAAACTTCTCCTTCACCTGCACCACTACAGCGTTGCCTGCTGTTCAATACTCTCACTTCGCTCAGCGCTTTGCTACAGGTCAGCACAAAGTCGTAGAAAACAAAGTCTGGACACTCTTTGATCTCACCACACAGCTCTGTGATTGGTTAATTCGTCGCCACATGGTTTAAGAACACCATGTTGTCAACCTGGCTCTCTAATCCCAGAATTACTTTGCATTAGCCTTTGTCGATTTTGGTCTTTTTTTTGCTTGGATTTTTGGGATTTTGGGCAAAATGGTTTGTTTAGTGGATCCTTTAAACAGATGAATAATTCATTTGTATTGTGTCAAAAATTATAATTTTTGAAAAGGGGGGTACAATCACCCCACCCCATTCTGGCGGCCTTGGTGAAATAAAAAAAAAAATGTAAAAAAAAATAAAAAAATATTGTCTTAATAATGTGAATTTATTTCATTTATAGTTCACTGACAGCGGCACGGTGGCCGACTGATTAGAGCGTCAGCCTCACAGTTCTGAGGACCCGGGTTCAATCCACGGCCCCGCCTGTGTGGAGTTTGCATGTTCACATGCATTAATTGGAGACTCTAAATTGCCCGTAAGCATGACTGTGAGTGCGAATGGTTGTTTGTTTCTATGTGCTCTGCGATTGGCTGGCAACCAGTTCAGGGTGTACCCCGCCTCCTGCCCGATGACAGCTGGGATAGGCTCCAGCATGCCCGCGACCCTAGTGAGGAGAAGCGGCTCAGAAAATGGATGGATGGATAGTTCACTGACACAATGCTAATCTCAAATTAACATTAAATATATACAGTAAGAGGTTTCTGTGGAAAATAAAACTAATTAGATAGTCATTTGCATTGTATAGTGACATTATGTCACGCTGGCTGAGAATATGGCAACCAGCATGTCACTGTCCAGAGTTTGTTTTCTCCAGCTTTGGGTCAGCACCAGAGCCCTTGTTGGAGCATCACCTGCCTGCTGACCATTGTGGACTGACCGAGCGTAAGACGTTTGTTTGGTGTGCATGTGGTCTACAGTATAGTTTTAGTTTTGTTAAAGTCATTTGGTTATGTCCGATCACTAACCTATTTTGTGTGAGCTGTTTTTTTTCTAATTGTGCCCTTTCACTTATTTTTGGCCATTGATATTTCTTTTTGTATTGCTATTTCTGGTCATTTTTTTTCTTTTCTTTCATTATATTAATATTAGTGTATTTAGGCCTCATTTGGTTGTTGTGTTTTTTGTACCTAGATTACTTGGTGTAATCCAACTTCCTTTTTGTTGTCCCTTTCAGTGCTGAAAGGCAAAGGTCATTGTGCTGGTGTCCTGAGTGGTGTTTCCCTCCTCCTTTTTGCTGTGTATCCCCTGGTCTGTAGTTTCTTCACAACTTAATTCGTGTGTGAGTGGTTGTCACATGTGAATGGGGTGACCTTATTTATTTTTGGGACTCCACTTACCCGGTTATCGATCCACCAACTGGTGAGCCTCATCACTGAAATTGTTCAGTTTTCTTTTTCTCTTAAATCCTTGTTGTAGTTAAGGTGCCTGATTTTAATTGATCTTATAAGGAAGTAATTTTAGATTGTTATAAATGTAACAGCGCCCCCTGCCTCATTCGTGAAACGAACCTGACCGCCTTATTGCTATTGTAAAACCTAACTGTTTCCGTGGCCGAAATTCCCAGGTTGGCATTGTCTGGTTTTCTTTGTTCATTAAAACTGCTGGAACAAGTTGGTGTCACAAATATAATTTTCTCCTCTCTGCTCATGCCACACATGGAAGGTACTTCAATGCCATCAATCTGAATCTGAATCTGAATCTGAATCAGAATCCTCTTGATTTGCCAAATTTGTCAAAAACACACAAGGAATTTGTCTCCGGTAGTTGGAGCCTCTCTAGTACAACAATAGACAGGCATTTTGACCCAAAAAAAATACGTTTGAGACATCCATCCATCCATCCATCCATCCATTTTCTGCGCCGCTTCTCCTCACTACGGTCGCGGCCATGCTGGAGCCTATCTCAGCTGTCATCGGGCAGGAGGCGGGGTACACCCTGGACTGGTTGCGTTTGAGACATAAAAACATAAAAAGACACTACGGAGAAGCTGTCGGAATGTCTGCTTTTAGTATGCATTGATCGATAGTGTCTACCTGAGGGAAGAAGCTGGAAGAGGTGGTGACCAGGATGTGGAGGGTCCAAGGGGATTTTGCATGCTTTTGTCTTAGTTCTGCTAGTGTGCAAGTCCCCAAGGGTGAGTGGTTAACAACTTTCAAAATAATGAGGAAATAAATACTATTATTTGGCATGACACCAATCTCCATAAAATTGGAAGCACAGAATTGTCCAAAATGAATTTTTTTTTCTAATTGGAACTAAGGGATGTAGACCAACCTACATGTGTCCTATGTCCTGATAGGGTATACATGGAAAAGTAGGTAATGTCGAGGAATATTTCAAATAGAAGTTGTGATTTATATATTGTGCAGTTTCTTTTGATATTTTTTCACTGAACAGCACCTTGAGTGTGTGTCAGACAGTGAGTCAGATATTGGAGGTGGCAAGGAAAGGAGAGTGGTAGGAGCACATGAAAAGACGTAAAGATGACAAATGAATGGTTGTCAAGGAAAAGACGGTGAGTGGGGGGAGTTTATAAAGAGGATGTAGTAAAGCAGCACTGCCAACACAGGAGGCTGATACTGAAATACAGCTATTGTAATTGAGTCCAGAGTGCAATACCTCCAGAGTAATTTCTGTGTGAAAACGCTCTATTACCTTTGTCTTATACATTTACATTTCTAAGTGTGTGTGCGAGAAATTGGAAGGTGATGCACGGAATAGTACAGTTCTAGAGAGAGAGAGAGAGAGAGAGGGAGAGGGAGAGGGAGAGAGGGAGAGAGAGCAGCATGATTCCAAGGCACGCCTAATGTGAGCGCAGGGGTCGTTGACGGGGGCTCAGCTCACAGATGGGCTCAGCGGGAGGCCGAGAGAGCCGACTCCTCAAAGGTAGGAGGCCCACTTACTGACTGATCATTGCTCAAAGGGTGAATGGGATGTAGCGAGCAGGTGATAAGGAGAACTTGCTTTTAGGAAATTCCAACCCCCTTCTCTGGCTTTCGGATACACCCTTTTGTGGAACCTAATTCAGAAAGGCCGTCTGAGGGATTTACTCCATCGAACTTGCCTCCTACCCTTAACCACCTGTTATGCCGGATGTTCCCGGTGGCTAATCCCATCGCCAACCGCCAGCGCTCCTCTATGGCTGCCATCATTATCATCAAACCCAAAGAGATTCAGTAGTGTGTAGTGACACCATCACTTCAAAATTTGGGTTTATTTGTTGATTTGTTGTATTTGTTGATGATCACTTGTCACCTTTTTTGTTTATTTGTTGATGATGATATCATTTTTACAGCATAATAAATGTATACAAACCAGCCACAACCTTTAGGTACTGTAATGTGACAGTGTATTAGTATGAAGCAATGTTGGGGGTAACATATTTGGATTTTATTATTATTATATGATCACCTCTAGCAGCCTGTTTTGCTAAATGTCCATTACAAATGTTATCAATTCTTCCTGTGTGAAAGGACGTAAAGCAAGCTATAGTGTATTTTGATTGGAAAAGATTTTGTCTGGTTATTTATGATTGAGTCACTGATGGTGTAGTGGTACACTCGCCTGACTTTGGTGCAGGCAGCGTGGGTTCAGTTCCCACTCAGTGACAGTGCGAATGGTTGTCCGTGTCTATATGTGCCCTGCGACTGACTGGCGACCAGTTAAGTGGTGTT
Source organism: Phycodurus eques (assembly GCF_024500275.1). NCBI lineage: Eukaryota > Metazoa > Chordata > Actinopteri > Syngnathiformes > Syngnathidae > Phycodurus > Phycodurus eques. Next base: position 12,387,931 of record NC_084545.1, on the reverse strand, counting down.
GAAAATGGATGCATATTTATGATTGCATTATTATAATTGATTTTATTGTTTTCTGTTTTGTTTTGTATAATTTTTTTTGTACATCACATTGTAGTTTGTTGTATCTGTATTTGTTTGTATTTGCTTTTATTTTGGCTTGTTTGACTCAGCTGTCTGCAACCAGGTCGGCATTGCAAAACAGAATCTGTTCTCGATTGCTTTACTTGGATAAATAAAGATTGATGTGATACAATTACATAAATCATCACTTTTTGGCGTAATCTAAGGGATTACTCATAACATTTCGATAATGCATTTTAACCTTGTGCTGACTAGATAATGTCTGTTCTGTGAAAACTATACCTCTGGAATTTTTACATCATTCAGAATCGACATGTATTGTTCCATTTCACCATTCCCTGAGTTTCAGTTTAAGTCCCGCCTGCTGCAAGGTCTGACTGTACTGTCACTGGCTTGCTTTTCATTCACTGTTGGCAGATCACTGGGTGAAAGAGATGTCAGCCATAACATCACCACTCATTGGTCCCGATGTCAGTCACTGATGTGAATCATCATGTCCGCTGCACACCGAGTGACGCGGTCATACGGTCGGCATCTCACACCTCCACACCTGTGGATTGACTCTCACACACCTAACAACTCGCTGCTGCAAGAAAAAGTGTGACCCGTGTTGTTTTTATCTGGAAACAACGTTTTGAGGCGCTACATATATCATACTGTATTATTTTGAATTGAAAAACAAACAACATGGCGGATTGTCAAGGAAGACGTGTCCTTGTATTATAATAACACAATGAGACAAAACCAACTACAAATAAAGGAGAGAATGTGGATATTAGACCATTTGCTATGTAAACATCTGCAATTAACATTTTGAATCACAGCAATTCTATTTCCCGACAGTGAGCCACTCATGACAAGTAGTTGCAGAACTCCACACATGTTGTTTGGTGTGCAAGCCTTACGCACAGCTTCGAGGACTACCTTTTCAGTGTGCTGGTACACTACACCCTCAACAGAGTGACAGACAGGAAAGACAGGATTTTGGTACAAATTGTGCTAGTGTACTAATGATGTGTGTGTCCTTTCACCTCTTTGCACAGCAAGGATGCAGCTGGATAGAATAGTAGTTTTTAGAATATATTTGTGGTCAGGATCAAGGCGCATGATGTAGAGGGGGATAAGTATGCTCTGACATGGTTAGTTAGCCTTTCACTATACCAGCCTCAAAGAAGAAAACATCTTGGGTGGATTTTCTGTAATAACAATGACATCTGTCCGTGCCTCTTTTTTTGGAGACCTGAACAAAATCCTTCAGGCCAGAGCTACATCTTTTCTACTTGTAATTGTAGAAGACAGCATAGGTAAGATTGACACAATGCCTCATCCTTGCAATGGCTCAAGTAAACAAATACTGTGGCAAAGAGGCCAAGACAGGAGATCTTACACAAGAGTGAGAATGTAGCTTTCATGGGTCAAGGTTGATGCAAGACATAAGCTCTTTCTGATACACTGACTGGGATGAAAGACAATGTCCTTGACATCTTGTGTGGACTTCCTTCTTTTCCAGAGTCAGTCGTAATCTTTTGTATTTCTTTCTTCCACCTGTTTAGTCAAACAGGGTACATTTGGGATTGTTAAATCCCAACCTAGCTTGGGTTTTCACCCTGGTGTGTTTAGATGGGACACGAATTAATAATGTAGTGTGACATCATAGCAGGCTTGTGCAGTGTAACAAAAAAGTTCCATTCCTTTGCTGTCATTGCAAAGGAATGCTGATTATGGTCAACCAATCAGCTGACCAGTGAATGAGTGAAATTTTGGGGCTGCAGGAAAAACAAATATATAGTGTTGGACAACAAACAGTCAAAAGCATTGTTAATTTAATCCCCAACATAAACACACCCTGAAAATCGACAAGGTGGTCACTAATCTAAATATAAATTTACTGTGCTCACGGTACAAACAAAATTACAACATATGATAAGTATCGTAATTTCTCGTGTATAATGTGCATTTTTTCCCAAAACAATTGTCAAAAGTCAATAGTGCGCATCATACATAGGTATAGCGGAAAACGTAAAAGAAAATGTATGCCGCCATCTAGAGGTTATGAAAAAGCTGTACACTTTCATTCCAAAACGCCACCGCCCCCTTGAGGTTATGAGATAAGTGTACACGTTCATTCTAATATGCCAAAATAAGAGCAAGTAAATAAAAAGAAAGTATTATGTGTTCACTGCGATTGGCTGGCAACCAGTTCAGGGTGTACCACGGCTTCACTTTGAACGTCCTGTTTACACGGATGTCCAGCGGTTCGTCAAGCCTCTCGGAATGATGGCAAGCCCCGAGTTATTGCACTCAGTCGAATGGAGACTGTAGAGACGCTTCTCCCGGCTGTTCTTTGCTCATTAATCCATTGCTCGAGTTGGTCTTCCAACTCGGGCCACCTCGCCTTGTCTCTGTGTTTTGTTTTTCTTTTTTTTCCACGGAAACTCAGCTTCGTCTTCTTGACTTGGCGAAGGTCGTTTTCCTGCTTCCTCCACTTGCGAACCATGGATTCGTTGATCTTGAATTCTCTCGCGCCTGCTCGATTCCCATATTCCTCCGCGTAACTGATAGCTTGGAGTTTAAACTGTGCTTCGTAAGTGTGTCTCTTCATAGGTGCCATTTTCGCGGGTCCTTAGCCAAACCAATGTTGTTTTTCACAATGCACACCCCGGAAATGCTCCCAGTCAGTCAAGGGGTAAAAAACAAAACAAAAACAAAAAAACACCCCGGCGCTGTATACCTACTGGGGGCGTGGCTTTAGCGTTGTACTTCATACACCCTTCCCCTGTCCTCAGCCATGTCCGCTTTTTCTCTGTGTAAGCAACGTGTCGGCAGGAAATGCTAAAAAAAAAAAAAAAAAAAAAAAAAAAAATGGAAAGAAAAAAGGGCAAGCGGAGCGCTCATCACACAACAACATTTATAGATGTTGGAACTCGGTGCACACATAAGGCGCGCTGCATTTTAAGGCGCCCAGTCCATTTTGGAGAAAAGTTAAGACTTTTAAGTGCGCCTTGTGGTCGTGAAAATACTGTACATATAAGAGTTTTTCAGAATTTTGAGGTCACCTTTGGGGGTGCATATTATACATGGGTGCGTATTATACACGAGAAATTACAGTATATAAAACACACAGACACACATTCACACAAACGTGGAACAAAAAATAATACCTATGTTAACAATAAACATACAGTATTTCTTTAAAACTATTGTCCCAAATACTACTAGGCTTGTTGGGAAATGCAGCTCCATTGCTTCAACTCCTGCTGTAGTGTTGGGGGAGTTGACGCTTGGCATCCCAGCATGCCTTGCGGCATTGGTAAATAGTTGTAGCTAATTATACGTGAGGACCGCCACTGCGTGTTCTCCCCATGATTGCATGGGTTTTCTTGGGGGAATCCGACTCCTCAACGCATTCCAAAAATATGGATGTTAGTTTGCCTAAATTGTTCGTATGTGTCAATGAAAGTGTGTGCACAGCGACTAGCGATTGTGCACTCCACGTCTGGCCTAGAGTCAGCTGGGATAGGCTCTGGCTTACCTGTGACTCTAATGAGGACAAGAGCTATTTAAAAAAAAAAGTATGGAATGGCTATCCAATATTTACTTTTCTCACGTCACACTACCTCCTTAGGTGTTTGTTGCAACCCCTGACCTTGTGCTACAAGGTCTAAAAACGTACACTTTTTCACTCTTAAACTGACATTTTCAATATGCGCGTGTGTAATGTGACCAGCAAACAGAGAATGGTGGCTCTGCTTTAAGTGTTTGCAACCAAATTCTTACCAAACAACCATCGATCAATCATATGACCGGTCAGGTCCAACAAAAACGCCCAACCAGAGGAAATGAGTGAGCCGACTTGAAACAAACATAATTTGTACAGCGCATGCCAAGTTTAACTCTGAAAAGGGTTTTTTTTTTTCCTCCTCACGGATGCCTACAAATCTAACCAACACCTCTTTTAGCACGATAGCACCAATCAAACTGAAGCAAATAGCTGTGGGTGATGCAAGGTGAACATGCTAATTGAAAGTCAAAGACTTCACCAGCCCTCTGGGACAGGCCCTTTTGTGTATGGAACATGCCGAGTGCTGGGTATTTATGGCAGAGGAAAGCAGATTCGGCAAACGACACGGCATGTCTCTCCAACCGAGCTAGAGCTCCCTCCTGCAGCAGGAACAGCTTGGCGGTTCCCAAAGGAACGGACCTGACGACGGTCTGCAGCTGTGCTGAGAATTGTCGCCATTAAATATTCACATATTTAATCCGTTAAAACAATGCCCCGAATGCTCTTGCACACATGCTTGCTATCCCGATGAATGAGTTCATTTTTAACACTAATGGGCTGTATTATGTGGATTTTAGCACTTGATAAAACAACCGGTGACAATATCATGAATTATTAGAAACTGTTCAAATCCAACCCATGTTTATCTGGTTCTTGTTTAAAATCTTGTTTCGAGTATGTGGTGGATACTATTAGAACTGTAGAGGATTTAATTCATAGATAACCAAATATTTCCTGAAGGCTTGACGACTAAAGGCATAACATGTTTTAATACTAATACCTATACCAAACAATACTTTGTAAGTAAAAACAAAACTACGCAGTCCCAGTCATGACATGTAAAAATAAAGTACTAGTTCGTTCGCACAAGCTTCTAATTTGTGCGCACAAGCTACTATTTTGTGCGCACAAACTACTAATTTGTATGCACAAACTACTACTTCGTACACACAAACTACTACTTCGTGCGCACGAAATAGTTAGAGCGTGCACACGAAGTAATTGTTTGTGCGCGTGAAGTAGTTACTGCGTGCACACGAAGAAGCCGTGGCTCCGTACTGGACCAAATCGAGCGCACTTTTACGGACTTGTTACAAACGACGCAGCGAAACTGCAAGACACATGTGATGGCTTCAGGGTAAGTTTATTTTCTTATCTTCTAGTCAATATCTTATTATTCAACATTTAGGCAGTTATTTGATTGGGTCTATGTTTTCTACTTTGTTACAGCGAGGAGTAGACTACTCTTTGTGTGTTTGTCGGAACTGCAATTCTGCCTCGACTTTCAACTTCGAAAGAGGGTGCGCTCAATTTCCTTACCCTCCTGTCCAGTATGGACTTCGTGGACACCCTGTAACTATTTCGTGAGCACAAACAACTACTTCGTACGTATAGAAAAACTATTTCATGCGCACAAAGTGGTAGTTCGTGCGCACAAAGTAGTACTTCGGGCACACGAAATAGTTTATTATAGGAGTTTGTGCACACAAAGTAGTTGTTTATGCGCACGATGTAGTAGTAGTAAAAAATATATATATATGAAAAACAACATGTATTCAAGAACACAGAAATTCACAACCAGCATCAATTAGCCGTGTGCAATGCTTTGACCTGTCACTAGGATATCTGAGCACCTTTTATCAACCTCGCATCTCAGTGTAAGAGGTATCATCCTTAATCATGCGCCGCTGCTGTTTTTTCCTTTTTTTTTATCGAGGTAAAAATATGTTTCGGCACCACACACGACTCCCCAGACAGCCTTGTTGTTTACTGCCGATTAACAAAGGGAAGACAAGTCAAGACTGTGACACAGAGTAATGTGAAGGAGGTGCCACAATAATACCACAGTGGGAAAAGAATTCTAAAGCAAAAGTCTGAGAGTGAGAGAACAACGCAGCGAGGAGGAGGCAAACAACAGAGAAGCACGTGAGCAAAGACAGAACTAAGGAACGAGACAATAGACGGCGATTTAAGCGCCGTCTTCAAAGCTGAATACTTTTTCCAAAATTGTGCAGAATAAAAGACAACCTGCCATGCTCTTTGCAGACATCCAGTCTTCAGAAAAGAAAATGTGCGCAGACTTTTGAATCTAAAGTATGAAGCTATTCATTGGTAGATTTAAGTCACCCATATGCATATTTATGAAAGAGTAGTTAGCACGTCTGGTCTGCCTCACAGTCGAGAGATGCTGGGTTCTCATCTTTTCAGCTCCTAAAATCCCCAAATTATTCACACATTAATTTGTGTCCCATCCATTTTCTGAGCCGCTTCTCCTCACTTGGGTCACGGGAGTGCTGGACCCTATCCCAGCTATCTTCGGGCAGGAGGCGGTGTACACCCTGAACTGGTTGCCAGCCGATCGCAGGGCACACATAAACAAACAACCATTCGCACTCACATTCACACCTAAGGGCAATTTAGAGTCTTCAGTCAACCTACCACGCATGTTTTTGGGATGTGGGAGGAAACCGTAGTGCCCGGAGAAAACCCACGCAGGCACGGGGAGAACATGCAAAGTCCACACAGGTGGGGCCAGGATTGAACCCCAGTCCTCAGAACTGCGAGGCAGACGCTATAACCAGTCGCCCACCGTGCCGCCATTTGTGTCCCATTTAACTTAATGACAACCTTTCCAAAAACCTTCCCTAATATCTATAAATATCATCTATTCTCGTTGACTCTCTAATATCAATCAGTGGTTTTCATTAGTTTGTTGATTTCTCGGATGAAGAACGATTGTCAAAACCTTCATACATCATCGCTGTGAAAATGAATTTTTGCATTTCTTCGCAAACTTTATGCCGACAACAAAGGTGTTGCCACATATTTTGCAGATAAGTTTCATCATGTAAATAGTAGAGTGGCTCATTAAGGTTTTAGCATCGCTTCAGCTCAGATTGTTTATATTGGCCACCTACCTGCTTGCGTGGGTATAGTCTGAATGAATGCACTGCACAAAAACACACAAAGCAGCTTGAGCAGACAAAGCATGAGTGAGAAACTGCAAACATTGTAGGTAAAACTGATAGGAAGCAATGCGACAACTGGCAGAAGCAAGATGACACATCCACCCGGCATTACTGTGGGCAACCTCACATCCCAGTGTTCTAATATCCTAAAAATAATCTTTAAACAGATTTGAGGAGTCTGCCAAAGGATCAAACAGGCACAAGTGCTGCACCAGCTGGTGCTGTGAAGAATACTTTGGATGTAAGTGCTGCTCGCAACTCATGTATAGCTTCACAGGTCAAACTGAAATGCGTCGAAATAATTGGCATTTAAAAAAATCCTCACTACTTCTTCTCCAGCAGATATTATGACATCATATCATCATAATATAATAACTCACAAACACAGACTAGCTAGCATAGTACATAGGAGTGATCAAATAGGAAAGTTAAAATAAAATAACCTTATAAAGTCCTACAATGGGGAAATTTGCATCGTTTTAGCAGCAATAGTGGAAAGAGGAAATAAAGAAATATAGGATATGTCCCCATTGTACTGTATATGGTCAAGCACATTCACATAATATACATTCTACACAGGGCAGAAGAAAGAGGGTGACAATGTTTTTGAAGGGAAGACAACACTTAAACACATCTTAAACCAATATGAGTTCAGCATCAGTTATCATTAGCTCTCAGCTTCATTCACACCAGTAGGCGCTGAAAGGATTAAGATGATATTTATAGGTTCTTTGCACCTCCCTAGTACATGTTTATCTCATACCTGCTGCATTATATTCTGCGGACGTAATTCTTCTTTCATCAGTGCCCGTAATTACCACCTTTTATTTGGCTGTACTGTCTGCTGAATGTTACATTATGTTGTTCCTTTTGGAAGTAAATGTAAAAGGTTCATGTGAATGGTGCACAATGAACAATGAAAAGGCTCTTTGAAAGTTTTCCCTTTATTATGAAGTGACAGAAGGATTTAAATGAGTTGTAGGTCGTAATGTTCTCTTTTTACAGTTTTGTGGGGGTAGGGGGGGTTAAAGAGAAGAAAAGAAAATGCAGTCACAAGCTACATGAGCTTCAATTGCATAGTATAATGAGAATCATTATAACAGCAAACAGCATAGCTAGAAATACAAGGTTGTAGATTACCACAGTGTATCTCGGTGGACATGGGTCTAACGTGCTCAGCAAACGTCAAGTAAAATAAAGGCGTGAGGACATTGGTAACCTACAGTTTTAGCAACCATTTTCTTATCAATGCTAAAAGGTTGTACTTTTAATACAGACGCTGTAAATAAATGTTCAAACAGTCTTCGGCACACCAATAAAATTTACTAATTATAATTGATACAGTATGTTGGTATCTTGGTTAACTGGGCGAGCTGGCTCACACAGCTTTCAATATGGTGCAGTGTGATTTTGCACAAGTGTTGGTGCAAAAATATCGTAAACAAATACAGTATTGATCCACAAATTCTGATATTTTGCTGTCAGATGACACTATCATCTCCACTCTGTGCTGTCAACACAGCATCTCAACAAAAACCTGTTTCATTCACATTTCTTCCATTGCTCACAAAAAAAAAAATTCTTATTAGATGTGTATCAGTTTTCATCTGACTATATTTTTATGGTAAAATTATGTGTGTAAAATCTGACATTTAATTTCTTAAATGTTTATACGCTTCCAAAAATGTGCAAGTAGACAGTTACATATAATGTTTTATTGGTGGGTTTCTTCCCATACTATCCATTAGCCTACTGTTTATTTCTGTATTATGATAATATCAGATTGTATGTTAGTTTGAGTGAGTCTGTGATTACAGCAAACCACAATAATGAATACTTTTTTAATTACTGTCTATGTCAATTAAAAAAAAGAGCATTCATATCTTTGTAAAGGCAGATGTTTAATAATGCTGGTGTATTGGTCCGGATGAAGTAGACAGTGACTGTCGATACAGGTGTTACTGTATCACGTGTATCGACACATGCTGAGTTCGACCGTCTTTGCAGTAATTTGGCAGACAAATACATAGTGAGATGAGTCACAAGTAAAAGTGCACTTATTGTGGTGATATTTCTACCGAGGGGTAAAAAAAAAAAAAAAAAAAAAAAAAAAAAAAAAATGCATAAACATCATTGGAATAAAAATAAATCAGCACTGAGAATGGGAGTAGCAAGCAAGGAATTGAGCAGAAGCCACGCTGCTTGTACTCTATTTAGATTCATGCAGCAAAAGATAGCTATCAGCCAGCCCTGTGATGTAGGGAGAAATTATTTCTTTATTTAATTTTCCACCTTCTATTTATTTCTACGTAGTTTTCAATACCTCCCACGTCTGCTCCGTATTGCTCCCCTCCCCACTCGTTAAAGATGTAGACGCCCGGGATGACAGTCTTACTTTGTCGTTTTATCCTATGCTGCTCTAGAGACTCCTCAAGAGACTTTATGTCTAGAAAATATGCACGTGATGCGCATTATTTTCCCTTATTTTCAAATATAACTGTTGTTTGTGTTTTGGCATGAAAGTCGCAAATTTGAAACCCTCAGCTACTTTCAATACATTTTGTAAATTCCTTTAAACAAGACTTGGCCGATAAAAGAAGCATTAAACATCATGTGATAGAGTAATAAATCCACAATGTTTTAACCCTGTCCAGGAATTGAAATTAAAAAGAGCAATCTGCTTGGCATTTGTGAGGCAAATAATGATGCCAGATGATCATACCAGCACGTTAAATTAATTACAAGCTGTATGTCTTGATTCATTATAAGTGGAGAGAGTCATTCATTATAAGTGGAGAAGCTGGGGGTTGTGACAAAAGATTTTTGTTTGTGTAACACATGCGTCAGAGTAACACATAGGTTTGATGATAAATTTGCTACAGGAACCTTTTCTGAGTCAACAAAGAAGAGGTGGTTGCATTAAAATAACCCTGTGCCCTCCTCACATTTGAGGCATTTTATGCTCTCAGTAAAGTGGATTATTTGCAATAAATGGAGCTGACATTTTGTAACTTGCAAACAGGACATCAATGGGCAGGCATGTGCGCAGATATTTATTTTTGGGTGCTCAAGCAAAAAAATAAAAGGGTGAAGATTGCCAAAATTATATGTACTATTAAGAAAAAACAGTAGTTTGTATTGAACTTTAAACGTATCCCTGGTAACAGTCAACACAGTCATGAATACAACTACTGTATTAACAAAGGAGGTGATGGGGAAGCTACAGTGGATATAAAAAGTATACACACGCCTATTGGAATGGCATGTTTTTATGATGTACAAAAATGAAACCAAGATAAATCATTTAAAAACGTTTTTTCCACGAAAATGTAATCAATAACCTGTACAAGACAATTGCCCAAAAAATATATTTTAGGGAGTAGAAGTAAAAATAAACACTATGCTACCAAGGGTTTTTTTGCGAGTGTCGCCCAAAGATTAGGTTCGCTTGCTGTGTAAAATGTGAATTGAACTGTGACTGCAAAACCAAGGCGACTGTGAATTTTGGCTGTTACACACCAAATAATTACGAAAATGTTCTCCCACCCCCAAATGTGTTTTGTTGTCTCAAACAAAGATATTGAATATGATTTTCTATTTTAGCCGTAAAAATGAATCACAAATGCACATCAGCTACTTCCAGTTGGACCGCTTTCTTCTATGACATAAAATTAACACAGCTAAAGTGATTTTGTTTTTATTTTGGAGAGACGGGTTGGGGGGTGGGGAGGTTGTGGTGCATTCCCGGATAGTTGTGTGCCAAATCTGTCAGGTTGATATGTAGCAAAAAAAAAAAAGTTGGAGAAAGGTTGATTTAGATATTGGACATTTAGACAATTACATGGAAAAATAAACTACCGCTCTACTGAAAGAAAAACAGGTATAGCAACAGGGAAAGAATGTTTCAGGATGAAAGACCACAGCAATGCCAAACATAACAGAAATTAAAGTGCGGAGGAGAGTAGCAAGAAGAGTGACCATTACCCTTATTTAAGAAGGCATTGGGTTTTTTTATGCTTTGCCACTAAATCTGTACTAGGTTACTAGCTACGTGGCCCAAACATGAAGCATGTAATTGTTCACTTCATTCAGGGGTGTATGACCTCTAAAATTAAACATGATTGCTGAACATGAGTTTTGTTGGGTTTGGTTTTTTCCCCTTCTCTGATGACAAATTACATCCCACATTGCCAAGACACCTTCGACCTCTCTTTCTGCTCCATGTAAACAGGAAACACCACATCACTCTTTTCAGAAACACTCAATTTGATCATCATGCTCAGCATCACAAGTGCATCTTTGGGTTTTGATTCAGGATGATTGCTTTGACCTCTAAAACCTCAGTAGAGAAGAATAGAGGGCTTTAAAATTATGACAAAAGTTATTTAATTACTACAATAATCATGTTTTACCCATAAATTGAAAATAATATGGAACCTCAAAAGTCGAGCTTCCCTAAAATAGAATTGTATAGTGAGGAAAAGTGTGATTATAACCATAGAGCTGACAAATTATGAGCAACACAACCACAATAATTAAATATCAATTGCAGACTTCAAAGAGTATTTGTACTTTTCCATCCTTTTTTACCATTTAGTTTTTGTTTTGTGTCGTGCCAAATCGTTTTGTACTATTTACAGCCCTTTAAGCTGTGGCATTTTCTTTGCACTATTCCAGCATTTTAGCCATGCTATTATTTTTACCGGAGAATATCGTTCCTATTGGACTGTCGTTTGTTCACAATGCGACAACCACGAGGTCAGCCAATGTGAAGGGAGTGCTTGTATATTTGAAATAGGAAATAATATTTCATTTATTTGTTCATTATTCTATCCTTATTAGTAGTATAATTATTGTTTTCTGTTTTTATGTACAGCACTATGTTACAGCTGTGTTTGTTGTTAAAGTACTCAAGAAATAAAGTTGAGTAATTACCAAGCAGATGCTAACATAAATAACATGCTACAAAAAGAATGAATATAATAAGAGAAAGAATATGACCAGAAAAGTGTGCCAACAAAAGTTTTTCTTTTTTTTTCTACTCCCAAACAACAAACCAGTCATTTTCTTTACAACTTGTCCTCATTAGGGTCAAGGGTTATCTGGAGCCTCTCCCAGCCTTACTTTAGGTTACAGGCAGTGGAGTGGTCAGCAGATAATCGCAGCGCACATACAGTATAGACAAACAAAAATTCACACTCACGTTCACACCCAAGGACAATTTAGAGCTGTCAATTAACTGAACATGCATTTTTTTGGGACTCTGGGAGGCAGCCGGAGTACCCAGAGAAAAGCCACACAATCACAGGGATAACATGCATTAACCATGCATCATTCCATCAAACTGCAATTACACCATTTCCCACAGTCTAAACCTAATTGCACGCTTAAACTATTATATTGTCACAGGACCCGCCACTTTGTGAGATGAATAAATGAAGGAAGGCATTCCTTAATCTGAACACATCCCAGTAGATATTCCTCATGACAGCTGTGGAAATGTAACCGTCCTCCTCAAACAGAATTATTTCAGTTGTGCTTGAACACGCTCCCAGTTGTCATTACTATTGTATGGCCTGTGGCTTCTTTTACACATCGAGATTACATTATTTACCAAATGGAAACAATTGGGAGGCCGCTGCATTACATGGCAGTGAATCATCCATTAAATCCTGAATTATGAATTTGTATTTCATTTGCTATGCTGTATTACTGTAAGTACTATTGTGTGGTGAATTTATATTTAAGGGACATGTTTCAGAAAATAAAGAGGACAGATTTGGGACAAGAATTCTCTTTTTGACTTGTTCTAATTGAATGCTGGGGGGGGGGGGGGGGGGGGGAATCTCAAAGGCTAATAGGACTGAAGGATTTCAAGAAGAGCCTATGGCTGCAATGAACTCAAAGAAGAAGGGACAGGCTGACAGATGGATGGAGTCAGTATATGGCTGGCTGGAGACCATGTCAGTCAGATTAACTGATACAAGCAGTGAGGGGATCCACTTCGCCCCAAATCACACAGATCAGCACTCTATGTAAAGGCTGAAATTTTGATACCGCTCTTATATTGTGTAAGTGTAACTGATATTAAAGATAGAACTTGAAAGTTGTTTAGACTGCACAGACTGGAGTGTCTTTGAAAATTCAGATGGCAGCCTGGATGAATATACGGACACTGTCACATCCTATATTAGTTTCTGTGAAGATGTGTGTGTACCAACAAAGTCATTTCGCACATTCAATAACAACAAGCCGTGGTTCACTGCCAAACTTAAGCAACTTCGTCACGCTAAGGAGGACGCATATTAAAGCGGGAACCATGGCCCTGTATAATCGAGCTAGAAACCAGCTGACTAAAGAAATTAACATTGAGGAAGAGGAACTATGCAGCAAAGTTGGAAAAACAGTTTAGCGCTAACGACTCTAAATCAGTCTGGCATGCATTCCAATCACTGACCAATTACAAGCGACGATCCCCCCAAGATGAGAACAATAGCACACCAGCCAACGACTTGAATACCTTCTACTGCAGATTTGAAAAGGACACTTTCACACTTCACACCCATCCAGCCGCACCACCGACCACTATCACACCACTGACTTCTGCGTTAACCATCCACGAACAAGATGTGAGACGCATCTTCAAACAACAAAAGACCAACAAAGCGGAACGCCCAGATCATGTGTCCCCATCCTGCCTCAAAGTCTGCACAGACCAGCTCGCTCCAGTCTTCACACAGATCTTCAATAGATCTCTGGAACTGTGCGAAGTACCATCCTGTTTCAAATGCTCCACCATCATTCCAGTCCCCAAGAAACCTACAATCTCGGGTCTAAATGACTACAGGCCTGTCGCCTTGACATCTTTGGTCATGAAGTCCTTTGAACATCTCGTGCTGGACCACCTCAAGAGCATCACAGGTCCCCTGCTGGACCCCCTGCAGTTTGCCTACCTAGGGAACAGGTCTGCAGATGATGCAGTCAACATGGGACTGCACTTCATCCTCGAACACCTCGACAGTGCAGGGACCTACGCGAGGATCCTGTTCATGGACTTCAGCTCAGCGTTCAACACTATCATCCCTGAACTCCTTTCCTCCAAGCTTCTCCAAGTCAGCGTCTCACCTGCCATCTGCCAGTGGATTTACAACTTCCTGATGGGCAAGACACAGCAAGTGAGACTGGGAGAGACCACCTCATCCACACGCAGCATCAGCACTGGGGCGCCCCAAGGTTGTGTCTTCTCTCCGCTGCTCTTCTCTCTCTACACGAACGACTCCACCTCTACGCACCCGGCTGTCAAACATTACTGAATTACAGTCTCTCAGGACCTGCAGTGGCGATCAACATCAACTCCGTCCTCAAAAAGACCCAGCAGAGGATGTACTTCCTGCGGCTTCTGAGGAAGCACGGCCTGCCACAGGAACTTCTGAGGCAGTTCTACACAGCGGTCATTGAATCAGTCCTGTGTTCTTCCATCACAGTCTGGTTTGGTGCTGCTACAAAAAAGGACAAACTCCGACTACAACGGACAATCAAAAGTGCTGAAAAGATTGTCACTACCCCTCTCTCCACCCTTGAGGACTTTCCCGCTGCCAGAACTAAGACGAGAGCGTGCAAAATTCTCTTGGACCCTCCACATCTCAGTCACCAGCCCTTCCAGCTCCTCCCCTCAGGTAGGCGCTACCAATAAATGCAAACTAGAAGTAGCAGACATTCCAACAGCTTCTTCCCTCTTGCAATCAACTTCGTAAACAGCTAACCTTCAATTCCATTGCAACATGCTGCCAATTTTTTTGTCTTGAGTTTATTGTCACATTTCTGTCAGGCCAATTTTACATTATTCGTGCACTCACTGTTGTAGTCTCGCCCCGCTCCACTATTTGCATATCTGTTGTTGACCAATACACTCATACCAGAGTAGCATCTGCCCCATTTGCACACTGATTGAGGAGTATCTGCAAGATTTGCACAATCAACATTGTCCCAGATTATCGCACTACTAGTCACTTTAAACTGCATACATTCCTTGAAGTCTCAGCGCCCTTTGCACAATGGTCATTGCACCGGACTATTGCGAGATTAGTCATTCGAACTGCTCTAAGTGCTAGAGGACTATGCATCTTTTTGCACAATTGTCAAAAAAAATAAAAAAAATTGTACCAGCATTACCAGATAACTAGCAACCCTTTATTGTTCAGTGACTGTTTTTGTCAATGTCTTTATGTCTTAAAAGTGTTCTCTGTCAATTGACATAGTACTAGATGACTCCTACATCATACTAGAGCGGCTCCAACTACCGGAGACAAATTCCTTGTGTGTTTTTTGGACATACTTGGCAAATAAATAGGATTCTGATTCTGATTATGGCTGGAAGTTGGGCAAAATAGCTGAAATGGCATAAAGCCAGTGAGCTGCTAAACAAAATAGCATGAGTTGTGACTCCCTCTGATGGTGGATACAATTTTGATGGGTAATTTTAGGACCAGCACACCACACACATTGATGTATTAGTTATTCCCAGGAATCAACAAGGCTCTAAATATTTATTTGGCTTGTGATGACGATCAGTCAGTGATGTGAAGCAGCATAATTAGCATACATCTCATTGATTGGAACAAATGCAGCCTCCCCTCAAGCTGTGACTAAGGAGATGTGATCCATGAGCCTCACTGTCATATCAAGTGAACATGATGGATCCCCACTTCAGTTGCACAAAGAGAAATTACAACTCTGGATTAATTGTCTGGTAAATGTTATCTAATAAAAGGACAACTGGCGGTAAACAATAGGCAGCTGCCATATAATACTGCTCGATGCAAGATAAAAAGCTTGTCACAACAGTTTGAATGTGGCAGATGTGTGACAACTGCCAGACATGCCAGTGAAAGGGGAGCCATCATGGTCCATTACACAACACGAAATGACTATAGAACATGAATTGTAAATGGTGGAGTTTTTCTGTGGGTATCACTTATGTGGGTCATGCACTATACACTTCTAAGAAAACTACATTTGCTGTTTGGTACACTTTCTAGTTTTTTAATTAACAATTTCAGAAATTAAACACTGCCAATCAAGATCAACTTTCTGGTCACTTTGTATGGCCACTTGTTGCAAGGCAGCATTTAAAAGGTGCAATCCTAACTACGGATGGGCAGACTCGATCGATTGATTGAACTTTATTGTGTCTCAAAGAAAATGAGGTAAAATGAAGTGCATTACTTTGCTGCAACCAGCAGTGACGCTGTTGATTCAGTCTGAACTAATTTGCTATCAAACGAATAGGCCAGCATGACATCGATTATGTGAAGTTGAGCCACCTCCATCCAGACCACCACAAAGAGACAACTCCTCCTATCAAGATTATTCTGATCAATATATTAAAAACATATCTTCAAAGATAACATATATTCAACTTAAGGAACTAATACTGCGAATATTGGCACTTATTCCTTAGATCTGGACTTAAAAAAGATGTCTGCAGAAAAGAATTCCCCGCAAAATTCACATTGGTAATTTCAAACTTGTTTTCTGATTTTCAACCAGACTTTGGCCCACTCACATTTATGTTGAAAACCTGCCTGATTGACACATGAGCCTGCTGACGTCAGTGACACGACAATGAACACATTTCCTTATAATAGTACTGCTACTATACTTACACTAGTGTTCTTGGTTGCTTCACAAATCGATATTATTGGTCTGTCCCCACTTGGTCTGTTATCTTTAGGAAATATTTAACAAGTTACAAGTGGTTAAAAAAGTTTGAGAACAAAGCTATAAACCCTTTTGGATGCTCAAAATGTCAAAAGTGTTATAAAACGCCGCCTATTATTGCGTTCTGCAGAAACCGTGCAGCGTTGTAAGTGTTTGTTATAGACAATAACGAGTGAAAATAGTGAGGTTAGATACATTTGAGTAGGCTTGTTTTAAAATCGATCGTGTGATGATTCGTTGTAGAAGGAAGCCGCATGAGCCACAAAGGTAAGTGCGTGTAGATTCATTTCTGTAATACACGTATTTTGTCAGCTCATTGTATTTATTGCCTCGCTCTTGGCTTTAAGACATTTTTAAAAAAATGAGTTTGGGGTACATAACATGGGCGTTTGCTTTTGAATAGTTGAAGTCTTTTTGTTCAGTTCGTGATGTCATGTGACTGCAGACTTTGATGTGACAGCTGGTTCTGGCGCTGTTTCCATACCACTTTAATCAATGACAGCGTATTAAATTTATTATTTATTTATGTATTATTTTTATTTTATTTGCACATTAAACAGCCAATAAACATAATTGTGGGGTGCTGTTTTGGTGATGTGAGTGTGAAATGGTATATGATAGCAATATACGGTATGACACCAACTTGAACAAAGCGGAATGACGTTTTTTGTGACGTGATGAAACAAGCAGAATGACGTTTTTTTTTTATTTCCTGAAAAGTTGTCATTTTGGAGGCTTGAGGGTTCCACCAGACAGCGAAACTATATTAAATATGGATGGATGGCTGAGTAAATACTGCTACTTTATAGTATAGTACATTCCTTTGTCCACACCAGCTCTGCGGTGAAAAGGTCTCCAGTTCTGTCGATGACGTCACAAAAAGACATGGCAGCATGTCGATTTTGGTGATGCACAAGGGGCGTTACCTGGGCTTTTAGTTATTTATAGATTGCCCCAAAACGGATTGATATTATTGGAAATGACTGCCATTTTTATTTTCTTGAGCAATAAATACATAGAGAACTATTTTGTGAAATATTGGCTATCTGGACGCAATAGGTCTTTTCGTGGATAGTTCATTTTCACAATTCATAGATGGATGTTTTGTCGCATGCCAATCCCTAATTATAAAGGCCCCAAAGTCCAATGAAAAACATCTTTGGAAGTTAGAATGTGAAATAAAACAAAAAACAAAACAGCTTTAAAAAGAATGAGATGACAAGTTTATTTCACTTCTGTGTATTAAATAGAAAAGTTGTATTACAAAGAAAGAACGACAACACAGACTCCTGGATCTGGTGGAGCGCTGCCTTCCCTGCCTCGGCCCAATAACAGACTCAGCCATTAAATGTACTGTATGCTGTATTGCTACTCACTGCTTGACAGAGTAGGAAAGAGAATAAGAGCTTCTATCAGCGGGGTAAAAATGACATTGTGAAAGAGTGATGCGTCCTGTTCTGGTGTCTGATCTAAAGAGTCCATTCCTGGTTTAACACCAAACCGCCACCTGCTCTCTCTTCAACCTCAAGCCTCTTGGCCCTTCAGCACCCAGCTACTACATGGATAAAAGGCGGCTGGTTTCCAAATCAAAATGATGCCCTGTCCATTTCTTGATGACTGCCACCTGTTCAGCTCAACAGCACATGCTGAGTCTCACTGCAAGAGTGAAGACTGTGAAGTGAAGGATGGACACACCACTGAGAAATGATGGTGCACTGTCATTGGCAGATTATTATTTTTAGAAGCACTCCAGTTATATCACCCAAGACCCAAAGTTCCACATACAGTGTACTGTGTTCTCAACAGTTTCTTACCTAAAGATTGCTTTATCATGAAGTAAACATCAAAGCACCACTTGGGGAAAAAAAAAAAAACATTAGGATCCAAATATCCATCCATGCATTTTCTGAGCCTCTTATCCTCACAATATTCCAACTAAACACTCCAATATTCATCAATCACATTTGATATCTCATCTTAGGAATCAATTTACTATTTTCAAAAATATTAAATGTCTTATATCATGATTATTATTTTTGGTTGTTATATTTCCATCTATATTTCCCCAAGTTAATTTCTCGAACCCATTCTACAATTACTTGGCTGCCAATACTTTATCACAAAAATGAATGGGGCTGTTTCTCAAAGGGCTTTCTTTGATTGCATTGCAGGCTCCTCCTACCATGACTTTCAAAAGCTCAATATGTGCTCAACGAACCTGGATGATATTAAGTTTAAGATCAAAAATAAATAAACCTCTGAAATTCAATAAATATATTTTCTGATGTGTCCTTCTACACTAATGACCTTGCTAGACTCAAGAACTGTCTAGGCAGGTTATCAATCACACGTCAAACTGACCAGGATTTCTTTCTCCAGCCCTGATAACCTGTGGTTGAGGCCATCTGGAATGTCCATTTTGTGGTAATTAGGCATGTGGCTCCTCCCGAATCAGGACCAATTGCTCTTTCTTCATTAGTCTTTGCTGTGATATCCATTTTATTTGCAAAATTATTTTATTTGGTGGCATAAGACTGACACAACATGTCAAAGTGTGGGGGGGGGGGGGGGGGGGGATCTTTGAACAAAACATTTTCTGGTGTGGGGGTACAAAGTTGATGGAAGCACATCGAACTGAATTACCACAAACAGAAATACATGAACTACAAATAAATTGTTGTAGACCACCACAAAAAAAACTTCCATCAAGCACGACTAAATGTAAATCTTCTCCAAGATGAACACACGTGCGAAAGTTATTGAAGAGGCAGAAGCCCAGAAGTAATGAATAATAAATATGGAAAAAGGATACATTTCACTGATTGTCACCTGAAAATTCTGCTTCATTCAGACCACATTCTCCTGATCTATAGTTACATAAAAATGTATATCATTCGTACTTTATTACAATTGTTAAATGGGATAAGAATAAACTGTCATTTCCCTACCAATATCTGAACACACAAAATGCAACCGGTTCAACGATAGTGGGTTTATTCATCAATGTATCCCTTTTTTCTCCTTTGTTTTAAAGAAAACCATTACCTGTGTTCAAAGAAAACGATGCAGCATACATAGTAAATACAACGTACCCCGTAGAGATACCATAATCACCGAGATGGGAGGCTGGTTCAGTAGAGACCTGATGCTGAAGAAGGCGGTCCCTTGTCTAACAAGGCTAATTGGGCTTTAGAGGCTCCTAATGCATGACAAATAGAGAAGGAGAGTGTCTGAGTACTGCTGGTGTGAGCATCTCAAGCATTAGCTGCACCTTTCAGTCAAAGACATCTGTTGCCAGCAGGCAACACTGCCTTCATCATTACTGCCCTAGCCCACCCATGTTTGCCTGGCATGACCATTTAAAGGGATATATATATATGTTTCCCAGCTAATTCAAGCTGTCAGCATCCTCCGAGTTTGGAGGTGAAAAATGGGTGCACCGTGCAGCGCACCAGATGGCAGGGTCGGATCATTAATCTCAGCCGGCAGACGGGAGGATTCTCCACAGTGAGCTGTTTCAAAACTGAAAACTGACCCCAGGGATGGAATTTTCTCACAAATCAGTAATTTTGTTGAGGAAGAAATGCAAACATTGTGTTTGACTACTGCTAATAGTAGTGAAACAAGCTAAAGTCTGTTCATGTCAGGACTACAATACATTTCAATGAAAAGCTGGACATGCATGAGCAGTAAAAACGCACTAAAGGAGAAGTTGGTCTTTTAAAAAAAAAATCTACTTTTTGCTTGCCTGTGGGTTGATAGCAAAGGAACCTTGGTGGCTGAATGAAGCAGAAACATCAGTTGAAGGCTCCACAACAAGTTCCATCCATCCATTTTCTGAAACGCTTCTCCTCACTAGGGTCGCGGGCGTGCTGGAGCCTATCCCAGCTGTCATCGGGCAGGAGGCAGAGTACACCCTGAACTGGTTGCCAGCCAATCGCAGGGCACATACAAACAAACAACCAGTCGCACTCACATGCACACCTACGGGCAATTTAGAGTCTCCAATTAATGCATGTTTTTGGGATGTGGGAGGAAACCGGAGTGCCCGGAGAAAACCCACGCAGGCACGGGGAGAACATGCAAACTCCATACAGGCGGGGCCGGGGATTGAACCCGGGTCCTCAGAACTGTGAGGCTGATGCTCTAACCAGTCAGCCACCGTGCGCCACAACAAGTTGAATACAGAAAAACGTCTTGGGTTGGGAACATTCTCAGGCAAAACGTCACACAAAACTTTGCCTATTAATGACCCACTGATTACATTGTAGCCATAATTGAAGTCAAATTTATTTGTATGGCCCGGAATAACAGTTTCAAAGGCCTTCACAGGTCCACAGTTGAGAAAGATTGATGACATCCCCTGACTAAAACCCCAATAAGGAATGAAAAACCCAAAACCCCATTTGGGGAGAGAAAAAAGAAACCTCGAGAAGGGACCACAGATGGAGGGATCCCCCTTTCAAGGATGACCAGGCTGCAATGGATGTTTAGTGGGCAACATTTATCGCATAGTATGATGCTATACAATGTTAATTAATACGGCATAAGAGTCCATTTAAAGAGAGCTGGCATGGTCGTGTGGAGCAGAATCCTCCACAGCAACATCTCCGGAGAAGTGGTCCACCTCAGATCTTGTCCCAAGTGGTCAGTGCTGAACAGCCTCAGTCATTGTCACCTAGGCCCCTCTCCGAGCAGGACAAACAAATCACTGTGACTCCTGATTAAAAATGACAACAGCGTAACCTTGAACACATGATGTCTGAGAAAATAGACATTAGTCATTGTTGTATTGTCTTACTAAACCAGAGATTGGCTTGAACTTTGCCAGGAAAGTGAACCCTTGCTCACCCTTTAACTGTTTTCAATTTGAAAATTAAAAGTGAAATGCAAAAAAGGGTGTTTTTTTTAAGGGAGGGGCAAAGGCATCTCCATGACATACGACTACCAGTGTGCTATGAATAAATCATTGTGAGCCAGGCAAGAGAGAGTAAACAGTTGTGTATCTTCACCTGAGATGCCACGAGAGGCCTGTCAGACACTGCAGTTAACAAACGCTGCCTCATCGCCATGCAGATGGTGTTTTCAGCAGATCCAAGTCAAAACCTGACATGATCAGGGTACCTACCACATTAACCCAAGTGTTTGTTTAAGATGGCCTCCATTTACGTGTAAATACAACAATTAGGGGACAAACCTTCTTAGTGTCAGAAGCAGGGTATTTATTATTATGATGATGATCCCGTATTGTCTACTTGACTAACTTCTTTCTGGTCTCCCTCTGAAATCCATCCATAAGCTCCAAATGGTCCAAAAAATTTAGCTGCTCGCATCATCCCCAGGACCCCCTCCTTTCACCACATCACTCCAGTCCTCCAGCAGCTTCATTGGCTCCCCGTCAAATACTTGAAGATTCTGCTACTCACTTTGAAGGCCAAGCATAACCCCGCTCCTCCATGCCTCTCTGCACTCCTACACATCACACCCATTTGCTCTCTTAGGTCTTCCTCCTCCAACCACCTCACTGTGTCACCTGCCCACCATGATTTAATCTCCTGTTCATTTGACTCGACACACTTATTACACTCACTTTTTATATGGATTTTTTTTATCTGTATGTATTCTCTGCATTTGTTCTGTTGCTTCCTTTTTATTTGTTTTGCAAGGTGACCTTGGCTGCACAGAAAGGCGCCTATAAATTCATAGTTCATTTTCCGTCCCGCTTATCCTCACTAGGGTCGGGGGCGTGCTGGAGCCTATCCCAGCTGACTCTGGGCGAAAGCCGGGTGACACCATGAACTGGTCGCCAGCCAATCGCCGGGCACATATAAACAAACAACCATTTGCACTCACATTCACACCTACGGGCAATTTAGAGTCTTCAATTAACCTTACATGCATGTTTTTTGGGATGTGGGAGGAAACCAGTGTACCCGGAGAAAACCCTCGGAGACACGGGGAGAACATGCAACATATGTACACATATATATACATACATAAATATATACACATATATAAATACATGCATATATATATATATATATATATATACATATATATATACATATATACATACATACATATATATATACATATATACATACATACATATATATATATATACATACATACATATATATATATATATATATATACATACATATACATATATATATATATATATACACACATATACATATATATATATATATATATATATATATATATATATATATACATTCTATAATGAACAACATTTAAAAAAGGGTTAGGGTAACATTATCTCATGTTTGTCGTAATGTCTAATATATGTATTAGTCATTGTCATATTATGACTAAAGTAACAAATACACAAAAAATATATTAAAAAACTACAAGAATTATGTTACAATATTACAGATAATCAAAGTGTGGATTTTAACTATGTCCATTCCTGCACCATTATAACATCTTTCTCTTTTTTCCGGTTCAGTGTGACCTTAATAGTCCTTATGTCGGGAACTAATGTTACATTGTTGAATAAAAGGTTTATCTTAACAGACAATAGTAACAGTGCTACTTACAGTATGTCTAGTTTTCACTTTTGTGATGCCAGTCTTAAGTAGGAAAAATTAAGTACTGGAAACCAAAGCAATACTTTTTAGAATATAGTTTTTTTTTATTTATAATTTATAATTGGCAGATACAAAAACCTCTTAAACTGTATCCAAAATGTGCAATAAATCACTGCTGATTAACAAAAGAAATTACAAAAAGACTGTCTACTTTGGGAAGTTGACAACCAATGTAAACAGATTTGAACTAGTAATTCTCAAGAATGTTTACTAATTACTACGAATGCTCTTTTGAACTGAAATCTAGTTTTGAACAAATTGCAAATCTGCGTTGCTCCCCCAAGATGACGACACACCATCGAGTGAACATACGTTGAAATTGGCGACATTCTTGTGCCCCTATTGTTAAATACAAGAAAGGCAATTATTTTCCGTAAGCAGCAAAAAAGTGTACAACACATGACAGTCTTGTACCAATATATTTGAGAGACATCAACAAAACATGGACGAGGTGGGCTTTTCCAAAATGAATGTTGTAAACGATCACCTTCATTTATCGAGATACACAGAAAATTTGTGATGCTTGTTAAGCGCGGAACAGCAGCCCGAACACGTATCAAGATCTGGAATCACATAGTGAAGGTATTAATGCTTAATAATAAACAACATTAAAAGTTTTGAGGGGGTGGAAAACAAATCACAGCTGCAACACTGTAGAAAAGGACTCCCGCTCATCAAAAATGTGACAATGAATTGCAGATCAAAACGGAAATAGAACTGAATGAACATCATATTAAAAACATCTTACTTTCACATTTCAAACAAATGTACATCCACATTCATGATCCGCCTATCTGGCGAGGATGCTGGTGCCTTCCCCTTCATGTTTCACACATACGGTATGACACCAAACTAATTACAGTAAATAGTTAAACAAACGCTTACATGAAGAAATAACGACTACCGTGCGACTGTGAAGGACAATTCTTGGCAGGATGTAAAATCTGAGAATCCAAGTGCAAAATAATTCTTCAATGTAGTTTGTTTTCCGAATTCTACTCCAAACAAGCACACGTTCCTTTTCGTGTATCGCAAATCCCCCTAGATGGTAATTGTCACACATATAAAACTAAAGATTTTAAAAGAAAAGCAATTCCCAACGTGTTTGACAGAAAGAAAACATCCCAAATAAAACAGGATAGCATAACCTAGATCCTTCATTCCTATTCAACTCAAATGCTTTAGAAAGCTACAACATGCAATACCATTCAGCTCCTAATTTTTCAGACATCAACATTTCCAGCTAACTAAAACTAACGCCCTATCACTTGTCTGAAGGCCCATCTTCAAATACTCAGCCCCTAGTGTCAAAACTCACATTACCGGAATTCCCTATCAAGGTATCCGTATAAAGCACTTGTATAACGAAGGTATGTGCTTTTCCCTTTACGTTGGAGAAACTGCTGGACGATGCAAAACTGTATTTTGAGTATCCCCCCCCCCCCCCCCCCCCCCCCTCTCTAAACTCACACGGTGCTAATGAAGCCAAGCAACTTTAATTAAATTGTCATAAGCTGAGACCTTGACATTATGCCAACCATGGATTTCCTAGATCCTTTCACACAGGGCTCACACCATTTTAGGTATTGAATTAATCTGGGTCAAACTTTAAGACACAGGAGTCACTGCATACGGATTCAGGTCAAGTGACGACAGGTCTGTTCTCAAGTCCTCGTTTCTAATTAGAAACCACATCACGGGTTTATTCGGGTTTACGTAATGTGGCAAAACCCATTATGACATCTTTTCTCATTGAGGTCAACTGTTGAAGCCTTCACGACATGCACATAACCAGATTTAAAAAGAGTAGCACATTTCTTCACTGTAGCTGCTGTGGAGTATTCATTACACAAACATATGTACTTTAAAGGGGGACCTATTGTGCTCAACTTGCTTTTTCCAACAACCAAACTAGGAAAATGGACTACCAGTCAAACGTTTTGACACTTTCTCATGCTATTGGCTGAGAAACCAAGTCCAAACTTTACACTGGCAGTCTAATTCTAAATTAGCTACCCTTTAATTGTTCAAACAGGCCCGTATTTCTAAAGCCCACAATTGTAGTTGCCTTTATCAGAAAACCAAACACAGACATCAGGGACGAGCTAATGTAATAGAAAATAAGAATAGAAACACTATTTTGGCATATGTTTGCCTCAGTATTGTTTGAAACTTCGTATCGTAAATCACAAACAAGCATAATAGGTCCCACTTATTTCTATAGCACAAGATTAACACGATGCTGTTTCCACAAACAGCACAACATGGGGGAAAAAATAAAATAAAATTTCCAGCATCATCAGTACCGTTAGACTTGCATAATATTGAATGGCTCCATATAGCCAGAAGTTAATTTAAAGCTCATTGTGCATGACCAATTGTTTAAGATGTCTCAATTTCAGACCACCATAAACTGTGGCTACTTGCACATCATGCATGTCACGCCACAGAATTTTATTTAAAAAGAGAAAAAAATAACATTTCATTTTCATGTGGCATTTGTTTTTGCAACGGAGCAATCTTCAGATCTCCAAGTCTATTATGATAGAGCTTTGTGCTTTCTCGGGTTCTATCACAAAACCAAAGCATTCACCAG
This sequence comes from Phycodurus eques, assembly GCF_024500275.1. Taxonomy (NCBI): domain Eukaryota; kingdom Metazoa; phylum Chordata; class Actinopteri; order Syngnathiformes; family Syngnathidae; genus Phycodurus; species Phycodurus eques. The sequence goes on along the minus strand of NC_084545.1, from coordinate 12,362,191 downwards.
TTGACGCACAGTGAAGAACACATTTTTAACATGTCACCTGTATTACACAGAGACAGACTGATTAATTCTAGGAAAAACATCCAGTGAATAAATTGCATTTTCTGATAAGTTGTTTGTTTCAACAATCAATGCACGTTAACATGAAAAGTTGTTTTCACGTGCATGAATGTGTTAGCAAACATCTATTGCAATGAAATAGAAAATGATACAACTCATCAGTTTGAAGAGAGTTTTGCCAGCAATGTTTTTTAGGCCAAAAAAGGTCAATGTGAAATCCTTCCAACTTCATAACAACAATGCATATCAATGTACAAGTCGCCTTAAATTTTGAACTGTATGTAGGCTTTGTTTCAGCATTTCATTGTAGAACTGGGATTACTTGTTGCGGCGGCGGTTTGTGTGTGTTTGCTCTCCAAGTAAACCTATCATCTCAAAAGGGTTAGGGATGTGTAAACCTCACTAAACATAAAAAGTGCAAAACAGCCACCACTGTCCTGTGTGTGTCAGTAGTGCTTCTCCTGTAAATAATCTTTCATCTTGTTAGGTAAGGGCAGTTTCTGAATAAGGTCTATCCTTGTGTATTGTCTAATGACAAAGCGACAAAGGTATTGCAGGGAGCGCACTTGCATAAATCGAGACACGGGGTTGGTGAGTCTGACAGGGTATGTTGCCGACCCTGGTAAGCGAGACCTGGAATAACAAAAAGCACCATTCTCCGAGTCTTTTATTGAGTGTTCAATGAGGTCCACAATTGACGTGTGTCCTTCCACGTCAGGCTGCTCATAAAAGCTGAAGCGTCCGTTGGAATGCTCGATCCGGGTGTGGAGAGTTTTGCCCTGTGACCTGAAACTCAGGCTGAGCAGGTACCTGTCATCCGAGCTGTCTCGGACCAAAAACGAGCCATCGGCCAAGTTGATGAGCTTTTCCTCCGCCTCCCACCGCGTGATTGGGCCCCAGTACCAGCCCTGCTTCGCCAGTTTCTTTAGCTCCTGTGTCAGGCTGGTCACCACCATGGGCCCGCTGCTTTGGACAGAGTCATACACTCTGCTGACTCCGGGAGCTGAATTGGGATCAAAGTTGAGGTGGTGTCTAACTCTCTCGGCAACCTGGCTGTCTGAGGAGCTGAAGCCAGAGAACGTCCTTGGAAAATGGCCGATACTGCTCATGGGAGACAGAAGGGGAGAGAGGGGAGCCGGGACCTCTCCTCTTGAGCTTTGAAGCATGACGCCAGCAGAACCGATAAAAAGACTATTGACTGAGGTGTCCATGAAAAGGTCTGGAGGTAAACCGCCAACCATCTCATGCTCCTCCTGTCCCTGATCCATCAGTAGGGACCCATTGTCTGCGTCTGCCACCACCTCCATAGGAGACGCGCTGTCCAGACAGAAGGAGTGGGACCCTTCTGGGTACATTCCCTCATCTAAAGGCATTGTGTACTGAATGTAGTCTTGGGGCATCAACCCCAGTACCACAGGCACATCATTGTCATCAATATTTAGATGCAGCTCACCATTTTGTGGCTGCTGGAGGTTTTTTAAGGATTCAGGTTGGTCCTGAAAGAGCCCATCCATCTGAAAATCGCTGAATTCCTTTCGGATTCCATTTAAGTTGGGGCTGGGGCTAGGAGAGTGAACCATGGCTTTAACTTTGACCTCCATCTTAATACAAGCTTCGTCAGAGTTGACCGGCCGCAGAGGCCATGGTGAGGGGCTATAGTGGTGACTCCGTAGTGATGCAGACCTTAGAGGTCTCTGGGCTTTAACCTCGTTGAAGCTGATGGGCACAGAAGAGGAGGAGAAGGTGTCCTCATCGTCCGTTGAGCTAATTGCAGAGGGACCGGCTTTGGTCTTTGCCTTTTGCTTGGCGGACAGCCTTCTCTTAAGTGATCCCATCAGGCCCTCACTCTTTGAACGACTCTTATTTTGCGCACCTTTGTCTTCATCGCCACCCAGATCACACACGGAAAGGTCTTTGGTGTAGCAGCCACCGAAAACTGACTCGTCCTTTGAGAACTCTGCGGCCACTGGGGGCTGCTGGAGCATGACAAAGTCACCATCCTCTTTGCCCTTTATGCTCAGCGACTTCCGAATGGTCTTAAGGCTGATCTTCTTCATTCTGGCTGGCCCTCCACCTAAGTGGCGGGCATGAGATGTCTCTCCTTGTATCCTGATGAAAGTGCTAGCCACAGTATCCTCCCATCAGGTCGCACATAAGTCATGCATAAAGCAGAGCCTCCAAACCCTTCAAAGAGAAAAAACACATGCACACAGTGAAACATTCTTAAACCAGAAAAGCACAGTTAGAAACAACCACAATATATCTGTCCTCTTTATTTTCCTTATGCATTCGTACATGCAAACTGATTAAATTTTGACTGTAGTCACTCTTCCATGTGAGTGAGTTGTTGACAGTTCTATCAACCCTGTGACCAAAAAACATTTGCTGAAATGATATGATGAGCTCTCAAATACTCAAAAACACACACACAGGGGCTCCAAAAGCAATGCATTCTGATGGGACACCAAAATACATACATAGAGCACACAAATTGAAGGTTCTGAAACAGTATTCCATAATTAAAAATACAGTTCACCCTATTTTATTTTTTAAACACTGATCATTTGCTTTGTATACATATACCTGTTCTCAATTTTAAATTTTCAAAAGTAACACACAACTTACAGGCAGGAGTGGTTGGGTATTATAAACAGGACAATCTGCGCCTGTAAAAATGCAGAGCTGCCAACCTATAAAAATTCACTTCCAGAACAATTGGTCCAAATTTGTCTGAATTTCCATATTTTCAAATGTTGTCAAGAACATTATCGTGGGACAGTTGTAATCATAATCGTTAATAAATTATGGCTTCAATATTGGTCATTTTAATGTTGTTATTACATCAACCTTGGAACAGTGGACGCAGTTGCAGCCTGAATCGAAGTACCAGTATATGAGATGTCGACGTGCCATCATCAAATACATCTGTGTCTATGGATTAATTTGCCAATTCTGTTTTCAAATCCTGGTTAAAAAAAAAAAAAGACAAGAAAAAGAAAGTCTATAAAATCAGATTACTCAGATCTCAAATGTCAAAATTAAAACTCAGCACTCTATTTTGTAAACAAATAACATTGCTGATAGATTGAATTGGATAGTTTATGTATGGACAATTTCTTTGGTTTCTATTTTGTGAAATGTACTTCTTGTACATATTCTCTTCCATGCTATTTATATTACATTAACACACTTTCCCTATATCCACAATTGCTGCTGAAACGATGCAAATGTCCCCCATTGTAGGAGTAATAAAGGTTATCTCATATTACAAATATTTATTAATAATAAGAATATACTTTTAACCTGCCCACATTCTGAAGTGATGTATGCAGTGGCATACTAATTAATTTTCGGTTCAGACGTGGCGTCCTGTGTGGACGTGTATTATTTTATATCTTCAAACATGTATTAATTGGCCTGTTACTTTGTTGTTTAAAGTTGGTTGATCTCTGCGAAAAACACGGTTCCCGGCAGGCCTACGTGACAAGAGTACTGTATCACCAAATCACTTATTTCGATGTTTTGCAACTGCATGTAATGATAGCTTAGCAATTAGCATGGCTTTGACATCGTCATCGACTATTCATTCCTCATCCTCCCTTATCCTTTATTCGCTACCAAGGCAATGATCAGTGACTTACAAGGCGTAGACACTGGACGCAAAGAGAACTCCGCATCTTGGGAGCTTGAGGCGTAATAAAATAGCGTGCACCAAGCAGCTTTTCAATGTGGACACACCGGTAATGTCAGATGCTGAATTCCACCCACCCCCCCAATATCCAGAACAATCAGGGTTATGGACTTAACGAGTCAATGTTCAGTGATTTCCGTAAAAAAATACTGACGTTCCATAACATTTGACAGCTATGAAAATGTGATAGATGGGTATATCGTTAATGTGTAAGTAAGTGTGTGAAGACAGCTTTAGATTTCATTATGGTTATTTTAGAGGTAGTTTGCCTAATCAAGTTGTGGAAGTTTTAGTGGATTGTATAGTCATCTTTTAGAAATAGGTTTGGAACAGGGCATGGGTGTTAATTATTGTTGATCGCAGAACCCTTCAATTTATACTCGACCACAAAGGCTTTGAGTGCTGACATTTCAAAACACTTCAATTTAAATACTTTGACTTGCCTAAAGTAAAGGTTGAAGTACTTGGTAATTAACATCAAGTGCCCCGCCTCCTGCCCGATTATAACTGGGATAGGCTCCAGCACGCCCGTGACCCTAGTGAGGAGAAGCGGCTCAGAAAATGGATGGATGGATGGATGAATGGTTTAAATGTCATTTCTAACCATTGAGTGCATTAACGATTCAATTGAATCACTAACACCTGCACACACACGACATTTCAAGCACTCCAATTTCAATCTTTATGTTTACACTCCAATGTAAATCGAAGATCTTGCACTCTTCAGACTTAAAATATAAGGTTGAAGTACTTAGCAATTTGACATGAAGTAGTTATATCATTGCCAACTATTTTGAGGGCATTCATGATTGTGACAGATTAAATTAAACCTCCACCTTAACAACAGCACACACGCAGACAGCACTACACTATCAAAACACACCCAAAAAGGTGCTAATAAGACAGCTGAGAACGATTACTCACCATTATGAGCAGGAAAAAAAATGTGACTCGACTTGATTCAATGGGTCAAGTTCCTCTTCCAGTACCTTTAATTTGATGCTATAAAGGAAAAAAACAAAGCCTGTTATCCTAGTTCAAACATTTACTGTCACCTAACATGTTATTACCAGCGAGTTAATAAGTAGTTTGTATAGCCTGGCCCTTGGCTGAGCTTATTATGGAATCAGAACCAAGGTTTTGTCCTGACCTAGCCTAGCACGGCCTACACATTTAGAGGCATGCTTTAGCTTAGCCATCAAAGTTAGCACTTTACTATAATGTCCCAAACGCACAACTCCGCTTTACCTGACAAAATCAAGCATGAGATAAAACTTCGATGACCAATCGATAAAAGTAATGGTTGTTTATTGAACATGTGAAAACTGCCAAATATGCCACTACGAAACAAGCGAGAATGACAGCTATATTGTTAGCACATTTGCTCCTCACAGTGTAAATGAATCATTACCGGTCGCATTTTAAATATGCCCACGTTGAATACACATTTACTCTACCACTTAAGCTCGTGAGAAAGACAAATATTTCCAAATGTGAAAGAAAGTTTTGCTTTTTCACCTTTCTTGGCTACCGAAAGCTACCTTGGCTAACGTTAGCGTACTACCTACCAAAGCCAATCAGCTAGTTTCCTTAACGTTTGTTGCCGAAAATAATATAACGTTACCTTGCAGTTACTCTGCTTCCCGGTCCTCAGGAAAAGCATCAGCGTTTACATTTCCAAGGTCGGCACGTCTGGGGCAAGAAAAAAAAAAAAAAAAAGCGGTGATGTATTCTCGAATACAATGACACAATAAGGTGACACCTTTCTGACTGACTAGGTTAGCACACTTGAGTAGCTCCCGGCCTCTTCCTTTGTTGCCTGTTGAGTTGGGGCAGGCACCAAGATTGGGATGTAGCGAGCACACACGCAGACGCTTTAATATTCAATTGATGCCCAATTTGACAAATAATCGATATTCTACCTATAAAAAATATGTACATATACCTCTCAAAATATAATTCTCCCAATAAAAAAAGAAAGCATAAAGTGTGATGCTTTCCCACGTTAAGAATATTAATTTATTTATGTATTCAGTTTATTTTGCAAATACTCTGTATTTTTTATCATTTGGCTGCATTTGAAAATAAATCATGATTCTACTTGTGCAAAAACACATATCATTTCAATCCCAATAAAAGAAATGCCGAACATGGATGACACATTTCATTGATAAACATGTATACTAGCTGAACCAAAACGAATATAAACCTGATTAATGTAATTTAAAACAATTAAATGAATAAAAAAAATAGTTTTGTAATGTTCATTGATATTATCTATTTATTTTTGGATGCTTATATTGCGCACAATTTGACAAACTATTATCATTCTCCCAATGCAATAGTAGTAATAGTATGCTTTCACACTTTATTCATAGACATAAGTGAGATTATTGACTCGAGTGAGGATCATTCGGTCCAGAATGTGGATGGATTTATATATTTCGCCAATATCGCCCCACATCATGTATTTTAGGGCTCTCACTATCAAATATTGTTCGAATCGGGTATTCAATCAGATATTCTATCGAATAATCGGATTAAAAAATATAATTTAAAAAGGTTATTGCAAAGTCCTTTTTCCGACAACTGTTTATATCATGATGATTGCTGTTTTTTGGTATTGATGGATGGATGGATGGATGGATGGAGACTACAGGAGACAAATTCTTTGTGTGTGTTTTTTGGACATACTTGGCAAATAAAGGGGCGGCACGGTGGACGACTGGTTGGAGCGTCACCCTCACAGTTCTGAGGAGCGGGGTTCTCCGCCTTAGTGGAGTTTGCATGTTCTTCCTGTGCCTGCGTGGGTTTTCTCCTGGCACTCCGGTTTCCTCCCACATCCCAAAAACATGCATTAATTGGAGACTCTAAATTGCCCGTATGTGGGAATGTGAGGGCAAATGGTTGTTTGTTTGTATGTGCCCTGCGATTGGCTGGCAACCAGTTCAGGGTGTACCCCGCCTCCTGCCCGATGATAGCTGGGATAGGCTCCAGCACGCCCGCGACCCTAGTGAGGAGAAGCGGCTCAGAAAATCGGATGGATGGATGGCAAATAAAGATGATTCCGATTCTGATTCTGATTCTGATTCTGAGTTGAAGGGCTTCACTGCGAAGTGGCCTGCTACTAGGAAACTCGTGGAGCAGTGGCGGACCGGCGTTGGCTCCGTCCAATACTTGATCCATGTGTCACGCGTACATCCACACAACAGATACATTTAAGGGAAAGTTAACTGATTATTATATTCGCTAGCCTGCGAGCTAACGAGTTAGTGGGCTAAGGAGCTCGCTCGACCACAGCGGGTTCATCCAAAACGTTAGCCCCTCTTTCAGAGTTGTTGTGTGTGGGTCTCCCCACATACCAGAGACACGGGGGAGGTTAACTGTTTATTAACCATAACCACAGCTGCACATATTATTCAGCCAGTAGCTGACAACAGACACTTGAGCACCTAGCGGAGGCGCAAACGCATTTGATTGACAGGTGAAGGGACTTCTGCAGACACGCCCACACAGTCCTGCAGTTTGACGGCGGGTGTTATTTTTCATGATTTCACAGCCTTATTTTACATACATGATGACTTATTTATTTATTCATTTTTTCATTCAAATTTGTCAGGTTTTAAAACACTTCTCTGTGTTGTGTCAAATTTACCATACTTTTTTTTTTGCCTCTTTGGTGCATCTTTTAGCAATATCACACGAGAGGGAGTGATTTTGTACTCACCAACCTTTTTGAAACTGAGAGCTACTTCTTGGTCACTGATTTATGCGAAGGGCTCCTACTTTGATACACACGTTTCATACTACAGCTGCAAATGATTATTTTCAAAACAGATTTATTTTTTTTGCATAAATTGATTACGACTCAGTTACTGTTTTGATCCAGAACATGTCAAAAATGGGGGGAAATTGGATAATTGTTTTCCAAAGAGAGAGCAGATGTTTGCAAATGTCTTCTTTTTATCAAACGCAAAGATAAACAGTTTGCTTTCATGGAGGACTACAGCTGCATTTTTCTACACCTGTTTGGGGTGCAATCAATGATTATTTTAAGAATTGATTAATCTGTTGATTTCTTTCCAACTAATCGATGAATCAAATTGTTTCTTTTTTAGGTTTGCAAATGTCTTATTTTGATGAAACACAAAGTTACTCAGTCTACTTTATTGTTGTAATAATGCAAACTCCACACAGGCGAGGCCGGATTTGAACCTGAGCCCTCAGAACTGTGAGGCAGATGTGCTAACCAGTCGTACACTGAGCCACCCATTATTAATATTTACTGTTTTATTATTATAATAAACATCATTACTTTCACTTTAAACCGCATACACTCCTTGAAGTCTCAGCGCCCTTTGCACAATGGTCATTGCACCGGACTATTGCAATGTTAGTCGTTCGAACTGCTCTCGGTGCTAGAGGACTCTGCATCTTTTTGCACAATAGTTTTTTGTCAATGTCTTTATGTCCCCAAAGAGTTCTGTAAATTGACTGTCTGTTGTACCAGAGCGGCTCCAACTACCGGAGACAAATTCCTTGTGTGTTTTGGACATACTTGGCAAATAAAGATGATTCTGATTCTGATTCTGATTATTAATGAGTGAAAGATTTGGACAGGTTTAGGTTAAATAGATAACAAATGTACTGATTATCAAAAATCATTATCCATTAATTTCATCATTCATTAGTTGTCGATTAATTGATTAATCGTTGCACCTCTAATATATTTTTGTACTTTTAATTTGGTTCTTGAGCTGGCTGAAAAAGTTTGGGAAACCTGATGTAGTGCAAACATGCCACTGCAACTCATTTCTTGTTCACCAAACTGTGACCATAGAGGTTTAGCTTTGACTGCATTGTGACAGGACAAGTGTATCGAAGGAAGCTTTATGAGAAAAATAATTGCTCGAAAATATTCAGTGTCCAAATATTCACTAATGAGTAAACTTTCCTGTTTGTGGTTTATGAGTCTGATGCAGTGTGGTGACTTGTGCTGATAGGTCTTTTTAATTTGTATTCCAAAAAAAAAGATCAAGTTGACTCTCCAACTACGAGTTGAAAGAGGAAACTAAACGTTGGTTGCCTAATTAGTGTCAGTATTGTTTTTAAAGGGGATGATGTTTACCACTGCCAGACTAATTTGGTTTCTGCTGAACATGACATTGTTTTTTTACACGCTGTCAAATGTATGGCAGTCCTTCCCCAACTTGCTCGGGGCAGCTATGGGCAGACAGGCTCTCTGTGAGCTTTCTAATTACTGGGCCTTATTAGGCTTTTCTTGATATGTTGGCACACGAGGGAAAGTGGCAGTGGAGGAAGGCAGGGAGAAGGAGGAAGCAGGGATGGCAGCTCTGGAATGATGCACCAAGGACACCAAAACACAAGTTTGTTGTTACGTGCCAAATTAGACCTGACAATTTTTTTTTTTTTTTTTTTACTCCACTTCATATTGAGTGCCAGACAGTAAAAAAGAGTGTGGGCACAATTTGACACAATCCCGTACACAGTTTTAAACATACTGTCTCTAAAAATATAAATACAGTGCAGCCTCCAAAGTCAAATACAATCAGTTTTGTGATCCTGATAGACATCCAAGTTGCTCTATTTAAAAAAAAAAAATTCCCATTGAAAAAAATGTGAAGTGAATTTACTCGTCACAGACTCAAATTGTTCCCATCATAAAACCTTAGTTAATTGTACAGTACAGCCAAACCTTAAAGTGGCATTTGAACTGTCATACAAGAAGTTAACCCTCCTTTAAAACAACTACTCTCAAATAGTAAGCTTCCTTATGCACCTTTAATCCCTCCTAAAAACATCAAGGTGACTGTAGAAAATGCGATAACGTGATTAAATTAGCTAATTATCACCTTGTCAACTCATAAAATGCACATCTCATCTGCAGTGTAATATCAGTGCTAGTACTGCAGTACACAATCATGTAGTTAAGTGCCATTCATTTCTTGCTGTATTATTTAAAATAAGAACATATAGGATGTCTCCATCAGTGTGTTACCAAAAATAAAATAAAAACATTTGTGTGCATGCGTTAATTTTGAACATGTAAAAGAACAAACCATTATTATAAGTACAAAAAAGCATAAACAATATACCAAGAAAACAATCATTTTGATTTAAACTCACCCAATTTACAAACTGTTGATTTTCTGTTAAGTAGTTTCTCATCCAGTTTAAGGCTATACGCTTACTGCCACAATGTTTCATTTTATTGGACAATATATCATGGTTTGTGGTATCAAATGCTCTCTGGAGAGCAACAAACCGCACTATTGTGGGTTTATTTTTGTGTATGGAATCAGTATTGGCTAGCGACCAGTTCAGGGTGTACCCTGCTTCTCGCCCAGAGTTAGCTGAGATGCGCACCAGCACGCCCTCGACCCTAGTGAGGATAAGCGATATGGAAAACGGAGGGATGGAATCAATGAGTTCTTCGATGAGTTCTGTTAAAGCCAGTGCAGTTGCCTGATTTGCTCGAAATCCATATTGGCTGTCAGAGAGTAATTTATGTTTTTCCATGAATTTATTTAATCTGTCATTGAGGGTTTCTTCAGGAATTTTGGAGACTTGTGGAAGAAGGGAAACTGGCCTATAGTTTGTGGAGTTGTGTTTGTCACCAGTTTTGTGGATCGGAGTTAATTTTGCAGTTTTAATTTTACGAAGAAATTGTCCAGATTGAAATGATAACTTGGGAATGTAAATTATTGGTTTGGAGCTTCCCAGAATTACCTTTATCGCTTCATATCAATTTCATTACAATCAGTAGATGTTTTTTTTCTTTACATTCATTAACAATATGAATTACTTCTTTTTCGTTCACAAGTTTAAGAAAAATTGTACTTGGTTTTCTTTCAATTAGGATGGTACTAGTATTTCCTGCTATATCCGGATCAGGATTTTTTTTTTTTGCTAGGGTGAGCCCAGCATTTACAAAAGAAAATTTGAATTTATGCACTACTTCATCCATATTCTTAATGTTTATATCATTCTCTATGAAATAGGGTAGAAAATGATACAAACATGAACAATATCGATGAAATTTTACAGCTTTACAATGATAATACAAGAAATTATTATCTGTAAAGGCAGACTTTTTTTAACTGGATCTCATTTGATTCTCCAGTTGTACCCAAAAAACATGTTTACCAAAAATAAGCTTTCCAAGGCCGAAAATTTATTACTTTTTCTCCTACATATTTGAAGGCCGTGAATGCATCCATTTCCTATCCCGGAAGTGGAATGACGCTGGCGCGGAAGTTGAAAAAAAACAAACCCTGGTTAGCTGTCTGGTGTTTTACGTTACACGAGCGGACATGGATTTATGAAACTGTCTCACTCGAACATCATCTGGGCTTGGATAACACTTGATTTAAACAACTAGAAAAGCAATGGTCACGGGAAATGGAATTATCAGGCATTATCAAGAAAATGGGTAGGCTAAGTGTTAGCTTTAAGAAAGGTTGCTCGGAGGGCTGTTTTATGCAAAGCCAGTGATCGCTGCCGTCTGCATTCTATTCCTTTTTACTTGAATTATGTAGCGGCTCTTGTTAGATATTACGTCTTACATGTGCGCTTTAAACATACTTTAACTCTTTCTTTTAGCTAATGCAGAAAAGTTATCAAAGTCGGTAAAATCCTTCAATGCAGAACTTTTATCTGCTACTCAGATCAAAATACAACAACAAAAGCCTGATGCTTCGTTTCAAATTGAATATTTTGTTTCTGTGACCAACAGGCCATACTTTGATGGAGATACGAGTTAGAGCATTGAAGAGCATTATTTCCAAGATGAAGCACTCTCTGATTTCCATCTCTGACATTGTTCAAGAAAAGATGCTGTTTGTTTATCTCCTGGAATGGTTCAATTTCCCAGAGGTGCCAATGCAAGAGGAAGTGCTGGATTTACTCATGACTTTATCCAAGGTAGATGACGGTGAAGGTCAGGTCCTCTATGTTTTCATGTCATCATTGTTTCCCGTTTCTTTCATTGTTTGTCTTTTTTTCCCCAAAGCATCCAAGTGCAGCCCAGATGCTGAGAGATGTAGAGGCGGAGGATTTCCTCTCCCAACTGTCTGCTAATGTGGAACCGAGACTTCGAACTGTCATCGACGCAACCCTGGACCAGCTGTGCCACCTACCCGAGATAATCCCCTGTCGCACCACCGTCTACACGCCTGGACTCCACATTACACCTCAAACGGGTGCTGCAAGCTTGGACAAATACTTTGTAAACTATATTCAATACAGATAAAGATTAATTTATGAATATCCTATGTGGTGTCATATGTGAAATACCCACAGATTTACCATCCGATGAGCATATTTCTAATAGGGGGTATTTCCAGAAGCGTGTGCCGAACCATGCGGATGTACCTCCTCTGAAGATAGCAGGTACTGATTTTTACTTTGTTGCTCAGTGCATCATACAATGGAACCACCAAAGTTGATCACAATCAATTGTAAATATGTATATATTGAACAACTGTTGTAATTTGAGAGCAAATATTATCATAGGAAATGATGTAAAGTGAATCAATTCGTGTGCCATCATAAACACTCTTGCACACACTTTCTTTCATTCAGTTATAAAGAGAGGTTAACCATTCACCATTATGTATTAGAAGTAAGTAAAACTAAAATAAAGCCTTTGAAGACACTTGGCAGATGACTGAAGGTGTTTGATGTGTGATACTGTTACCTTCTATGATTATCGTCAGACTTTTCTGTCACAAGCCCAAGAAAAAGCGACACATTTGTGTAATTAATCCTTTCGATGCTCACTGAGCTGGAGTCTCACAAGATTTTCTGTTGTCTCGCTTGATGTTACAAACTGATGGTTTGAGGTGCAAGTTTTGTTTGAGGGACAATTTCTATTTCTTTTGTGGTTGTACTCCAAATTCTACCACTTGGAGGTGTTTGATTTTGAAGGTTCCGCTGTATATTTATTGTCACTAAATTCCCCACTATGTTGCATTATGTTATGTCATCCACTAGTTTTAAATTATATATATATTTTTTTATACAGTGCACGAGTCTGTGCAGTGCTTGAAGTTCTCTGTGTTTCCGTGGCTGTCTTTGACAAACACTGACAGACACATTCTGTCTTCCAATGAAAGGTGAGAGGCAATCAGTTTTTCTATATGAAATTGAATGCTGCATAGAATTATTGCATTGTGCGTGATTTATGAATTCACTAATAACTAATGCATTTTATTTACTGTACAAGACATTTTGATTATTGCTGACACTTTTGTCAAATTCACATCTGAAAAAGTTCTTTAAGGAGTAGCAACCCCAACTTGGTGCGGGCCACGTGTGAGCTACTATGCGATGTCATCATGCAGGACTTTCCTGCTGAGATCTTCCTGCAGAGGCCCAATATTGCAAAGGTTTGCACTCCTAAAACATGCTCTGGGTGAAACAAAAAGCACTGGCCCATTCTGAAAAATATACTCTGTAGTTACCTGCACATTCTTAATGAGATTTTGTACTGTACAAGAGCTTCGCCCAGCTCATGTTATTCAACATGGTACCCAAAATACGAGAAACACCTCTCTGTATGATGAAGCACAGTTCTATACTGTTTCAACTACAACCCCAATTCCAATGAAGTTGAGACGTTGTGTTAAACACAAATAAAAACAGAATACAATGATTTGCAAATCATGTTCGACCTATTTAATTGAATACACTACAGAGACAAGATTCAAACTGATAAAACTTGATTGTTTTTAGTAAATAATCATTAACTTGGACTGCAACACGTTCCAAAAAAGCTGGGACAGGGTCATGTTTACCACAGTGGTGCATCACCTTTTCTTTTAACAGCATTCAATTAAGGTTTGGGAACTGAGGACACTAATGGTTGAAGCTTTGTAGAGGAATTCTTTCCCATTCTTGTTTGATGTACAGCTTTAGCTGTTCAACAGTCCGGGGTCTCCGTTGTCGTGTGTTACGCTTCATAATGCGCCACACATTTTCAATGGTAGGCAGGTCTGGACTACAGGCAGGCCAGTCTAGTACCCGCACTCTTTTTACAACGAAGCCACACTGTTGTAACACGTGCAGAAAGTGGTTTGGCATTGTCTTGCTGAAATAAGCAAGGGCGTCCATGAAAAAGATGTTGCTTGGATGGCAGCATATGTTTCTCCAAAACCTGTATGTACCTTTCAGCATTAATGGTGCCTTCACAAATGTGTAAGTTACCCATGCCATTGCCACTAACACAGCCCCATAGCATCACAGATGCTGGCTTTTGAAGCCAGCATCTTTGCGTCCACGACAGTCCAGATGGGTCTTCTCCTCTTTGGCTCGGAGGACAAGACGTCCACAATTTCCAAAAACAATTTGAAATGTGGACTCGTCGGACCACAGAACACTTTTCCACTTTGCATCAGTCCATCTTAGATGAGCTCGGGCCCAGAGAAGCCAGCGGCGTTTCTGGGTATTGTTGGTAAATGGTTTTTGCTTTGCATAGTAGAGTTTCAAGTTGCACTTACGGATATAGCGCCGAACTGTATTTACTGACATTGGTTTTCTGAAGTGTTCCTGAGCCCATGTGGTGATATCCTTTACACATTGATGTCGGTTTTTGATGCAGTGCCGCTTGAGGGATCGAAGGTCACGGGGATTCAATGTTGGTTTTCGGCCTTGCCGCTTACATGCAGTGATTTCTCCAGATTCTCTGAACCTTTTGATGATGATATGGACAGTAGATGACAAAATCCCTAAATTCCTTGTTATTGTACATTGAGGAACATTGTCCTTAATGACTAATCTCACCGGACTATTGCGAGATTAGTCATTCGAACTGCTCTTAAATGCTAGAGGACTCTGCATCTTTTTGCACAATTGTCAAAAAACAACAACATTGTACCGGCATTACCAGATAATTAGCAACCCTTTATTGCTCAGTGACTGTTTTTGTCAATGTCTTTATGTCTCAATAGTGTTCTCTGTCAATTGACTGTGTGTTGTCGTACTAGAGCGGCTCCAACTACCGGAGACAAATTCCTTGTGTGTTTTTTTGGACATACTTGGCAAATAAAGATGATTCTGATTCTGATTCTTAAACTGTTCACGCGTGTTTTCTCACGCAGTTGTTCACAAAGAGGTGAACCTCGCCCCTTCTTTGCTTGTGAATGACTGAGCAATTCAGGGAAGATCCTTTTATACCAAATCATGGTACCCACCTGTTCCCAATTAGCCTGTTCACCTGTGGGATGTTCCAAATAGGTGTTTTTCTTTTTTGTCACCTGTCCCAGCTTCTTTGGGATGTGTTGCAGCCATAAATCAGTTTGAACATTAAATATCTTGTCTTTGTAGTGTATTCAATTAAATATATGTCGAACATGATTTGCAAATCATTGTATTCTGTTTGTATTTATGTTTAACACAACGTCCCAACTTAATTGGAATTGGGGTTGTACAATAATAAACCTACATTTTGAACAATACCAGTGCAGGTGAAGATTCATGCTTCAGTCTAATCATTACAAAGGACATTTTCTTTGTGTATTTATTTAGCTTCAATTTACTGGACTAAATTGCAGCGTCAATAAAACTTCAACTTAATTTGGTCTTTTTAAAGATTGAACTTTTCTGTCCATGTAAAAAATGTTTTTTAAAAACATTAGTAGAGTCACCATAAGAGTGCACACACCCATGTGTATTTCCATATATATCCTAAATCAGTCAAGTCATTATTGCCTTCTCTGATGAAGTCTTCCTGTCATCAGACTCTTCTGTCCCTTCTGAGGCTGAGGTCGGATAAAGGTAAGGCATGTTACCTGCACTTGCAGGCGCTCTCCTGTCTGAGGCAGCTTTGCACGGGCCTGAGGCAGAGGCTGCGCTTTCATCGAGATCCGAGTTTCCACTCTGCCAAGCAAGGAGGTGCTGCCAGTGAGTCAATGTGACAGCATTTTGCATCTTTTGCATACATTCAATTTTAATATTCAAGTTAAAGAAATATGGCAACTAGCTGAGATAATATATATAGGTGTGTAAATACAACCCCAATTCCTATGAAGTTGGGACCTTGTGTTAAACATAAATAAAAACAGAATCCAATTATTTGCAAATCATGTTAAACCTATATTTAATTGAATAAACTACAAAGACAAGATATTTAATGTTCAAACTGATAAACCTTATTGTTTTTAGCAAATAATCTCTTTTACTACAAAGCCACGCTGCTTTAACACGTGCAGAATGTGGTTTGATGAAATAAGCAGGGTGGCAATTCAGTCTAATCATTGCCACCTGTCCCAGCTTTTTTGGAACGAGTTGCAGCCATAAAAAGTTAATGATTATTTGCTAAAAACAAAGTTTATCAGTTTGAACATTAAATATCTTGTCTTTGTAGTGTATTCAATTAAATATAGGTTGAACATGATTTGCAAAATCATTGTATTCTGTTTTTATTTATGTTTAACACAATGTCCCAACTTCATTGGAATTGGGGTTGTGTGTGTATATATATATACACTTATATATACATATGCTTCACACACACACACACACACACACACAGTGTATATATGGGGATGTAACGATATCTATATCACATGGTTCCGTTTTATCACGGTATTAATCTCATGGTACGATAAATATTGCGATATCGTGAGAAAGCTCACGGTATTGCAGGAAGGTTCATGGTACGGGTGGAGCCAAGAGGCGAACGCAGAGAACCGAAAAAGCTCTTTTTCTTGCTGGCCGAGTCCTTCTCTTTGATAAGTTTCTGTCTAAAAAGACATCTTCAAATCATATGTCACCATGTACTTCTATCTCTGTCCATCCAATGTTTACATTCGTATGCAATACCTCCAAAACACTGTTATTACTGCAGCAGTAATCATGCTATGCTCACAATAGCGAAACTGTTCGTTGAGGTGTTGTCTGTTCACTAATTTAACAGTGTTTATTGTCATTTTTCAAAAAAATTATAACTTTACAAATTGGATACTGCCCACTAACAGTGATTTAAAAAAAAATATATATATATATATTTTTTATTTTTTTTTGCTTGAGTCCCAAAATTCAATTAGTCAGAAATGCAGGAACACATGGGAATCCTTAGTTACTTTTCCTCCTCTTGGTGATATTGTAAAATGATTTATTTTTCTGAGCAGCCTCAGTCTGTAATATGCTTTCATTTGAAATGTGGACATTTCATTTGAAGAGAGGGAATTATGTTAGATGATTTATTTTTGCATTGATGTTGGTTGTTGTATTTGTATGGAGTGGACATATTTTATTATTTCATTTTTGGGACTAATGGGATGGCTTGGCGGACAGATATGTTGTAATGGGTGTCGGAATCGTTATTCTCTCTTCGTGTGAGGGTCATTCACCGACAACTTTCGACGTTACAAAGACTCACTAGCCCACCACTAAAAAGTGATACTGTTACAATATGCTTTGCTGGAGGATATACAATATAGATACAGTATATATAAATACACGCACACACACACTTCTGCCTTTCATGCAGACAGCGCGAGTTTGATTCCCGGTCAGTACCCGAATATGCAGCACTGCCGGTCCAAGGCCCGGATAACAATGGGTTGGTTGCGTTCGAATGGGGATCCAGTGTAAAAACTGTACCATAGAAATTATGTGAGGGACTTACTGTGGCGATCCCTGACGGGACAAGCTGAAAGTCACTTTATTTATTATTAGAATTTAATAACTCTTACTGCTGTGGGTGTCATGGCATTAGTGCATCGTTACTGTTATTTCCGAACCAGTGAGTGTTGAGGATGTCTTAAATGAGCTCCATTTATTGAAAAAAGACTTTGCAATACAATCTTATCTTCAAACTTTTATTAAGTTTTTGCAGGATAATGTGAATACTGTATCCTTTATTTAGTTGCCATACAGGTTTATTTACTCGACTGCAGAGAGTGCCAGGCGTTATTTGGGAGGAGGCATTTTTTGCTACGGATTTATTTTTATGACAGCACATTTATTTTTGTCTCCTGTCTTTTACAATGTTCAAATGTTAAGCAGCTTAGTCATTAATGTTCTTTCTCTTAAAAACCACCATGGCTGCTGTCCGTGTGGTACTGATTTGGCCATGACGTCTACCGCAGCATATGGGGGTGTCATTTTTCCTTATAAAGAAAAAGGGAGGTGGCTATTTAAGGTGCAATGTTCATTTATTTATAGTGAACAGAGCCACCAGTGATGAATTGAAGCACGGCATTTATTAGAGTGAATCCCACCATTGTAGGATGTACAGTACTCCACTCAGCATTTAACTAATTAAATCAGAACCTGCAACTAAACAGTTTATCTTTATAAAAAAAGCTAGAATAGGTTGTTAGAAATGTGTTTTTCTTTGCTTTGTCTGTTTAGATACTGTGTCCCAGGATTCCTCCTACTCCCAGGAAGCACAGACGACCCAGCGTTCGCAGGCTTCTTCCCCAGCAGTGGAGTGCTCTCCTCGGCCATCTGTGGTTGGTGGAACAGGTCAGAGAGTGAGGGGTGATGGCCAAGATGGAGATGCAGGTTCCAACAGGTGTGCATCTAAATATCCATTTGTGTGTTTGCTGTCATGATCTACTAATATCTCATAGGTCCGTCTTATACTTGAGTAACTCATGTTTCTTTCCCATCCGTCTCTTGCCCCATACAGTGGCAGCTCACACAGAAGTGCAGTTTCAGCGCATACAGCCAGACAGACGCCTCCTGCAGATGTGGGCCGCTTGTTGCTGCCTGACCTGGATGTGGAAGATGACCCAGAGATGGGGTTGCGGCAGCTCACTTTAGCTCAATTTACTGTTGCGACCCTGGAGCATGTCATACCGCTGCTTAAGACCGGTAAGGGTTTGTGCTCCACTAACACACGCACTTCTCACTATCCAAATAAAGACCTCTTTCCCAAATTGCGATAAATGCCATAATAGCTTAATTGAGCTTACCATGCCTTTTAAATGTGTACAGACTCTATTATCTGCTGTGTCCGTGTTTTGTGTCAAACCGCAATTTACCCATTTTTTTTTAATGTGCTGCAACCTGCAGTTCCATTCCAAATTGCTATAGTGCCATGCAGGGGCATGCAGAGACATTTGGAGGGGCAAATGCTCAAAGGTAAAAAGGGGGAACATCGAACAATAGTTTGAAACACCTTAAAGAAACATACTTTGGGGCATAACATTGCTTCTCTGAATTGAATTACTTTTCAATCCAATTTCTTTTTACAGTGTAATGTGAAATACTGAACATTGACAGTAAAGCATAAGTGGCCAGATAATTAAATAGCCAATGGCAACACTGAACACAAAAATTCAGTAAAATAATTCTTGCCAGAACACATATTCCACACAAAATGGAAAGGACGTGAAAAAGGTTTTGACCTTTTTTTTTTTTTTTTTTTTTTTAAATATATATCAAAAAGTCCAAATCCTTTTGATTTTCAGTCAAATGAGAACACTTTCTGATTTTCTTAGTCCTTTAAGAAAACAAATGATCTTTTTGTTCTAAGAAAAACAGAACATTCATAGAGCTCAGATGAATTAGGCAAAAAGGTTGCTCACTTTTTCTATCTTCTGACATTTTCTTTTTAAATCAAACACTAACCCAGACTTAAGAGTGCTGTGGCCCATTTTGAAATCCTCTTGAGTCCCACTAAAACTTAAGTCACTTTGATCAACACATGAGACTAGGCTCAGTAATTCCCAAATACTCGATATGGTTTTCATAATCATCTTCCATAAATATGTGCAAAGCAGTAAGCACAAATTCTGAGCATAAACTAAGGAGTGGCTTTGTTTCTTGTGTTAAATTAGCTACAAGCAAGCAAGCTACCATACTGTAGGTAACAATTACTTTCTAAGCATCACAGCTCTGATTTTACTGCTTATAACGTGACTGGCATGTTTTTATTTATAAAGCAATTCTTAATCTGCTTCCCTCTTACCTATGTCATTAAATTAGGCTGAGAAATGTTGAGACTTGCCGTCTTTTTTCTGTTACTCATTCACGAGACCTTTTTTTGCTGTCTTTTCCTAAAGTATGACTTGAAATGGGAAAAATGAGTTTTAGATATACGGCTCCTGCAGCATGGAACCTGTTGCAGGAAGAGTTGGGCCTAAGGGAGGCAGGTCTCTTTAAATCTTTTTAAAAGTCATTTGAAGGGATTGGATGATGATGCAACAGGTTGTAAATGCTTTGATAGTTGATTGTTTTGAGATTTCACTAGATATAGTGATGTACCTTTAATTGTTGTTGTGGACCAGGACACTTTTCTAAAGGAGATTTTTAATCTCAGTGAGGCTTTCCTGGTTAAACAATTTAAAATAAATCAAATAAAATTGTTGAACCACATTATGCAAAAAAACTGATAATCAAACATGATGAAATGTACAGTAAATGCAAAGTGTAACTAACCATGAGTGTAACCTTTTCAAAATCTCAGACAAACTAATAGATTGGACCACAAGGTAGCACTTTGAGGTCATATTTCACAAAATATGTTATGTTTGGAAATACGGCAGAATGCCACATGATGAGAGAGAGCCAATCACAAGTGTTGGTTTTGGGAGGAAGCGATTATGGGAAAAACAAATCTGAGCTTTTGCAGCTATTTTTCAAATGTAACTGAAATTGTAATCATGGAAATTTCCAAAAGCAACGAATTTAATTACACATTTTCTCCTAGTAATGTAATTGCAATCTAGTGTAGATTACAATTAAATACATTTTGTAATTAAATTATGCAATCTCGTTACATGTATTTAGTTACTCCCCACCATTGGTGAGGAGTGCGGTTCTCGATTCCTTTTGCTATACAGGTGTAGTATATAAAAAATGTCTATACTCCTAATGCATTGCATTTTATGGTTTGGTGAAATCAGTAAATTGTTGATATTGCAGCAAAATTTCTGGATTTAGTGTTATGAATGAAAAAAAAAACCTGTTCTCATAATCAAAAAGTAGGTGACAATTTGTAGGCTTTTTCAGTTGGTGAACATGTTAAGGCTTAGACAATGAATAGTTTTAAAATGATAGAATTAATGTTTATAAAATGTGCAGTTCTGGGTAAATAAATACTGTAACATCAAAACTGATTTACAGCATTTTGAAAAAGAGCTCTTCAAATAATCCACCAGTAACTTGTCAAGAAATCTCTGTATCCTTCTCATCCTTTTGTATTTCTCAGATGGTTCGCACGTGTTCTGTCGTGTTCTGGAGCTGCTGTTTGACACTGTCCTCCTGCTCGGGGAAAGCATTTGTGAACTGGTCTGGGACGATCGCAGCCTGGTGGGGATGGAGCTGGCAAGTCAAAACACATCTTGTGACAGCCTCTTATACAGATGAATGGATGAGCTTCACTAGATGGGGGAGGGGCAGGTGTACTGGGTTTTGCCTCCAGGCAATTTGCCACAAACACACAAGCATACGCTACTCAGGAGTCAATGTGGATTTGATGCGTATGATTAAGCAGAATGAATTTCAGAATGTGACTAACATTCATTTTACGACATACATGCTGTGAGTTAAAGGATTTTAGTTGCCGTTTTAGCTTTACACAGTGTACACACTGTCGATAAAATAGGTATTTTCCATTTGGATGCAGTCACAGAGACGTACACATTTTTGAAACCGAGACAAGCAGGAGGTTATAGAATGTGTATGTCGATATATATAAAATACAAAATAGAAATAAATAATATAGTTACAGTATTTGTTTGGCCCTTTGATTGACTGGTGACCAATCCGGGGTGTAGTGCGCCTGCCCAATGTCAGCTGTCATAGGTTCCAGCTCCTTGTCACCCTGAAAAAGACAAGTAGTATCGAAAATGGATGGATGGGTCTATTTAAAAAAAAATATATATCATTATTGTTTTTAAAACAATAAAAGCTATATTATACGGACTGTTGTTGTTGTTTTTTTTTTGCCAGAGAACCATCTTTTCATCCTCAGTTAAAGATTATATTCCTCTGCTTGTTGGTTCATACTGTACACTGTCAAGAAGGGGAGCCCTCAGGCCCTCTGCTGTTTAATACATGCCATTCAACGTCTTGTGGTCTGTTTTGTCATATTTATATGGAGCGCAGTTTTGTGTAGCAGACCTTGAGTTTTTTTTTGTCCTATGGGGACGCACTTGTCTGAGCCAACCAACCAAACAATAAATAGGACACTTACTGCCCCCTACTGGTATTAATCAATCACCGTTCCTCATGGAACAAAGTGGCTGAGAATAGATTGCTCCAGTTTCTTCATTGTCTGATGGATGCATCTGTATTTTGTCCAAAAATAACATTCAAATCCTCCTTTACATTCAATTTCTTATGTCTGCAACGAACAAGTATTTTCCTTGGCTGTCTGCCACTATCTTTGGCTTGTGTGTGAAGTGAAGATTCATGTGATGGAACAACATTCTTGCCTGTGTGTATTTTAGAAGGAGAAGCTGCAAACATGCATGGACTTACTAGCAGATGTACTGAGTTACCACCAGAACAATAGCAGTGGTCCTCAGGTTCACCACAGAGTTGCATACACAGGCTCGGCTGTATTCATCATTAAATTCCTGCAGACCATACTTCCTCTTGAAAAGGTGTGTGTAGTACCAACTTAACTATGTAAATAGTTAGTTTATTAATATTAATACACAATGCTTTATCTCGCAGGCTAGTGGGAATGTCCCAGAGAATGCAGTAACAGCTATTTTTCACATGTGCCTGGACAAGTCATTTGGAATGGCACTACACAGCATACAAGAAACTGCAGTGGCCTACTTGGAGCAGTTGAACTCTGACAGCCATGAGCTGTACAGGAGGGTGACCCGAACTGCTTTGTGGTTGGAATCCACTTGCTGCTTCCTCAAGGAGGCAAAGGCTGAGGTATGATGTGCATGTCACATTAAAACACGGTAAAATGAACTCACTTATACATTGAATGGGCTTATACAGTGGCACCAGTTGTTTGTTTTTGTGTGCCCTGCGATTGGCTGGCAACCAGTTCAGGGTGTACCCCGCCTGCTGCCCGAAGATAGCTGGGATAGGAATCTCCAGCACTCCCGCGATAAGTGGCTCAGAAAATGGATGGATGGATGGATGGGTTCCACTGTGTTGGGGAAACCCTATCATTAAACAGAGTGAAAACAGAAAAGGGGAATTAAACAGAGTGAATTCCCCTTTTCTGTTCTCCTTTCTATGAAAACCTTTTACAAGATTTTGGAATGTAGGAATTATTGTTCATTTATCCAGAAGAACCTTTGTAAGGTCACTGAGCCTATTCTGCCGAACCAAACACATCCAAACATGCCTTTCAAAGACCTCGCTTTGAGCATTGCCAGCAAATATTTGTCCAAAGTACATTACATACAACATGTATGCTAAAGAATAAAGATTTGGAGAGAAAGGTCTAGGCCACAGGTGTCAAGCTCATGGCCTGGGGCCAGATCTGGCCCATCACATAATTTTATGTGGCCCGTGAAAGCAAATCAAGTGTGTCAACTTTCATGATTCTTGCTAAAATCCATACTAAAATTTCTAATTTTCGTATGTAATAAATGCATCTTTTTGTTACCGAACTGCTTTTTATAGTAACTTCAACAATAGTTAAACTATTATCCTTGACGTCTAATTTCAAAATTACTGATCCATCAACCTTTTGTGTATATGTAATAATATAATGAGGCAGTTGAACATTTAACATCTAACACGGCCCTCTGAGGGAAACCGTAACTACAATGTGGCCAATGACAAAAATGAGTTTAACACCCGCCCACTGTGATTGGCTGGAGACCAGTTCAGAGTGTCCCGCGTCTCTCGCCCAAAGTCTGGTGTGGTAGGCTCTATCTCACCCGCAGCCCTAGTGAGGATTAGCGGGCCATAAAAAGGCTATATGAAAGGTCTAGCCCAATCACTTATTGACCAGTTAATTAATTTAGAGGTGTGTCCCAACATTTTAGCCCATTTAGTGTGCAAGTCACTGATTCAAACTGACACATATTTCTTCATTAAGGGAGAGAAGAACTGGCCGGATCTACTGGAGCTGGCAGAGCAGGCAATAGAAGGCCTTCCATTTCATGAACACTTACCGGTCATCAAGGAATGTGTTCATTTCTGCTCCTACTTGTGAGTGAGAGATGATTACTTGAATCACCACACGTGCTTCATCACATCAATCGTCTTTTCAACTGTTGTGCCTTGCGATCAGGTGGAAGTTTGATCAGCCCAGTCCGGTCCTCCAGTTGGAGAGTCAGAAAGTCCTCCTCAAGCTGCTGTCACATCCATTGCTGCCTGTCAAGATAGAAACCTACACGTGCACATTAACTGTGGTCAAGGTCAGCGCATGGTGTCTTATCAGACAGACAGTCAGTGTTTAAATGAGAGTTCATGGCTAAAACAACAACCAAGGGCCGGCACTCATGGATGAACTGCAGTTACTGTCGTGCGGCAGAAGTTAACTCTGGCTTTCACTGATACATAAAAACATGCTTTGTTTAGTGTTTTTAAAAATAAAGTTGCAACGGTATGTCGTTTATGTACACTACCTAAAGGAATGCCTTGGCATCCAGAATGTGTCGAGACAAGAATCAGGACTCTGCGGCGGAGTCAACTTCCTCCTACACCACAAGGTGCTCTATGAAATAAGCGCCTTTGGCCTCCAGGATTCTGCAGAAAAGGTGTGCAAACATTTCTGTCTGTCTTTTGAATGTAATCTGTTATACAGTATATGCCTGCAGGAACTCATTTTAAGGCCAAAAGGGGTCAGTAGCTGGACTTATTTCCTCAACATTCACAATTTCACAGTGCACATCTATGTATCGATGCAAGAAGCCTACTGGTCAGGAATAATTACATTCCCTTTCAGAGTTCTACAGTCACAATTTTCATCTGATGGATATTGTATGAAATTAAAGCAAGAATAGTATTCATTTTGAAAGCTATTCAAATGAACATGGCTGAGGTAGCTGAGCTCTCTCTCTCACTGTCTTTAATTGTACCACATTCAAATTAGGACAATTTTCAGCTGATTCTCTCCAACATTTCAGAAACTATCGTACAATTTCAATGCAAGAATGTTGATTTTGAACAATATCGATATGACTGAGGTAACTGCAGGCAAAAGTCATATCGGCGTGTTCCTTTTCTCAGCTCTGCTAGTCACAATTTTCAACTGATCTTCAATCAAATTTTCAGGGATTTTTATTTGTTTATTTTTTTTAACTTACGTCAAATCAAAAATTATTTTGAATAGTATCCAAATGATTGTGGCTAAGGAAACTTTGGCCAAAAATCACATCAGCACATTCCTTTTCTGAGCTCTGACAATTTCCAACTTGTCTTATTTTGAATTTTATGTCTTATTTTTTTTACTTAATAAATGAAATGACCATTTAAAAAGAGCATTTTAAGTTCACTTGGGTTATATTTGTCTGATATTTATCGTATCGTATTGTTTGATGATCTTAAAGATTGGTGGGGAAACTGCAAAAATATAAGAATTTGAGAATTTAGCAATACCTTTTCACAGAACTATATATTGTTTTTGAAAGTTTGTTTGAAGCAATTTATCTGTGTTCAATTGAGTGCATTACATTACATTTCACGTGTTTTAAAACGTGCTGTATGTTTTATTCTAAGTAAGAGCCATTTGAGTGAACATTAACAGTTAAGTTGTGAGCCTACTAGCTGAACGGTGACCTTGAATATTACTTAACTCTGGAGAAAGTCTAATTATCTGTTGTAACACCCCACTGTGTCCCCTTAAAATGTTAATTCTAGCAATTTTAAGGATCCTGAGGCAAGGTCATTCATGCAAAATGACTCTGACCAGGCATCCATTTTTAGAGATGTTAGTTTAGGTCATGGTTGTGAGCGGTAATAGTAATTAAACAAAAGGCCCGCGCAGCAGTTATGTGCATCACGGGCCTTGTAAAGCTCGCCAACATAATATTAAGGCTGTTCAACTGCCAGTATCACATAGTGTTAGACATTTAAAACTCTGTCACTTGCATTACCTGCTGTCTTTATCCATAGTGCTAAATGTCAATCCACCACTTAACCTGTGATGTACAGGTGAATGTCGCTGCCAAGGATATCCTGCTATTCCTGCTCAAGGGACGATTGATGATGACAACATCAACCTGGGACAGATTCATTGCAGGACTTTCCCGGGTCATCGCCATATTACAGGTGTTGTTCTCTTGGAAAATTGTATAAGTACTGCACACCACACAAAGCACTGGAATGTTCAGGATTTATTATCTGATATTAATGGGGAGAGGGGCCTGGGGGGTTGGATGTTCCCCCGTAATGAAAGTAACTGTGATCCAAAGTGCAAATGTAGCATTTGTGGACCAACAAAGGCTGTTTATTGAGCTGCCAGAGAGCAATGTTTAGTTATTGTGTCATTTACATAGTCCTGTTTTTTTGTTTGTTTACTTTGTGTGCGTGTGTGTGTGTGCGTGTGCGTGGGGAGGAGTGTTGTTATTAATTGTTCCATTTCAGGCAACCGAAAGCCTAAAATCCTTCATAAATATACATGAAACTGACGAGGCTGTCGAGCATGATTTAATTCAAGGGGGGCATTCAGAAATGTGTCCAACCTGTCAACAAGCGACAAAATGAAAACCACCCGTAATCAAAGTGATGCATATTTTACTTACTCTTGTGCTTCTTATCAGGAATTCCCCATTGTTCACTTCGTTGTCTGCCAAAACAGCTTGAAAATGTGTGTCTGTTGTGTGTGAGGCAGGGTTATGCCAGCACTGAGGAGTCATTGGGAAGTTGTGTCCTGCTACTAAGTGACATGTCGGAGGTGGCGAGAGACGACACCTTTCCGAGCACAACAAAGTTAAAAGCAGCTCTCAGACTTCTTTTCACCAGACAGCCCACGTGAGTCAACATTTCTAATGATGTCTCCCTGTGTGTGTCTGTGTGTGCGTCATTTTCCTGTGTGTGTGTTTTTGTACACTAATGACATGGTTCTTCTGTTCCTTGGCTTGTCCCTGTTATTTTTTTAATTATTTTTTTTGGTTAGCAAACCAGAGAAGCTCTTGAGACTTTTTGTGATCGACATATTATTACAGTCTGTTGCTGTCGGCCGATCGGCTCATCAAGTCATCTAAATGCTTTGCGAGGCCTGTGTAAAACAGCTACTCGGTCCCAGTCTATGAATATTGATGGCAATGGAAATTCACAGCCGGCCAGTCAATGAGCTCCGGTGAATTTTCAACACATAACAGATTTGTCTGCTCTGCTTGACGCTTTTGTTAGTGATTATGTGAGGAGTATTATGCTTCTGAATTGGCTTGTGTACCGCCATAATGAAGATGAAAAAGCTTTTTTCCTGACAACACTAAAGTTGATTAATGTGGTCATGCTGAGAGAAGGTGATTCCTTTCTTGGGTGTGTTTTCAATTAAGTGTTCTGTTAATTGTAAACAGGGTGAGAATAGCAGCAGTTCAACACATCATGGCCCACCTAACTGGAGCAGACGATGCTAAAATAACCAGACCACAGCTGGACCAGTCAGTGACCTCCTCGCTTCCCAATCTCTATTGCATCAGACATCTGGTGGACGTCACTCTTGACACCAAAACCAAGTCCGTTTTGAAGGTATAAATAGACAGTACTCACTCACAAAAAGTTGGGGATATACAGCTTTTGGGTGAAATTTCAGGATGAATCTAAAATGATATATAAACATTACAGGCGAACTTTGACCTTTTCTAAACTTTTGAATGCACATGTCCAACTATTTAGTGTTTCAGTACTTTTTGTACAACCAGCTGTTTTTAACAAGGAGGTGAATCACAAAATTTACAACCAGTGATTTTTCTTTTCATTCCCCCCCCCCCCCCCCCCAAGAATATCCACTTTTATACCTTTCTATGACTCAGATCTTCGTTTCTCTGTTTGCAATCTGCTGATAACACTTGTCACTCTAAACTCATGCTAAACTTAGTAACCACTTCCCTCTGCGAACATCCTGTTTGAAGCCTCACAATGGCGAGGTCCTGTTGATCAATTGTTTGGTGTCCTGACCTCTTGGTCTCATGATGTCAAAAGGTGAACTGCAAACACCTGTTGTGAATTTAGTTGTTCAGCTCCTTGTTAGAAAACAGTTAGTTATTCAGCAAGTACTGAATCACTCAACACCTGGAGGTGTGCATTCAAAGGTTTAGAGAAGGTGACATGAAGTTCACCTGGTACAGGTTATAGTGCATTTTAGGGTCATCGTAAAATTTCACTCTTCCATTTTGTGACTACTGTGCATACCCTGAAAGTGCATCATTATTGATCAACTCTTTCATACAAGTAACAACGCAGGAGAAATAGCAGCAATATGGCTGAAATTATTTATATCCCTGACAATTTACACTTTGTAGAAGATTGGATATACACATAATGATAAATTATATAAATAATTTTGGATGTGGAATGTTTTCATCAAATTAAATGAAAAGCGGGTGACTGGTTAGCACACCTGCCTCACAGTTCCGAGGACCCGGGTTAAAATCCGGCTTCGCCTGTGTGATGTTTGCATCTTCTCCCTATGCCTGCGTGGGTACTCCTGTTTCCTCCCCCATCCCAAAAACATTCATCGTAGGTTAATTGAAGACTCTAAATTGCCCGTGAGTAGGAATGGTTGTTTGTTTCCATGTGCCCTGCGATTGGCTGGCGACCAGTTCAGGGTGTACGCCGCCGCTTGCCCAAAGATGGCTGGGATAGGCTCCAGCACGCCCGCGACCCTAGTGACGATAAGCGGTGCGGAAAATGGATGGATGGATTAAATGAAAAATTATAATATTAATACTTAATATATTTATTTTCAGTATTGCTTAACACAGTGTCATTTGCCGTTTTCCCCATGTAATTTCCAACTAAATGTTACCCATTCGCCATTTTTAACCCTAGATTTGGCCAGAATACACTGACTCCTGAAAGTGAACAGAGTGCGTTTCCCCGGTTTAGCAAAGTTGGCATCAGTTTGCGTTAACATGTCGGCACACTCTTATTACTCCACAAATCAATCGGCTGAACATTTTTATTTATTTTTATTTTTTTCAACACATCTTAGCTTTGAACCTCTCCCTCAATTGGACATAGCTGGTAGTATTCAAAGCATTCTTGCAGTGCCCACAATATTATGGAAAAATGTACTGAAAAAGAAAAAAAGAAAAGAAACAGTTGTCTTTAGTGTTAATTTTCTTCATGATTGATTAAGAAGTGTTTTCAGTGCCAATCCTCACGGGCTCACTTTAAAGTTGTGGCGTTTACCTGTATGTTTGATGTTGATTAGGTGGAGGCGGTGGAGAAGCTCTTTTGCATGTTGTCCTCGGACACTGTTGACGTGGCTCTGAGAAGATCTGCTGCCGAGCAGCTGTGTGTGGTTCTGCAGGGTGAGCTTTCTCTAAAAACCTCTTTACGCTTCTCTTCTGTAATTCTTATAAACTCTTCAAGGATCACCTTTTAGTTTACATCGGCGTTTCCTACCATATGCCTGAGTGCTGTCAAACCAAAGCATTTGTTTCTCCAGAAAAACTGCTGACTGGTTACTTTCTGGGCCCCTGCTTACTTTACTTCTCTGCTTCCTAAATTGGTTTCACAACACACTCTGTCTCGCTCTCATCACTCCGTTGAAGTTACAAAAAGTGCAGCAGAGTGCAGTTCCAATCAATTACGAGGCGATCTGACTGCAACACAACTGATTTTTCTTTTGTGGCACAATTTTGTTGAACTGATGCGGTTTGTCTTATTGTATGAACAAAGACACAGAACATTTATGGATTTCACTTAAGCAGGTTGGCGGAATCTAATTTTGAACCTGTTTCAGGTGAGAAACTATCCATCTATTTGTTAATAGTCATTTTAAACTTGCCAAGGAATAGCCAGTCGTGATAAAATATAAACATGGCATCACATATTGAAAACATTTGACAAAACATATGCTTTTAAATTTACGGATGTACTTCCACCACCCAGAAGTTAATAAAAATAATCAATTATTTAATTTACAATTCTGTCCATTATGTGGATTTGATTACCCACATTTTCAAGAACTTGAGCCAAATAGAGTACACTAGTTAGCTACTGTTGAGTCAATTTGAACCACAGGAGTTTACTGTCTAAAGAAGTGGAGCATGCCTCAGTAAAAAAACAAAAACAAAACAAAACACACTTCTCCATTGTCGGAGGGAATTTGTCCTCATTTGTAGTTTGAAAAAACTGTAATTGGTCTTCTTTTTTAGTGTTAATTCTCTTTATTACAAAATCTTTATGTTGTAGATGTTCAAACCCAACAGAACAGAAGACCAGATATAAAGTAGCTTGTTCTGAGTTTTGTTTGGAATTGTATGCGTGATGCATGACGTAATTAAAAAACACGACAAGTTGAGATGGTATTACAGCGTTTCCACTACAGTTTTGTTTTTGAAGTTTGTGCATATGTTTATGGCCTATATATATATATATATTTGTTCTCTTCCTTCTCTGTAGACACAACAATGCATCCAGTTCTGAAGAATCTTGGAATAACCGACAGAGTCATTTCTTTCCTTATCGACAGTGTCAATGGTAACAAGGTAAAATCACACCTGTTTTGACAAAACAGTAAATCATCGAACACTGTAGTGATTCAAGCCAAATGGAAGGAATCCTGGGTGGGTGTGTGCAGTCAACAATAACTTCCTCTGTATGACCTCGTTGATGCGCACATGTAAGTTCACTTGTTGCCAGTGGATGTTAACATGATCCACTGAGGCATGGATGATAGAAGGATGAAATGGCCTGTATTAACACTGTCAGACAGGCCCCGGTTGGGTGTGTTTTTAGCCCTCCAGGCCATGAATCAGATGCTGCGTTTGACTACATCGAAGTAGACACAGAATGAGCTGTCTGCAGGTGCTATTTGTCCCATCGCGTCACTGGAGTGCCAGTTAAAGAGTTCACTTGCACAGTGTGTGGGAGGCTACTGCTATTTTTTCCCCCTGACAATTAAATACCAAATGTAACTTATTCGTTGTCCTTCTGCACAGAGCTTGGACTGCATGCTGGAGCCGTGTGTGTGTATCCTGAGAAAACTGGTGTATGCTGATCCATCTCTGAGGAACAGCCTGGCGCAGCGCAACCTCCTGCTCATCACTCTGCTCCGAGGTGCATTATTTAAGAAAGACATCTCATTAAGAAATAAATTTGCTAATCTGTACAGCGTATGTGGTGTAGCTCACAGGCACGCTTGGGTACAAAAATACAACAAAGCTCTCCGTAGATGCAAACATTTGAACCATAGTGTGGCATACCCAGTACTCACTGGACACTTATTTAGGAAAAAAAGTTCCCTATTTCAACTTTTTTTAAATTATAATTTGGATCTTGCTTATTATTTCTCGTATAAGTTTGTTACTCTCATAATGTTATTATATTGCGTATGTGTATCTAATAGTGTATCCATTGGATTCAGCTACTTTAAATGTAATGTTATAATTACATATTTTAAGTTATGCACATTTTTAATGTGATTGTATGGCGTTGAAAATGCAGTTTCATTTGAACTGAAATTCAGTTTAGTTCAACTACTTTTATGGTACAGAGAGTGGTGCATCTCAATAAATAATATAGTAGAAAAGGGGTTTATTTCATTACTGTAGTTAGATTCAAAAAGGAAAACTTAGGAATACATTTACTGGTAGATCCACTATACACTGAGTGAAAATATTATTATTATTATTTATAATTTTGATGGTTATAGCTTATAGCTAATGAATACCCAAAATGTACTTTCTCAAAAAAGATTTTTAGTATAGAAATTAAATAGGAATTGGCCTTCTGAAAAGTGTGTTCATTCATAAGCAGTTGATACTTGGTCCTCCTTTGGGATGAATTATAGAGAAATGAAGGCAATCAGCTTTTCTATGATATTTCCTTCGTTTATTGCGCTGCATCTGTGTATTGTGCATATATGGTGCATACTAAATTGGATTCCGTGCTCTGTCTTCAATATAGCATCCCTAATCATGAAGGCAAACAACAACAACAGGGGTGAGGCTGCCATCCTAATGAGTTTGCTGCTCTTTGATGAAATAAGCAGCACGGTAATATGGTGAGTTAACATCTGCTATCACATGCCTCCATTCAGAACTTGGGCGTTACATCTTACAGTAATTTACTTTGGCATATCAGGTCTGACAAATCACTGAACGATGGCACTCTCCCGACATTCTCACTTCCACTGTCAGTAGTTCGCAGGTAAACTTTGAGACCGCTGTCATCCAGCTTTATTTGGTTGTCCATAACTGTTTCTGTTTCACTTAAGTGTCTCTTTTACCCATTAAGATACAACATGCCATTCCGAGCTGTCAGTCATCATGCTGTCAGCCCATACTGTTGTGTCCTGATGGCCACCTCAGATCTACTGGTCTTAGCCCCTGCTCGTCAAGCCCTGCAGGTGGCCTGGAACGTTGCATGGCACAGTGGTATAGACAACCTGCTTGAGGATCTCAATGGCTCGACCAGCAACGCTGAGTAATACAGTAACCTCCTGTGAAAAATTGTACTAAAATGTGTTTTCAAAGGTTTGATATCTCGGGTTTCATTTGTCTTCATTTTAACTTTTAATGGGGCCTAATTGAAACAGATTAATATGCCTCTAACACAGTTTAAACCAGCTTTATTCCTACATTCTTTAGCACCATCAATGTGTATTTAGAGCTACTGTCCTATCCTATGTCGGAGAATTTTTGAATATCTGATTGGAGTCCGACACCTGTGCACCATTCTTGATGCTGCTTTGTGTCATTATACTTAAACCTTTTCGTACCTTCCTTTATCAACATGTTTATTTTCTGGATCCTAGTTACTGGAAAATTGTCTCCTCCCATGATTCTATTTTTTTCTTCCTATTTTTTTTCCAAGCTGCTGCACCTACAACCAGAAGTCTGACGTCAAACCACTCTGCTCTGCAGTTTACGCATCCTTTTCTATGTATGTTGTATAACCCTCAGGTTCCATGTTGACTTGAAGCTTTCAGAGGCCCAGATCGCGTCACTGCGAGCAACGCACCTTCCCACCGCCCTGCAGGACTGCGTCCAGGCTGTGGTCTCGGCGGCGGGACACAGTTCGGTCATTGCGGCCCTCTCCAGGCTCAACATCCATTTGATGATCGAGAGACTGTCCGTCCCTTCCGCAGCCACCTACAGATGTAGAGAAATGCTACACTCGCTCAGCTGGCAGGCTGCCGTGACCAGGTACACACAGTGCAACCTCCAAAGTTAAACACAATCTCTCCATCATAAAACTTTCACACAGGGGCCTCCCCCTGGTGGGACATGCCCGGTGCGCCTCACCAGGGATGCGTCCAGGAAGCATCCTGACCAGCTGCCACACAGCTACCTCATCTGGTGGAAGGAGGTGCTGATTCTCCTCTCAGCTGCTTCACACTAGGCTGGGAATCCCTCTAGTGACAGTTGTAGATCATGACCTGATGATGCCAATAGAACAACATCTGCAAAATCTAGAGATGCAATACTTAGGCCACCATCACAGAAACCCAAAGATATTTAACCCAAAAATGCACATTAAAAAAAAAAATAGGTTGATCATTGCATCATATTTTTTCAGGAATTTAGTGTGGCACTTTAAAAAGGGCTTTAGTCCAATCCCTGATTAGTTGATGAATTGAGGTGTGTCACAACACTTTCGTCCATATAGTCTCCAGTATGTCTTGTTTAGCTGAATGAATGAAGCTAATTAAGGCATGGTTTTTATGGCCACCATTATCTTGGCTGCTTCTGCAACTCTGCAGAACAGTGTGGGATGGCACTTGCTCTAAATTAAATGTCTTCATGGCTCAGCAGGGTAATTTCTTCTCCTCCATCAGTGCACAGTGTTCCGAAACAGTTAATAAAGTATTGAAAGAGTTGCGATTAATTAACCCCTAACTTTGACATATTTTCAAGCAGACCTATGAGCTATTTTAAAATGTGTCTGCTTTAATGGGTTGTAATCTGAAACAAATAGATGTATTCGATTTGTTCCTTGAAGATAAAAGCATATTCTCTCATGGTGACCGTCTCTTTGCTCTTCCTCCCTGCAGGTTTCTCCAGGTGCATCCAGCCTCTGTGGAGGATGAGAGGCTGCTGGCGTACGTCGTTGCATTTCTGAACGCAAACTTCAAACATGCACGCACACACTGGTCAGACCCGGAGGACAAAGACCTGCGCTGGATGTTAGAGCTGCTTCTCAATGAGGTAGAAAAGCTGAGCAAAGCAGCAATATGTGCATCTCTGTTATGGTAATCCAGTTAGTCTTCTCTCCAACACAGATTGTGATATACTCTACCCGTAATCAAAGCAACAATAACAACACTAAATATTTTACTCCCTCATAAAATCTCAAAAACAATTGCATCACAGCTTCATCTCAGACATGCGGCAGTGATTACTTCTTGGACTTGGGTTTATATTTTTACCTGGAGGAAAATACTTGCTGCAAGCATTTTTTTCAGAGTTGGTTTCAAAATTTAATCAGCTTCTCATTGATGTGTGTCTGAGGATGCATGAGTGCATGCATTTCTAAGCAATAGGCCCTTCCTCTCTCTCTCTCTGCTCGACTCCGTTGACTCCGATTGAATGACTAGTTATGGCGAGACACACCGCCCTCACTTTTCTGTAATCACACAACCGCATCTGGGGCTTTCTGCGCATCCATTCGTGACATATGACATGTAGTACTCAAGATGGTAGTCTCTAAAGTACTCAAGTACAAATCTTGAAGGGCCACAAACATTTTTTCAATTGGTCAAAGGTCCATTTATTCAGGTTGGTCAGGCCACGTGCGATAATGCTGTAATATTCAAAACAAAATGTCCTTCCTATTCCTCAACAACAAAAATAAAATTTTTGACTGTCCACTTTTCTTTTAGCAAAAAAACTTCGCTATTTTTGTGCAATCTCAATATGCGAACTTCCCCAAAAACAAAAGTGAAAGTTAAAAATAGCTCTCACAGCAGTGAAGTCTGAGTGAGCATGTAACAGGAGTGTAGTGGAGGTATACGCCTCTGTTGATAGTTCAGGTGTTAAGCTTTCATGTCAGTGTGTCGACCAGAACACCACTTGAGGCTGGCGTCCTATGCTCAGAGGAAGAATGGTAATAAATTGAAAGAAGCTGATATTTGTGCTTTTCTCCTTTACTTCAGTTCTTAGAATACAATTCCCGTGTGTGTGTGTGTGTGTTGGGTGTGTGTGTGTGTGTGTGTGTGTGTGTGTATGTGTGTGTGTCTTGTAACATCTATAATGACAATGACAAACCTTTTTGGGTGGGCGTCAGTTGCTTGCAAATGTTCGCTGTTTGCGACGGGGCTCTGTCCCAATCCTTCGTGAATAATGTGGCTTCACTCTCCATGGATTTAGTTCTGATAGAGACTGTATGCACTGTAGAGCTCTCATTGGCTGTGTGCCTTGTTCAGTGTGTGGTACCATTAGCAGATCAAAGAGCATTACACGCTCGTGGAGCGTGATTTCTTGTGGACACGAATCTGATTCCACTTATTTGCTTATCACTCCTTAGGAAGCAGTCTTTAATTTGCTGCCTGGTGTGGAGACTGCGAGCTCCGGCCAACATCCAGATGAGCCACAGGAAGTGAAGAACCATGTTAGCCAGAAATTACAGCGAGAGCTCACTAGCCTTTTTAAAAACTTGCTTTGTCACCTGACACATACTTCAGACAGGTATGATGATGTCATAAACCAGGTTAAGGCAGTAACATTGATCTTTCTTATTACATCCTCCAATACTGCCTCTTAATGCCTGTGCTTTCCGGTTTGTCTGTCCTGACTGTCTTTCCAGGCTATGTTTGGCACTAGCCGGCCCTTTCAAGAGCCAGCTGGCACTCCGCTTCCTCCAGAGCCTGCGGGTGTCTGACGCTCCGCACTTCTACGGCCTCCCCAGCCTGGAGAGGACTCTGCAGGGCATCGTCAGCCTGACGGCCCAGTCTGGCTGGAGCTCGCACTGCCTTGACCTGTCCCCCACCTCCCTCTGCGCCAAGTATCTCAGCGGCCTGCTAGAGGTTTGTGTTTGTGTGGGGCAATCCACTCACCAGACAATTCATTTGGTACAAAGTCACTGTCTAATGAGATGATAATATATATATATATATATATATATATATATATATATATATATATATATATAAATCAGTCTTTAAAAAGATGATAATGTTGATAGAGGCTGGCACAGAGATTGATTTATTATGAAATATAATTTATTATTGTCTAGTACTGCACTGCAACATTATGGAGTGGTGCCTCGCCTTGCCTTTCTTATTTAGCACAATGAGGAGACCAGAATATTAAAAACACATCTCCTTAGCAGTTTACTGCTGCAAACTGCAAAGACAGTAATAAACATATCCATGATTCTCACAAGTGTTTGACAATGCAGTTATGGTAATGATTTGAAAGATATTTTAAAAGTGCTTGATTTAGGAATTAGTCCCTAAAAAGATCAATATTATTGCCATTTAAAAAAAAAAAAAAAAAAAACACAATATCCATCTGCTATTACATTTCCATTGCATATTGAGTTTGTGAAGCTGTTACTAACGCATATTGTGGCCAGTGAGCGAATGTAGTATGACTTTGATGTTCTGTGTCTATATTGTGCGTGTGTCTGTGATTGTTACATTGCGTGGCCATGAGGTAAGCAAGCCAGCTAGCCTCTCATCAGAGATTAGAGAGTTTACAGAACTGAATGTACAGTACTGTATAAGAAGCAGTGTGCTTTCTGAGGAACTAAGAATTAAAACTAAGTTAAAAGATATACTGTACATGGGACTTAAAATCACAAAGATTACATATGGCACAATACAGAGATAGTGATGAGATTAATCAAGCCTGTGCACTCCATCTGTTAGTTGTTCCACAGTCCCTTTAAATGATGGCGTAACGTGGCGCAGCGGACCAGCTTGCACAGCAGCCATGTGTCCGAACCTTTTTGTCTTTCAAAATTAAAGCCCCTGCGGAATGGGTTGTCTTGTTAACGCAACAGTTTGTCTATATTGATTGTACACGTGAATTAAGATCACACAAAGAGTGGAGGCTGTTTCCTCTTCATGGGTGGCCTCCTATGACTACGCCACTCTTGCACAACAATCACAGACCCAACTCGCCCGCTCAATAGTCGCACAGACACCTTGGTACACGTTTCCCTTGGTTCTGAAGGGCCCTAAAGCTCTGCAGACTGTCTGAGCTATTCACTCTTCATCTGTTCTTTAGTGCAGTCCCACATTCTGATGGCACATCAAAACAGCATAATTAGTCTCGGCTGTATTAATGCCTGCCTTTTGGATTGGTAATGAGCATATGTAACATCCAACTGGGCAACGTGTCCTTTCGGGTATTTTTTGTACTGGTGTTGCAATGTCAAACAGAGGGAGCAGCATACCATGTCCACCTTGTACCATGCAGGGTCACAGTGGAACTAACTTTTAGAACTCTGTCTTCTGCACAGGTTATCTCCTCATTTTATGTGAAGTGGGGAGGCAACTCCATGTCGTTTATGGGGAAAGGCGTTACCAAGAATGCTGTCATCTGCCTGCTTCACTTGTCTCATGAAATGATGGCTGAAAGTAAGGAAAAGGTGAGCAGTGCTTGTCCCTGTGTGCGCACGTGTCCGTATGTATGTCCGCATGTAGTTACTTCTCAGACACTGATGTGCCGAGATGGAGCGATTGCAATATTACAGGTTTAATTGTTTACTTAAAATGGTTTATGTAATAAGAAATATCTGTATGACTGAATAGTTCATATACATGTGTAAAAAAAAATTTGTATGTTAGGGGACCCACACGCACACCCCACACACACATGATGAGGAAAAAAATCTGCCCTGGTATGCTTACTTCTCTTACAACGTGTAGTGTACTTGAGAATGATCAACACAGAACGATATCTTCATCAACGATCACAAGTCTCCTCTTCCAAACTAGATGTCTGTCATAGTACCAACACTGACCTGTGAGAGGCAGCATGGTGTCACAGGGCATCCAGGCTGCCTGAGAAGAAATTAAAGAAGCTTGGCTAATCTTTAGCTTATTCTTGTTCCGATTGTCTCAGGAGAGGCAAAACGTCCAGAACAGTCCAGTTGCGATCGATTCAATGCTTATGTGGTAAATGGCATATATAAAAACTCAACCCAACCAGTCGCTCTGCTGTTTGGGTCTGGCAACAGCACAAACTTCAGGTTGCTTCCTTGTTGGTTATCAGTCCATTTTGCGTCACGGTCAAGGAGTATGCAGCACGGCCGAATTAGATTTTGACCACACATAAAGATTTGTGATCACAAATATTGAACAGGTTTCACATTTATGTTGGCTCTAAACTTTTTCTGGGCAGATCGGGGACAAGAATCACTCTTAATCCGTTCACACCACAGGACAATTGGGCAGAGAGGTGTCTGAGAATCGGGCCTTTGAAAATGCAAACAAAATGCTATAATTTGACCTGACTGTCAGTATGCGTGTAGCCCGCTTTGTAAACAGCTTGACCAGTAATTCCCAACCAGAAAATTATCCCGTTTCACTTACCAGCAAATGCTCCGAAAATTATTATATATTTAGGACTAATAATGTATCTTTCTTCATCTATCATTGCCAGTGATGTATTGTGACAGGCAGAGCAATTAAATGGTCTTCCACTAGATGGCAGAAGGTACATAATTAACTTGTGTATTCACTTTTTGTGACATTTTTGTTTGGTGGTGTGTCGTGAGATGTAAAATATGTGCCATGTCCCAGTAAATGTTGTGAAACACTGAGTTACACAATTAAACACAGTAAGTTAGGCCCCAAAGTTATTAGAGTATTGCTAGAAAAACTAATGCAATGACTTTTGGAGGATACTCTATATAACCTGTTTAAATATTGTATGTATGTGGAAAAACTTTTAAAACTACTCTTAAAAGTACTTGAATTTGACCTTGAGGTGTCTGTTATTGATATTCGGCGAATGGAAAGCTGCACATTATTAAAACATTTACTTCATGCAACCAAATGTTTTCCTTATGTCTGGAGTAGGACATCATTTCCATGTGGTCTTTGGGGAACGAGAACACCGCTGAGGAATCAAACACTTCTCAGCTGGGTTTGGCCTGGCTTGTCCCACTCTGGGTGGACCGGGACCAAGAGGTACAGGTGTCTCAAGTCTCTCATTTGAATCAAATAACCTTTGAAGTGTTTTATGATAAGATGTAGGCAACCGAGGTCTTTAGTATTCAGCTTGTTCACCATCTCTCCGCAGCCCTTCTTCATCTCATATCAACTTTTTCTGTCACAAAGTGATCATTTGTAGACTCTTGGCTTTCGGGGCTGAACTAAAACCCCAAAAGAGCATCACAAGAAGTTAAGACTACAAAGAAAGAGGAGTGTATGACGGCGAGTCACACAAATTCTCATTCTGTCACCAAAAATAAGCTCCTTCGCAAGCTAAGCGTCATCTAATCAGTCTCGATTTAAAATGACAAATAGATGTTTCTTCATCCCTGTGATTAACTGGCAACCAGTCGAGGTTTTATCCCGCCTCTTGCCCAAAGTCAGTGGCGGTAGGCACCAGCATCACCCTGCGACCCTAATGAGGACAAGCGAGATTGAAAATATATGGATGTTGTTTGTTCATTCATGTATGTGGTTCCTTCTAATTAATTTTCTGTCGACATCCATCCCAATTCTCCAACAGGTTAGATTTGCCAGTTTGGGTTTAGGCGCCGCTCTGTCATCGGTAGAGAGCGGGTGCCAGGCTCTGTGTGCCAGCTGCCAGAACATCAGCGGAGGCCTGTGGGGCACATTGCTCAACATCCTGCTCGATCAGCGCGACAGCAGCATGGTCCGGAGAGAGGTAGATATATTACTTACTATATCATGTTCATATTTTGTTACATTTGCAAGACTAAACACAGTTGTCAGAAACCCTCATCAAAGTAACTAAATACAGTTAACCGCCGCTATTCGCGGGGTATAGTGACCAAGTCCTGCTGCGACGAGCAAAAGAAAAACAGTAATTGACACCTTGCCTGAAAAAAGGTTTATAATTGCCTTTCGTTGCCACAAAATGATGACAAAGCACTAATATCTAAATGAAGCTCCTTAACTCTCTACAACTTTCTTTGTTGGTACTAAGGTAAAACAAAATGGCAACAAAGCAATACTTTTATTTCTTTAATCTGAGCACAAAAACGACAAATAGGTTTTTCAGCAAATATTGGAGGATAGCCTTTAATGTTCTTGCACAGTATTTCGGAACCAGCGACTGACTGTTCAATCTGTGAAAAATAATAGCTCACCGGAAAGAACCGCGCATTTTATTCTTTGACTGAGTTTGACTTGGTAAGCTGTGCTGCTATTGTGTATTCAAACAAGACAAGAAATATTCACAGAAATATTAAGTGAATGCTGGATAATATATCACAGCAACTCCCATACATCAGGCAAATATGCTGCCTTTTAGTCCATTATCTTGTGTCAGCCAATAGTTTGTTTATGGACTAAGAGATTCCGCAATATTGTGTGTGTGTGTGTCTCTCTCTCTCTCTCTCTCTCTCTCTCTCTCTCTCTCTCTCTCTCTCTCTCTCTCTCTCTCTCTCTCTCTCTCTCTCTCTCTCTCTCTCTCTCTCTCTCTCTCTCTCTCTCTCTCTCTCTCTCTCTCTATATATATATATATATATATATATATATATATATATATATATATATATATATGTATGTATGTATGTATGTATGTGTGTGTGTGTGTGATATATATGTACATATATAAAAAATACACACACATTGTATTTGTTAAATTCTTAGCGTTCACTTCAGTCACCAACTATGAGAAACATAGTCATGTACTAGCAGCTAAAGGTGGGTAGAGGGCACTGTTGCTGATCCTTCCATACTTAAATTGTGTGTGCCCAATACTTTTTTCCTCTTTCTATCATGTTGTGTGTCCAGGCTGCATTTATCCTGCAGAACCTGCTGGTGATGCCAATGCCTGCCAATGCAGAAGAGGCTGAGGATTCCCACTGGCAGGTCAGCAGCTCTGCCAGCTAGTTAAAAAGCCTTTTCTGGACCTTGAGCTGTTTTCTGTTTTTGTGTCTCTCTGATTTTTTTATTTTGATTTTTTTACCCTCTCCACTTTGTACTCTCAAACCTTTTATTCCTAACTCCCATTTTCTCTCTTGTTGAGCCTTGCAGGGTTCAGAGCAGGGGGAGTTACTTGTATTGAAGCACTACTAGGTTCTCAGGCCTCCCTGCAGTCCCACTAAAGTTAGAATTTCTGTAGGAACATCAATAGCATCTTATTTGATATTTATTTCTTTTAGAGGCGGTGTTTATCCGAGGAAACAAATAAATGAATAAACCATGGCCACTATCAGCTCTATCTTGAACAAAAACAAAGGTCAGAGAACATTAGATTCAACACATTAGAAATGCTGCCTCCTCCATGTGGTTTGCTCTGTTGTTTTTAAAGTGCCTTCCTCTACTGTTTGTGATGCTTGATATTTTACAGTAGATCACTATTTGCACTACATTTTGATGACAATTACCTCTCTGAGGAGGATGAATTTTTTAAAATAAACTTTAAAAGCTCACTTTTATTTGTAAGTTGCAAATGTGAGAACATCAAGAACACAATTAAGGGCAGAATGGTGAGCTAGTGGTTATTACATCTGCCTCACAGTTCTGAGGTTCGTGGTTCAAATCACTGCTCTGGCTCCGGCTTCTGCGTGGAGTTTGCATATTCTCTCTGTGCTTGTGTTGGTTTTCTACAGATCTCTGGCTTTCTCCCACACTCCAAAAACAAGCATGTTAGGGTAATTAAAGACTCTGTGAGGGTGTACAGTATGTCTATACATTATGTGCCATGGAGTTGGCTGGCAACCAGTATAGGGTGTGTTCTGGATCTCAGTTGGGATGGGGTCCAGCTCACCCGTGACCCTCATGAGGACAACTGATACATCGAAAATAGATGGATTTGATGTTTTTTTTCCTGAATATAAACTTATTTGATTTAGATGTGCACTATATTGCCAAAAGTATGCGCTCACCTGCCTTGGCTCACATATGATCTTAAGTGACATTCCCTTCTTAATCAATAGGGTTTGATATGACGCTGGTCCACCCATTACAACTATAACAGCTGTGATTCTTCTGAAAAGGCTTTCCAAAGGTTTTAGGAGCATGTGTAGGGAATGTTTCCAGTGAAAGGAACTCTGAAGCATTCAGCCAACCAAGAGCTTTTGAACAACTCATTGCTCCCAACTTTGTGGGAAGAGTTTGGGGTTTGGCCCCTTCCTGTTCCAACATGATTGTGCACCAATGCACAAAGCAAGGTCCGTTCCAACATGACTGTGCACCAGTGCACAAAGCAAGGTCCATAAAGGCATGGATGAGACTTTGATGTGGACTTGACTGGCCTGTACAGAGTCCTGACCTCAACCCAGTAGAACACCTTTTGGTTGAATTAGCGTGCAGACTGAGAGCCAGGCCTTCTCGTCCAACATCACTTTGTCACCGCAATAATACACTTCTGGAAGAGTGGGCAAAGATTCCCTACACACACTCCTAAACCCTGTGGAAAGCCTTCCCAGAAGAGTCTAACCTGTTACAACTACAGAGGGTGGACCAATGTCATATTAAACCCTGTGGATTAAGAATGGGATGTTACTTAAATTTGTATCTGATTAAAGGCAGGTTAGCAATACTTTTGGCATTTTAGTGTATTTCGTGATTTTTATTTAAAGTGTTGCTATAGTTTTTCTTTTTAACAATTTTATATGTTTTCATAGTTTTGTACTTGGGAGTTTTCATGAGGTTTTTTTTCCAAACTAAAATTATGAAATTATTTTATTTATTTATTTATTTTAAAATAAATTACAGATTATTTTAAAATAAAATAACATTTGCTGTGCTATATTTCTGTTTGTCTCTCTGCCAGCAACCTTGCGTCCACAACGAGGTGTCTGGTGTGTCTTTGATGGGTCTTCCTGCGCTCCAGGCTCTGCTTTACCACTTTCAGTATTTCCAGCACGTTGCTCTGTCTGCCTCTACCTGTTACAGAGGCAGGTACACTTTTTATCTCCAAAAACCTGTTTTTGGGGCTCCCAGTCGACTTGGACCTCAAGACAGTGCTTCAGTTGGTAGGTTTTAATCCTGTCTGCACATACATCTCTCATATGTACATTTTACAATTCGTCCTTTTATAGTTGTAAAAGAAAAAAGTGTATCGGTACTTGTTGTCA
Source organism: Phycodurus eques (assembly GCF_024500275.1). NCBI lineage: Eukaryota > Metazoa > Chordata > Actinopteri > Syngnathiformes > Syngnathidae > Phycodurus > Phycodurus eques. The sequence goes on along the minus strand of NC_084545.1, from coordinate 12,319,188 downwards.
ATCATAGTTTTTGAAGTCCAAACCAGGTAAAGTCAGAAATTAAATTATTAATTATGCTTGATGCTTTAAATATATGTTTTGAATACATCACCTTAAAATACACTACTTTGGCCCTTATTTGGCCCTTAGATGAAATTTCAGGAGGAACAAAAAATGTGCGTTAACAGGGGAACATTATTTGAAATTCTCTAAACTTTTGATTGAACATGACCAACTGTTCAATGTTTCATGAGTTTTTACATGCCAAAATCCAGAACAGGTACTGTTGATCAATTGCTTGGCGTCATCTTGTGATCTCAAAATGTGAACACCATGATGGCATTCCAGTCGTAATTGAACCTGGAAATGTATTGGACAATAGCTGGATCAAACATCTGTTCAGAATCAGAATCAGAATCATCTTTATTTGCCAAGTATGTCCAAAACACACAAGGAATTTGTCTCCGGTAGTTGGAGCCGCTCTAGTACAACAAACAGTCAATTTACAGAACACTTTGGGGACATAAAGACATTGACAAAAAACAATTGTGCAAAAAGATGCAGAGTCCTCTGTTGTTAATTTTGCCATTCAGCTCCTCTTTAAAAAAAACAGCAAGTTGTGCAAAAATGGACTGAACACCGAGCAGTTGGAATTGTGCCTTCAACAGGTTAGAGAAGGTGACATCAAGTTTGAAAGCCAAATATTAGGGCTGTCCCAGTACAACTTTATACTCATATTAAAGCTTTGCGAATTGGCAATTAGAAAAAGCTTTAATCAAGTTATATTACTCAGAGAACAATAGTCAGCATCGGTAGGTATGAGTAAAACTGACCATTTGTTATCAACCAATGTTGCATAAAGTTGAATCTAAAACATAAGACTATACTACAATTCAATACAAGAAATTAAAAATAAATGAGACCATACTGAAAAATAACCTAAAAAAAATTTAATAAAAGCAAAAAAGTAGTGTATATTTCACAACAAATAACTTCTCTATGCAACTGAATACAGGAAATTTGTGGTTTTGAGGTCACAAACGTGCGCAATGAACTGCTTTATATACCGACTCCAGAATGCGTCATCACGCAACACTGGAACGCAGGCTTAGTTACCATTTTACTTACCATTTTTCATTTTATTTATCTGTATGGCTTCATAATGGTTTTCGTACAAATATTCACTGTAATTAAGACTTGTCAATTATGCCACAATGAAACTTTGCTTTGTACTTTGTTTAAATACTGTATATAAGTTTTCAAAGCATTAAGGTGCTGCAAATGCTTAAAATGTGATTGCAAGAGCATGAAAAAAGCTAGAATTTGATGTTGCAAAGGGGTACGGTATATGAATCTTGACCAATGTGCACTCTTCAGTTTCAGATAATTCTCTGCAGTTTTGGAGAAGTGCTACAGCAGCAGCACCAGCTGCAGATTCCAGCAGACCTCCCAGCTCCTTGTCCACGTCGAGCACCACGGTTAGATTGCTCTTTTCCAGTCAACGTGTGCCACACTGACACACAAATTCACATTTTGATTCAAATCCATGTCGTTTATTGCAGGTAAGACGTTCAGGTTCTGAGACGTCCAGGGCTGTGTCCCCCATGAGCTTCACAGCAGATGCTCCTGTTAACAGGCTAACAGCACAAGGTACCATAGATTGTGCACTCTTGAAATTCCTAAAAATGTGATGAAGTGCAAGAATTCGTAATATTTAGATAGTTATTTAGTGGTCACACTACAAAGTGGTCACCCGACATGTGCGTAAGTAAAAGTACAGATACAAATCGTAAAAGCAATACTGAGTATGTCACCTGTAACATGTACAATTAAATTGACTTTTTTCTGATCTTTTTGAGAAGGAAAGTCAGATATTCAAAATGTATGTGGCACAAACACAACACTGCTCATCAGCAAAAGAACACCGTACTTACAGTGAAGCATGGTGGTGGAAGCATCATGCTTTGGGCTGTTTCTTTTCAGCTGGACCTGGGGCCGTAGACATGGTGGGAGGAATTCTGAACAGTCCAGTGTTGACACAAAACCTTCACGCTTCTGCTAGAAAGAAAACAAAATGTTAGGAAACGCCTACTAGAACATCTGAAATTTATTTGGGGTTAATCAGAGGCATTTTAAATGGTGGCATGGGTGTGCTGACTCTCATTTAACATGAGTTTAAATCTTGTTGGTTAAATCTGAACATAGCCACATTATAAAAGAGAGGTGTACAGTTGGGCAACCACATTATTGCAGTTGGTTATTTTTACTTTCCCTCTCGAAATGATTGTTTTTTTATCAATTGAGTTGTGCAGGTTATAGGTACACATTAATAGTGCGAAAAGTTTGAAATGATATATTGAACATTGGTCTCATTTGATCATATCACAAAAACGGTTTCAACAGGGGTTTTCTCTTTTCTCAAATGCATAGTGCTCATACTGAGAAGGGGGGGAAAAAAACACTGGACACAGCTTTGCTGTCACCTAAATTCTGACAGGATAATCAGTACTGAACTCCAAACAGGTTATCATAAAACGAATAATAACCAATAATTTCTATTAGGGAATTTTTTATTTTTTTGTCGTCACAATCGTAGAGTTTTTAGTGGATACACTGTACGACATCTCTCTTAGGCCAAAGCGACATCGACACCAGCGACTCTGTTGCTTCGCAAGACCTCCAACCAGGCCGGCTCTTGTCCACGCAGCCTGTTGTCATGGTTACTCCTGACCTTTTTGTGGCCCACTGTGGCCTGCTGATGAACTTGCTGGCCGTCTTGCCAGATTTTACCCTCACGGCCATGCAACAGAATCAGCTCTTGCAAGTGTTGGCGGGGTAAGAGGCCACATGCTAAATTCACTGCAGTAACTGTCTGCTAAATTATTAATAAAATAAAGATCTTCTGGTGCATTAAACACATTTTATTTATTTATTTTTTTGTTCCCTTAGCTTGGTGACTATTGGGCCAATTGAGAAATGCCTCAGTGAACTGAAGGCACCAAACATCCTTCCTGGAGAGGGAGAAGACATCAAGAGTCAGGTGACAGTCAAGAGAAGTTTTTAGCTCATAGAGTAAACAGACAAAAAAAAACCTTTTGAGTATTGATTTGGTATTTTTTATATCAATCTTTAGGACCATGTACTGGTAAGCTCTTTTGCTGGTTATCGAATAAATTCAGAAACGGCTTTTCATAAAACAGTGTGACAGCGGGTTTTCCGAGGACAGGATTGGATTAGACTTGGGGATTTATTTGTCTTTTTCTTCTTGTTCACTCAGCTCATCATGCTTCTTCACTTCCTGTCCGGCTTTTCCAAGCTCCTGCAGTCATGTGTCTCGCTGAGCCAAGAGCTGATTAGACAGTTGGACTTCCTGAAACAGTTGTTGTCCACCCTGGTGGCGGCGCTCACCCTCAACACTGTCGGATTAGGTGTGGTCCTTATAATCATTATAAACTGCATTGCTATTTATGTTTATGCTGACTTTTTATCACTTTATCTTATATTGAAGTATTCATCTGTTATATTATTAGCCATAATGTCACATTTCAACTCCAGATGAAAGTACGCGGGACACCGTCCTTGCATGCTGGTCAGACGTGTTTACGCTCATGGCTACTCTGGTGAAGAGGGACAGTTTTATAGTGTACCCATCTGTTTCTGCTGCACTGGGGAGACGCTGGCGGATGTTCACAGGTACTGTTATATATTTATATGCTTGTGTTGAATGTAGTTGATTTGAATGAGGAATGCTGTAATAGCAGTAATCATAAGCCATTACCTCCCACTTGAAGGGGACTGTCAATGTCAAAAAGTGATAGGTTTCTATGTGGTTAGCCTCACCGTTCTGAGGTTTGGGGTTCGAATTTCTGCTCCAAGCCTTGTGTGTGGAGTTTGCATGTTCTCCCCATGCTTGCTTTGGTTTTCTCCAGGTTCTTAGTTTCATTGAAGACTGTAAATTGTCCTTGGGTGTTACGCGAGTGCAAATGTGCCCTGCGTTTGGCTGACAACCAGTCCAGGGTATTCCTCAGCTCTCGACCAAAGTCAGCTGGAATAGTCTGCAGCTCACCCGTGACCCTAATGAGGACAAGCGCGATGTAAAGTTAATGCATGGAATAAAAAATAGGTCCTTGCATTTCGGATGAAAAGAAAAAAAAAAAAAACACAAAATTAGCTGAGCCCAAATGTTGGGTGTGTGTATATGTATATATATATGTATATATATATATATATATATATATATGTGTGTATATATATATATATATATGTATATATGTATATATGTGTATATATATATGTATATATGTATATATATGTATATATATATATATATATGTATATATGTGTATATATATATATGTTGTGTATATATATATATATATATATATATATATATATGTATATGTATGTATGTATATATATGTGCATATATGTATGTATATATATGTATGCATATATATATGTATGTATATATATATATGTGCAACACAAACAGAACAGTACAAGGACATGAATAGCTATTTTTAGGGTTATGTATTGAGGATGACTTGCAACAGCTACAGGAGGTGGTCCCACACCATTTGAATATGTTACAAACATGGTTTTATAACAGTTTAAAAACAAGTTATCATTCAATTTGATAACAATATACAGTATATGGGAGGGGCAAATGATAAAATAATAAAAAGATCCAAATTAGAATAAAGTACTGCTTGGAAGACATTTTGTGTCCTTTTGGACAAATCTTGTAGCAGGAATGCAGTTGGAGCTGCTAACAATATGCTTGGTGCCGACACACATTCCTTGCACAGATCCCAGTACAATATTTTCCCCCACGTTTGCATCACAAGTGTGCCTTTTGTCTTCCCTTACTATTCGCGTCCTTAAACCACCTCAGCTTCACATAGCTCCCGCTGATAGATGGCACAGAAGGGACTTTTAATGAATGCAGTAAGAGATGAACATTGAGCCTTTTTTTGTGCATTCATGGCAGGGTTTGTTTATTGCAGTTTGATGTGGATGAAATGATCCATCAGCATGCAATACCACCTAATGAATAAATATTGGATGAAGATATTTCACCACTGGATTTATCATTTGTCTACTTTTTATTCATTCCGTGCTTATGGCTTTGTCCCTCCTTGTTCTCTTGTGTGCAGAAACGCTTTCATTGTGTGTGCTTGAGAAGTTCGTGGACCCTCATCTGCCGAAAGTAGCTTTGCAGTTCCTTTCTACCATTTTTGCAGAAGAGACAAAAAGGCGACAAGGAGCGGTCACGACTTTAAACTCGGACCACGGTGCCACTTTAGCTGATGTGCTGAGCAGTCCGTCAGCCAGCCAGCTTTGTGACCTTTTGCTGCAAGTGAGGAGCAGGATGTACAGACTACATAACTGTGGTCAAGGTTAAAAAAAATACACACACATTTTTGTTGTTTTTTTATTCTAGAGTTTTGAAAGGAGGACTCTTCAGGATCCACTTAAAATGTTGACAGCCAGAGCTCTGATGGCTCTCCTGGCCAGCAGCACTGCAGCACAGGACCATGCTGCTACAGGTAATATGCCATTTTGTTTCGCAATCCTATATAGTGGGTACCAAAAGTGTACACAGCCATGCTATATTCACATTTTGTAATTTAAAATATAGACAAAGAAGAGTCATTTTACACCCCCCCATATGTGAACAATGCAATGAAAATACAAGAAGAGAACTGGTCAGAGAGGCTGCGAAGAGACCTACAGCAACATTAATTTCATACAATTAACAACAATCTCACATATTTTTCTTTCTCTTTTATGTACTGTATGTCTCGGATATTGTTGAGGGTTGCAAGACGAAAGCCTTTTTTTTTTTAATTAAGAAAAACATCAAAGCCCGGCTAAATTTATTAAAACACATGAAGTAAAACTAGACAAAGTTGAAACTTTTGGCCATAATTGTGAAAGTTATGCTTGCTGGAAAGTCTACACTGCACATAACCAAAATAATATAAGCAAACCTATGTAAAAGAAGGAACTGTAAACCGTACCAAATATAAGCATATTTGTACAACTTTAAAAGATTCCATTTTGTTTTTCAATTTGAAATCTTCACGTAATAGGTCACGTTAATGTTTGAAAAAAGTTCCCAAATGATTTATTTCTTTAGTATTGTGTATTTTTCACAGTTTTACAAAAACCTCCTATTTTATCAGTGATATGTGAAATTCTTTATTGATGTAATGTGTGGATTTTTGCATGTGCTTGTGCTTGCTACAGCTGGCTTAATTGACTGCTGTGTGGAGCAGATGAAGCAGACTCACTCTCAGCTCAGTCTGGAGTCAGTCCAAAGCGGCAAGCCTTCCCACCGCAAAAAGGTGAGGGGGGAAAAAAAATTATATGACCATTGTGATAGTTAATGCTCCCTAAAGAGTGTTTCTGTTTCCAGATTCTCTCAGGTTCAATTTATATGCCTACAGAACATTTGAATTTATTAAAAATAGTAGGAAAGTGGGAATTTCCCACAATTTGCAAAATACCTTATAGTCCCATTAATGTTAGCTACTACCTCTTAATAAAACAGTTGCCTCACACCTGCTTAAGGGCCCCTTTAATCCTTTTATAGTGAAAGCCATTTTGTCTGGAGCCACTATTTTACCCCACGACCTCTAAAATGTAAAGTTTTTTTTTTTGTTTATTTTAAATCTAAACCAAGAAAAATATATTAGTAATGTAGACCCCAACTATTTGTAGGGAATAGAGAAGGAGCCTGACCGTGAATATCGCAAATCTGTGAACCCTTTACAATTGCCATCAAAAATATGAAAAAAAATGCGAAGAAGTTCCACAAAATAATCATCAAATAGGTGTTACTACGAATGCGGAACCACGAATATGCCGTGGTGGTCCACTGTACATAATATTGATGCTCAAGTGTTAATAGATTATTTTTATGTTGTATGTAACTATAGCTTTGATTATGATAATTTTTTTGTCTCTGTTGCTGGGAATAATTGCATGGTTCTACTACTTTGAGGTGTGACTGTCCATTTAGTTAGCAAATATGGGGTGCACCCATGCAAGTGCTTAATTTGTCTTTTTCCACATCATCAGGAAGAGTGCTACTTCAAGGAGGTTAAGCTGATGGTGGAAATCCTGCGGAGTGCTTTCTACCACAACCGAGAATGCAAAGTGAGCTTCTGCATCTTGCCTTTTAATTCCCCGCTGCTAATTGGTTTCAAATGGTTTCTCTGCGTACCCAACACTGTGCTTATAAATGAGGCTCACTCCCCCAAAATGTGTACGGCTCCACTCACGTCACTACAAGTTAACAGCTCATAAAGCGTGTGCTTTAGCTGACTTCACACTCAGAGAAAAAAAAAAGCTGATATCTGGAACCAAAAACGGCTCTTTGGAGTGATGCCATATTTAAAGGTGTGCATCAAAGAACCACCAAAAAAAAAAAAAAAGATCTTTCAAGAACCGTTTCATAAATGGATCCTTTGAAGAGTCATTATCAATAAAGTTAAATGGTTCATTCAATGACCTTTTTAAAAATGGTTCTTAAATAATTATTTCTAAAGAAATGAACAATCAAACAAGAAATCACCCCAAACAAAATGGAAAATCAAAAATTCTGTGACTGGTCACTAAAATTGCGGTTGTGGTGCAATTTTTTGAACTACAGTATATGCCAGGGGTTCTCAATAGACTGTTTGTTGCCCCCAAACTGCTACGGCCCTGTCCGAGATCAGACGTTCTCAGAGTAAGTAGTAGTATTGCTGAAAGCCACACTTCACTTTGTACAGCGCATTGTGCAGTCGACCAGCCCTTTCTTTGCCTATGTGAAGCTGGCGGTGCGGTGCGCGAGGTGGGTGCCTGTATTTGAGAACATCTGGCATAAGCCGTCTACTGTTCACTCTGTGGACAAAAGTATTAGGACACCTGGCCATTACACTTACAAAAAGAGAGCATAATGGTTTCATATCGCTTTTACAGCTTTTTTTTTTTTTTTTTCATGTCCTGTTCGGCTGAAAATCGGTATCCCTTTTATGCCGGAACAGTTTGACTGTGTCACAGTGGAGTTTTTAAGCTTCCGCTGAGGTTTTATAATTGAGGTTTATTGAGAATCAGACTTGATCAGTCGAACAGAACAAAGTTCCTAGAAGGCAGAAAGAAACAAAGACTAAAGACAAAGCACTAATTGTAAACAGGATGAGAGAAGTAAATCATTAAATTATCTACAACAATGAAACGTTAAATATGAGTGTTGCATGGGGTACCTGTATCCACCCTGTGAGGGAAGGACAGGACAAGATGGAACAGGACAAGGACAGGAGAAGAAGCATGCAGGACCAGGGTCGTGAACCCGGCTGTACAACTGAAGTGTGGTGGCATTAATTATGTAAATTATTAAAGTGTACAGAACGAGAGTATAAGTGAGGGGATACACAAGCAATTTGCATATTCATGAGTTATTTGTTGCAGTAAGGGGTGTGTGCCTGCGGATACATGCAAGGGAATTGATACCGTTTTACATGCACAAAGACTGACAGAAGTGTCCTGTAATTGCTGTGGCCGCACCGCGGTGGCTGAGGGCCCCACCCAATCAATCGAGGGGTGGGATCAGGCCCACGGTTCCACCCGAAAGCAGCCCGGCTGACGGTACACGTCCCACACCGAGGGCGCCCCGACAACCCAATGCCACCCACGGGGGGTGGACCCAATGCCACCCTCCGAGGCAACCCATGGTGTTCGTTAATGGACAATCCGTCATGAGCACAGAAGTCCAATAACAGAACACCGCTCGGGTTCTGATCGGGGGGGGTGGCGTTCCTCCCAATCACGCCCTTCCAGGTCTCACTTGCCCACGTGAACATTGACGTCCCCCAGCAGAACGATGGAGTCCCCAAATCAGGAGAGGTCAGTGAGCCGAGGGGGTGGGGGCAGGGCTGCCAGGCACTACTGCCTAACAGCCAACCCGCCCGACCCACTCCTCATCCAAGACCCACCACCCCCCAGAGATAGGTGTATGCGGTGCATTAAAACATGGGGAGTGTGTGTGATCCATGTAAAATCGAGGGCGACCGCGGCGGGATGCAAGCAACGTAGAGAATAGGAGGAAGCAGGCCCGAGGAGCGACAGTGGGGCCCCGCCGCCCCCACCGGTAGCCAGAGCGGGGGACCCAGGCGGGTGCCAGCCGGCACCGCCCCAGCACCCACGGAACATGGGCGAGTCACCATCACACCACCATTACTCTCCAGGTGGTCACCCCAGTGGTTACCCCCACCCCCGAGATCAGGAAGGAGTGAAAAATAGTCCCGCTTTTACAGCTTTAATGGTTTCCACAAATTCAAGATGTGAGATTGAGGTCAAAGTGGTCAGGTTTTCCATATCAACCTCATCCAAGCCTGCCAATATGCTCCTTGCTCATCTAGCTGGAATGGAAAATGGCTTTTCTGATACATCAGTCCAAAAAATAAAGCAAGTGAACTCCTAGAAAACAATCTCTAGGGAGGAAATTTGTAGGTCCATTGGCTCCAAACTCCAAGTACTCAGTAACTGCAAAGGATTTTCATCCACGTATTAAAGATCCCATGCTATCAATTTAAAAATATGTATTTTTTCATAATCTTTGATGTCCTCGTTGGGTTTGCAAGATCATTTGGGTTTGAAATGCCCAGGATGCCCTTTTTCAAGCAGGTCTAGTTTATTTTAGGCCTGACAATTAGGATTTCCAGATTTCTCATTAATATTGGATATGTCAATAAGATTTCTTCTGATTCTTATTCTGCGTTTATTTAGTGTTTATTCTTTAAGTTTTCCGTTTGTGTAGGTGTTGGCCATAGATGTATGCCTCACAGTGGTGCTGCATGCACTTTGGCCTTGGCTCCTAATGGATGACCCCCTCATGGAGGCGGTACTGGAGCTCCTCTGTGTCTACACGGCCGACTGCCCTGCAGGTTTCTATATGTGTCTCAGTTGTGTTCTGCATGTCTTCTGTGCCTCGCCTCATGTTTGTCCAATGCGCTCATTTGTCCACTGTAGTCACCACTGAGCATTGTGTGTCCCAGTGCAAAGACCAGCACTCCACAATGGCCACAGTGTGACGAGGAAAGGGCGTCTATCTGTGTGTGCGACAGCAGATTTCACACCAGTGGGAAATGATTTTTTTTGGGAGCTTCTACTCTGCCTCAGTAATTAGTATTCCAGTTTAATTGGAAGTCTGAATGCCGAGAGGCTTGTAAGAAAAATGAGTTTTTGAGTAGAAGAAAAGGCGAGATTCACGGTGAGGAAACTGGGAAATGTTACTTTGATAAATAGCTTGTGGTCCCTTTGGATGTGCACGCGCCAGGGCTGCACTTGTGCGATGGAAATCTGAAGTTTTATTTGCAAGACTCGTAAACCTCTTTTCTGCCGGTGTGTCGTGTCTCTATTTCTATATGATTGGCACTGCTTCCTCAGCGGGGGCCGGCGCTATAGACCCCCCATATAAGCACAGAGCTCTGAGCCATCAGAAAGCAGTGAAGGCAGCCAGTAGTATTTCCCTGAAGGTTAACTGAACAGCAGGTTGTGTTGAGGCTGCGTGCAGTTAGACTTAATGTTACACCATCCGCCTTCCGGCTACCATTTTGTCTCCAGAGACAAAAGTGAATGTTTCATCTCTCTTCCTTTCATCTAAGTCCTTGTTTACAGTCAGTTTGTTTGAATCTGTGCATGCTTTGTTTTGAGGCACGAAAATGTCCAAATTAAAACGATGACAATCCATGCTGAATGTTGGATTAAAAAAATAATTCATGTTGCAAAATTTCAAATTATTCCTCTAACTGCGGTATGTAGATCAATAAAGATCTTCCTTGACTGGTGTTGAGACAGCCTGAGGCTAACATTAGCATACATATGTTACTGTACCGGAATTAACATCACCAACAAGCCACCTGGTTGTCCAATGAGCAGCATCACTTAACAAGTCTGCAAAGAAAAAAATGTTACATCAAAAGGAAAAGTATTTTACGTTCTCCCCCCCACCAAATAGCCCTCTGTTGGAATTAATTAAAGTCATAGCCGAAGGCACCAGGTGGTTGTCAACAACACTCTAAGAACAACAATGAATTAACATGCATGACCTACATAATTGCCTAAAAACTCACTGGCGTTATGATATTAATGAGCTTTACTCAGGGTCTTTGACCTTCCACAAAGATTGAGTAAATATTTTGTGTCTGTGCAGTAATTCCCCTCTTTTTCTTTATTTATGACACGTTCAGACAGGGTGCACCCGTGCAAAATGTTTTGGTATGGCGGGCAGACAGCCGTGGTGGAGGCTGGCTGCTTTTTTTTTTTTTTTTATAAATATTATCCAGTAACTCTGGTGCTGCTGCATAGCATTAAAAATAAATAGCAAAAAACAGCTGCTACCCAAAGTGAGGAAGAGAATAATGCTTCTCAACTCAGTTCTTCACTTTATTTGTATTTCTTTGTTAGCGGGGCTGCTAACAATTTTGGTTTGAGTCAAGATTGGGTATAATAGTGTTTCCTTGCTAGTTGCAGGGGGTAGGGACTGTCTGCAAATAATAAATAAATTAATAAAACATGACGCCAGCTAGGCGGCACGGTGGTCGACTGGTTGGAGCGTCAGCCTCACAGTTCTGAGGACCCGGGTTCAATCCCCGGCCCTGCCTGTGTGGAGTTTGCATGTTCTCCCCGTGCCTGCGTGGATTTTCTCCGGGCACTCCGGTTTCCTCCCACATCCCAAAAACATGCATGAATTGGAGACTCTAAATTGCCCGTCGGCATGACTGTGAGTGCGAATGGTTGTTTGTTTCTATGTGCCCTGCGATTGGCTGGCAACCAGTTCAGGGCGTACCCTGCCTCCTGCCCGATGACAGCTGGGATAGGCTCTAGCACGCCTGCGACCCTAGTGAGGAGAAGCGGCTCAGAAAATGGATGGATGGATGACGCCAGCTATGGGAAGTTGAACGACATCCACAGTGCAACAGACTTGTTAGTTGTTGTTAGTTCTGCTCAGCACAGCACTGGTATGGAAATATTTAGAACATTAAGAGAGGTTATCCCGTCTCTTTAAAAATAATATTAAAAAATATGCATTATATGAATTGTTCATATTTTCTTATTAAGGTGGCTAATTTTTTTCTAATGTCCCAGCATGCAGTTCTATATGTGGCGGAGGGGCAGGTGTCGCACCAGTACCAAAAGGCAACCCAAGTGGCTCGCTCATGCAGTCCATCTTGAGGTTGGTTTCAGGCATCGCCCCTGACAACAGCCCCATCCAGAAGCTTTCCTTCTCCCTGCTGGCCAACTTGGTTATGTCCCGTGACTGCAGGTGCATCTTGCAGAAGGTAAGGTTTGTGCTACCGTAGTCAGAAGTTGGGTACTCATGCTGATCTAAGCGACACCAATTTTCCACACCTTTACATTGGGCTACCAATGGCACCCGTATGGTCGTGGTAGGGTGGAGCTTGACACTCTCCTGTCTGTTGATTGGTCAATGGGGATTGAATGGGAAAAACTGAACGAAGTACGTAAAAACCAATTTGTAAAATGTAAGAGACCCAATACACGACAAGGAAAAAAAAAACGGTGTGTGCTTATGAGAGGCAGGTTGTAATGTACTACATTTACATTTACGGACACAACAAAGACGAAGATTGAGGATTTTATGCATTCACAATGATCTCCCACTGCTTCCAATTGTTCTTTTTCTCCCAGAACAACTTCCTGCAAGCCTTCACGTCAGTGCCTGTGCCCAAGGTGGGTGGCGCCAGGGGTGCAGGCGTCGGCAGTGGCTCGGGCAGCCTGATGGGTCTGTGGCTCAGGCTGCTGGTCAATCTGTCGTTTTCAGTCGACGGCCAGCAGAGTATTCTCAGGGTGACTGGAGCGCTGGAAGTGCTGGTCGATCTGGCGCCGCATCGACATCCCGCTCTGCTCACCCTTCACAACCTTTGCTTTTGTCCTGCCAACAAGCCACACGTCATTGCCAACGGTATGGAAGGGGGAGCAAAGGGATTCAAATTTAGACTAATTAGTTGCAAGACTCCTAGTGAGGAGAAGCGGCTCAGAAAATGGATTGATGGATGAATAGTTGCATGAGTAGCAAGCGCTTGTTTGGTTGCTTAGGGTACTGATTCAGAAAATTATTTATTTCCTACAAATAATCTATATTTGTTCATCGATATATGCCAGTGACGTATAGGAGATAGGACAATGAAATGCTCTTCCACTACGATGACAGAATGTACAATTAACCTGTCGCTTTTCATACGATTTTACGTGGAATAAGCAAATTGACACGGCATCATCATTATTTCAGTATACGGTGTTCCCCCATGATTTGCGGGGATAAAATCTGCGAGTATTGACCCCCCCACCCCCCCATAAGGTTTAGAATTGTCTAATGATGCCGGCAAAGCCTTACTTTTCCATTACACAGGGCAGTTGCCTGACTAAATGAAGCTCCTCCCCTTACTTGGCACCAGGATGCCTCAAAATGGCATGGCCAATGCAATACTTCCATATTAAATAGGGATTCCTCATCGTAACATTTGAGAATGTGCGGCGAGAACGCAAAAATATAAACACACATGCTAATGTTAGTTTACCTAGTATTATTCTTGACAGTCTCGACTTCTCTGCTTTTTTTTCCTCCAGACAAAGCTCTGACAGTCCTGTTCTGCTGTCTGGAAAGTAAGGAGATGGAGATGTGCTGCATAGGAGCATCTGCACTTTGGGCATTGCTCCATAATAACCAACGGGTACACACATGCACACACACACACACGCACGCGCACACACTCGCACGCATTCACACCGGATGACTTTGGACTTTATCTTCAAGCGTAAATAAAAGCAAGGAGCTGCATCTACCTCTCTCCCTGTAAGCCAAATAAATCCTTGGCAAAGCTTTACAATGCAGCTGACCAGCATCTTTTATCTTTGCATTATTAAGTCCTCATTATAAAAACTCTGCTGGTCTTAGACTTAAGACTTACAAAATGTCCTAATTTTTCTTGTTTTCCCTCCAAGGCCAAGATTTATCTGAAATGTCCTTCAGTTCGATTGAGGATTGAGGAAGCCTACTGCAAGTCTAGGAAGGGTACATGTTCACTTTGATTCATACCAGTGACTTAACTACAGTACAATATTTTCATGAATCATTTGAAGCCTTTTTTGTTTTACCTTTTTCCCCCCCATTTGTACACCACAGATGCTGAGAACAAACAGAATCCTTTATGCGCCTACTTGTTGAAGTGCCTTGAAAGCCTCTCCCAGCTGCTTAACACATGATTGCCATTTTGTGTAATGATTTATCAAGTATCATACAAAGCAAATATTTTCTTATTAAAGTGTCGATGGGCAACATTTTAAACTACTACTTTGTAGACACTGTAATCAACGATTTATTGCATTTTTTAAAGTCATAGTTCAGATTTTAATTATTCAGGGGGACATTAATGAATGTTTTATATTAAAAAAATGGAACTCGGGTGGGGTGGGCGTTTATCGATGCTTTGCTCAAGGCACCTCGAGAGTAGTCAGGATTCAGACAATTGATCCAAACATAGCGAAATCCCATTTTGCTAGGGGTGTTTTTTTCGGGGAGTGGGCATATATAGAAGTACTGTATAGAGGAGTGTAATTGGCATACTGAAAATAAAATGCATGACATTTACAATTAATTGAATATTCTAAATTGCCCGTAGGTGTGAATGTGAGTGCGAATGGTTGTTTGTTTATGTGTGCCCTGCGATTGGCTGGCAACCAGTTCAGGGTGTACCCCGCCTCCTGCCTGATTGGTAGCTGGAATAGGCTCCAGCGCTCCCGTGACCCTTGTGAGGATAAGCGGCTCAGAAAATGGATGGATGTGGATGGATGGAATTAGAAGAATAAAGTTCATTTTAACAAGTTAATGTCCAAATTCTACACAGCCTTAAATGCAACAGTCTCTTCGAAGAAATCTGCCATGTATAACAATATACGGTACTATTGTTCGATATTTGTTAAAAACACACGAGCAAACATTTGCACAGTCACGTTGAACTGCTCTTACTGGTAATGGTTTTGATATCCCCCAAAATTGACTGTTTTCTTTTTTTCTGTAATTTTGAAACCAAAGAAAATTACACAAAAGTAACTCGATAGGCTCCTTGACATTCATCATCGTCACTTTGAAATATACATACAGTATATTTATTTAGTTTTAAATTGTAATTTATTCGCACACTACAACAAAATCAATATACTGTAATAAATAACCATTATGCAGGTGAGATCGGAAAACCCAGTCGGGTTTATAAAATCAATCAGTTTAGGATTGTAAATTACAACAAAATTTAAAATATTATTATTGTTGGACTTTTTTTCTCTGAAAAAAATATTGCTTTATTCTAAAATGTTTTTTTGTGCTGTACCAAAAATCACTGCTAAAACTTGGGATAAGGCTGTTTATATAAGTCAAGGTCCTCCAAAGCTGGATATAAATAACATTTTGCGGTCGTTGCTGTTAAAAGAAACCAACACACAAGTTTTTTTTTTTTTTACACTATGCTAATACACAAAATGGAACGCCCCAGAACTGGTCCACTAATACCTGTAATTTAAAAGACTATGGTCGACAGTCTGCCGTTTTTCCTTGGGTGTCAAAGATTCTGAAGCTATTCTTTTTTTGCATTAAAACATGCAGCAATTGCATATGACCACATGTATAGTATGCACATCATGTACAAGTTCACCAACCCAATGGGCAATCATATTTTATGTGGTGACCTGTCAAAATCCAATTGAGGGAGCAACCACGAGTTCTGTGTTTTGCTCAAGGGCATCTTGGAAGCAAGCTAGATTTTCCCAACCTTTGCCCGTTCATCTTGGTAAGTAGCATTTTTGCTCCTCTACCTTTTGGGTCCATTGCTGTTCTATATTTGATGTGTTGATCTGTAGAAGTTGAATCATGTTTTCTGGTTGCTCAAATGGCAGTAAGATATTTTAGCATGCGCCCAGCGTGCTTCATTGTGACATAGGGTGCCATTCCGCTGGTCTCATCAATACAGCTTTCATTCTCCTCCGCCGGGCAAAGATGGAAGTCGTACAAAAGGAGCGCTGGTACTTCATGGCACTTGTCTTACTCCCTTTTCTTAAAGGTATGGAGCGAAATACATTGTTTTGTGTGTTTTTTATTACAGTATATAAAGATTACGCTGGTGTTTTCGATTTGTGCAATTTATTTGAATAGAATTATTGTGGTTTTCATCTCATCATCATTCATTCTTTTATTGTAAGTAATGTGTTAGAATAAAAATAGTCAACAATTATTCTCACACTTATTTTTCATACAGCTCAGATAAAGCTGTGTGCAACAGCTATTGTCACTTTAGTTAATGTGGCAACTCCTTTGCATGACTCAAGCTTGTGTAATGTTTTTTCACTCCTAGTGGGAAAAAAGTACACTAAAAATGGCCATACTCTTATTTTTGACTGTTTTATTTGTAAAAATAAGTTTGACATGTTTAAACTTGGATTGGGTCCAATAATCGATTTGTTGATCATTAAGAATTTGGTTGAATAGTTTGTTGATGAATTGTGTCAATTGAGGTAAAATTGAGTACACTCCTTGGCTACAATCAGCAGAGGCGCTCGCTGTTGATTCAGTCTCAACTCCTGTGAAGTTTTCCCCCGCATAATCGCTATTTGCAAAATCACCTACTCCTGATTTTTGTTATTCGCGTGAGTTTTTCACCTAGTCCCTGTTTTTGTGCTCAGGCCAAAGCCCTAATGCAAAAGTATTGCTTTGGCTCCATGTTGTGGCATCTTGGTGCCAAGGAACTCTGGTGAAGTGAGGGGAGGAGCTTGATTTAGTCAGACCATAGCCCTGTCTTATACCTAAGTAGTGCTTTAACACAATCTTGTGGCATCTATAGGCTATTCGGAACCTTTTAGGGGTGTGTTGTTTGCTCTCGGATTTTCACTATTCCAGGCAAGGCTTGGTTCCTTTCAGCACTTGGTCCAGTTCAGAACAAACCGAGAGAGAGCTTTTCCCATCCCAGTGTCTCTTATTTCCAAACTTCATTAAATCGATTAATTGGTCGTGATTGTAGATCAAGGACATTTACTCAAATGAGCATCCTAAGTTGAAATTGAAACTGTCTAAAACTACAGTTGAACGTCCAGAGGTGAACAGAATTTGTTCTGCTAGGCTGGTTGACTTTATTGACTCAATTCATTCTGGAATACAATTTTCACCTCAATCATCCATCCATCCATCCAAGTGGAATTTATTGTATTGTTTTGTACTGTATTTATTGGACTATTTATTGTACAGTAAGCAGTGTTGAGTACAATGACCATAGAAGATATTTTGTGCGAACGTGAACTGAACTTAGTTAATTTCTGCCTGAAGAATGTCATTGAGAATGCGCTCATTCTGGGGTCAAAGAATGGTTTTCAAACGAAAGTTAATTTTCATTCAAGAGTTCCAGGTTTTGTTAGGGACCTCCAGGACAAACCCGTCTGAACAGACAATATACAAACCTTCATATGTCGGCGGATATACGCTGTATTTGACAACCGATTCAGTGCGATTCATGGCAGGCATGTCGCAGCTGCATGAGAACACAAGGTGCATTCAGGGACACTGCGTAAATGGGAGTGAATGTGTTCTTCGGTGGTTCTTTTGTAATACAGTACATAATTGTAAAGATTGATTACTAGAAAATTATTATATCTATCAGGATTCTTTAGTTAAAACTCAGTACGATCACACCGTCATGATATTCATTTGTTTTGTTCTGTAATATAAGAATAGGGCAGCACGGTGGAGGATCTGGTTATCACATCCGCCTCACAGTTATGAGGACTGCGGTTCAAATCCCGGGTACTCCGGTTTCTTCCCACATCCCAGAAACATCCACGGTAGGTTAATTGAAGACCCTAAATTGTCCGTAGGTATGAATGTGAGTGCGAATGGTGGTTAGTTTATATGTGCACTGCGATTGGCTGGCAACCAGTTCAGGGTGTAGCCCACCTCCTGCCCGTAGTTAGCCGGGATAGGCTCCAGCATAGCCGCAACCCTAGTGAGGTTAAGCAGTGTAGAAAATGGATGGATGGAATATAAGTACAGATCAAATTAAATATTTTGTTAATATAGTCAGCCAGAACTGCGAGGAATGCAAAGTTATCAATGTCTTTTCACCATTGTTCTCTTTCATACTTTGTTGCGTGTTTTTGTTTGCACATTAAGGACAAAAGTCCTGTTTTTGTTTGAATTCCTCATTTCTAAAAAGACCATTCAAGGAACACGTTCTGCACTTCGAGTTAGAGAACAGTGGGGCTAATTTACATAATAACCAGGTGTCTACCCCGTAACACGAATCAGCCAACCTGGGTGACTATCGAGAGCCACTTTCAAGCAACTGCAGCTGGATGTACGGATGACATTGTCTGAAACACTATCATGCAAAGGCAGTATCATCCAGAAACCCTGTGGCAGTGGCGTTTTTGTTTTTGTTTGGTGACGTACAGTATAAACCGCTGCCTCCATGAGTTAAAATGCTGTTATTGTCTTTCCAGGCGCTCACTTTTCATTTTTAGTTTTTTTGCACAATCTGGGCTCTGTTCTCACAAGTAGAAGACACTTGCCTGTTTAGTGCCCTTGCTCCGCCCCTGATTGTCATTCGAATGAAATCCATACTCGCCATTGACCCAGCATTATATTATTATTATCACTTACGAGACATGGCCGCTCTCTTAAATGGAGCCTATCCCAGTTGACTTTTGGTGAGACGTGGGGTGCACACAACTGATCACCAGCGAGTCGCAGGAAACATATAGACAAATAAGAAATTACTATTCACATTCACACCTGTGGACAATTTAGTGTTCAGTGAACCTTACATGACTGATTCCCAGTCAACTATAGAATAGACTTTAAAGTTCTGCTACTGGTCTCTAAATCACTGAATTGTTTAGGTCCTGAATACATTAAAGACACACTAATGGGATATAAACCCAGTAGGGCTCTGAGATCTGCAGGTCAGATAGTAGAGCCCAGAGTTGAAAACCAAACATCGCGAAGCAGCATTTAGCGGTTATCCTGCACAGAAATGGAATAAGCTGGCAATAGAAGGGAAGTCAGCCCCAAGTGTGAATGTTTTGAAATCCAGGTTAAACACTGTTCTTTTTTTCTCATGCTTACAATCGAGTTTTTTAAAAGCATTTTAAAATCCATCCATCCATGTTTTTTAAATATTTTACTTGCACTGTTCAGTCTTGTATTAGTTTTAGTAAGATATCTTATATCTGTAGTTTGGTTTTAATCTACGCACGTTTGACTTTGGAAGTTACACTGTACATGTTTTTACCCTTACTAAAGTTGTGATTTTGCTCTAACCAAATAAAGGGGCATGTGCAGATTCCGTCCCGGAGATAGAAACAGTCACGATCCACCTACAGGAGGGGATGGTCCTCGACTGCTTGTGCCCCTGGGACGGAAACCTCACTATGGTGTCATGGACCAAAGACCCAGACACCAATTCCATAGCTGTTTTCCACCCAGAGTACGGAATAGCCACCACTTACCATTACCGAGAGCGGATCGAGTTCTTGAGAGCCACGCCTATGGACGGAAGCATATCCATGAAGAACGTCACCCACCAGGACATTGGGGTTTATCACTGCTCTGTTCAGACTTTCCCCCAAGGCCCCTGGATCAGGAACATTCAGGTGGAGGACTTAGGTAACAGTTGAACACATTATTTACTTCCCATCATGAAGCATTCGGCTTTCCTTTGATAAGCTGTTTTCTGTGAACGCAGATGAGCCTCCAGAAGAAGACGATAAAGAAGACAATGCTGAGGTCATGGAGGCAGACGTGCATGTGACAGCAGAACCCAGCAGCAACCTCACCATCGAGTGCAACCACGAGCGCAACGACACGACCGTCCACCAAGCCGTATTGGAGTACATGGCGCTCGGTCAACCGTGGGTCATCATCGGCATCTGCAAGCGGGTGGAGGGTGGCGTGCTGATGGAAGACTACAGCGAGCGTGGTCGGATCATCTGCGAACAAAGCCTGGATGTCAATCTGCAACTGACTCCTGTAGTGCAGGAAGATGGTGGCTTATACCGCTGCAGCTTCAGCACGGACGTCGGCCTGCAGACCAACACTGTCATGGTCACAGTGCCCCCGTCAGGTAAAAAGTTGTACTTCACACCACATGACTGAAAGCCGTCTCAAATCGTAGTTGGGGCAATAGTGGTTATGCGCAACCATATTCCGCATTCGAAAAAACGTCAAAGCACTTTCTTCCGGTTCAGGTGAGTGGTGGAGCCCTATGGCAGGAAACTGGGACTAAGGAACTGTAGAAATAAAATGAAAATGGTCTTTTGTTTAACACAAGATGTCTGCAAGACCTACCAAAAATGACAATATCCCATGTTTAGGCTTTTTTTGTGTTTACATATATCATACTTGTTTAAATAAATATTATACATGTACACCAGCCATAAAGAAAACATTTTTGCAAGTTCAGCTTCAAAGCATCATGTCATCAACCCTTAGTTACCTATGCTAGTTATCATGGGATACACAGGGAGTCTGCTAACCTGTTTCCGGGTTTGGTCACGTGCCGCTCTGGATAAAGCAGATTAGACCCGTGCTCAGAATTAAAAACAACATAGTCTGTTGAATCTGCTAGTGAATCTCAAATGCATGTATACATAAATACAAAAAGGTGAACATCAAGCTCTTCATCAGGATTCTTAAAGCCGTTTCAAGTCATTGTTATATGCGAGTTTGGACATATGGTCAAATCCTTGTTCCCAGGCAGATTTCATGGGAGTCCAATCAAAACTGCACATATAAGCCGTTGAAAAAAAAAATGGCAGATGCTAGCCACTCCCATTGAGTGCCTGTTTAAATGGCAAACCAGGGCGACACAAAAAATAAGCATTACGAGACAAGTTTATTTTTACACGACTTTTACAATTGAACCAGTGCTCTGTGTTAAATATAAAACATATACTTTCTTAGGGCATTGAATCGATCGCAACTGGACTGTTGTGCTTGTCTTGGAAGACGTTTCGCCTCTCATCCGAGCAGACTTCATCAGCTTATGCTACAAGGCTTAGTTGGGACGCACTAGCCAGTGTTTGTGTGGAAAACTCAACTATTGATGCTCCAATTTAGAGGCATGCCCCACACCACATATAGAATGTTTATTTTGGAATGCAAAAACAGGGGAGACCGTTAAGCTGTCTGGCCGAAAGGCCATTGTCAGTCCACCAGAGTCGTTGGGTGGAAACTCCCTCATTGATACTCCATTCAGTTGTAAACTTGTTGTGGAGTTACCTAACGGTCAAGGAGAGCGTGCTGTTTGTTGGAGGCAGAATTATTAAGTTTCTTTGGAATGGACGAAAGGACAGAATTGTAAGTAGGAGATAGGTGATGTCGTAAGCTCCTCCTCCTCTGTTAATTGATGGTTTTTCCACCTTTGTGTATATGGCCTCCCTCACCCCTCTCTCAAACCATCTGTCTTCCCTGTCCAAAACACAAATTTCTGTCCTCAAAAGGGTGCTGTTTCTCTTGGAGGTGCAGGAAGACAGCTGAGTCTTGACCTGAGGGGTTTTCACATCTGTGTTGTGCCATGCGTCTGCTCAGTGGTTGCTTGGTTTCCCCAATTTATATACAGTATCTGCATTCCTCGCTGCATTTGACCGTATACACTAGATTGCTTTTCTGCGTTTGTGGTATCCGGTCTTTGGGGCGTGGCAGCCTTTGTCTCAGCGTGTTACCAGGCTTGAAGTGTACCGAAATGTTGTGTTGCTTGAAAATCCTTCTGAGTTTCTCAGACAGACCTGATGCATAGATTAATTGTTGCATGAACTGAAGAAGCATGCTCGGATAAGAGGTGAAACGTCTTCTAAGACAAACAGAACAGTCCAATTGCGATCGAGTCAATGCCCTGAGAATGAATGGATGAATGATAATATTCACAGGCATATAAAACATATATTTTTAAATCATGTATTTTTTTTTTTTTCCTCAGTGCTCAATCTGCTAGTGAACATGTTGATGGTTGTATAATGATCCATGTAAGACTATAAAAAATAGATGCCTCCCTTTGCTTATCAGGATAATACAAGCGTTCGTTACTGTAATTATCTCAGTTCCTCAAGGCTGTTGTTCGCAGACAGAGATTTGAACTCTTAACAATGTGGCTAGCCAAAACAGCAGCACTAAAGCATGTTAAGTCTTTCAGATGAATTATAGTGTATACTATTACAGCATGTTGTAAACAAGTGCAATATTAACGCTGTACAGTATTACCACATGTTGTAAACAAATGCAATATTAACACTGTTAAGTGAAAACGGCAATTAGCATTCAAGGAGAGACGAATGCGGTCAGTCCACAATATTGTGTACGTTTTGGGGAGCGAAGTGACTGAATTACCCTTTCACTACATTTCTACATAATACTCCTTATTTAAATTTAGTTTTAGTTTAGTTTTAACTTTACTACATCTGACTGAAGTTGTATGCACTCCCCTAATCAACGCATACTATGGAAGTATATCTATGCCATCTGAGGTTACATTTGAATATCTAACTGATTTTTTATTTTTATTTTTTTTTTGCCCAAAAATTGGTTAAAAAATAAATAAATAGAAAAATGAAATGTCCTAAATTGAAATTCAAACTCAGATGCTCTCGATATAGCTTGTGGTATTTTTTGTGCCAGGGCATGTATTATTTCCATACCTACCCCAATCTGTCGATGAGCATATTTGCTGTGATTAATTTTTTTTTCTATTTTGGACAAAGGTTGATTGTCATGTCATTATCAGGTGGCTTCAGACTGTCCGTGTTTATGATGTATGTTTACTTGGCGATTGCAACTGCTGGACTGATTTTACTGACTTTCCTCCTCATCATCTTGTTGACACGGAGGTAAGATTTTATAATAGTGGTGGGCAAAGCATGGCATGTATTTACATTTTCAAGAGTCATGTACTATTTGTTGCAATAATTTAGCAATTTTTCCCCCCTAAAAGTGGTTAAAATATTATTATTAGTAGAAATAAAGTGTATCTAAAAAATATGTTAAACAATTTAAAATAAAAATTACTTAACTAAACAATTGTACATAGTACATTTAACATTTTATTAAATAATTGGTAAATTATAATTAATTAGTTATTATTTTAAAGTGAATTATTGTTTTTATTAAAATAGAGAATTTCACAGATATGTAACAGTTGTATTAATTTTATTAGATAATTGGTTCATGTATAATAAACATAATTAAAGTGGGAATTGTGCATTATTTTATTATCAAAAGAAAAAAATTTACATATATATTTATACATTTATTTATTTATTTTTAACCTCATCTCGAAATGACAATGACCTGGTTTTAAAAATCAAATATGGCCCTTGAGTACAAGAGCTTGCCCACTACTGGTCTGTACCGTGTGACATAAGTTAAAATGTAATACATAGAATAGAGAAACTCCCATGACAGGAAGCATTTCTAGTCAATGTATCGTATTATGTGCTCATCTGAGTTTAATGAACACCACAGGAAGAAGAGCAGACGAGAAGAGAGTAGAGATAAACTGCACCCGTCTCACACACAGGTAAGGTCTAAATTATTTTGTTTGCAAGTTTGCATTTTGGCCCTTTATTGGCTAACAAACTGTATTTGCTAACTTACAGTAAGTGGGCGCTCAAAGTGGCAAATAATTAAGAATTTATTTGGTCATTTGCATATACTTGTAAGAATAATGGTAAAGACACTTGGAATTTTTTTTAATTTATTTATTTATTTATTTATTTTTTTAATAAATCAAGTAATTTGTTTTGTGTAAATGTCTCCCATGCTGAAACAACCATGCTTGAAGTCCTATTTTCAAAAAGTTAATGAGTTGAAAAAATTAAGACATAATAGTAAAGACAATCAAGAGACAAATGCACTAATTTTGTGGCAGTCCAATGCAAATCTAATCTGAACAACAAGACTTCATAAACAATGCTAACAACTTAAATTTTGTCGCAGCTTTGTCGATAGAACCCACTGAAAGAGCAAATGGTGGTGGCCCACTGAAATACACTTATTGCATAACGGTAAAGACAAAAGTGCATAACGGTAAAGACAAACAGCTTCATAGCAGCCATGTGAGTTGCAC
Source organism: Phycodurus eques (assembly GCF_024500275.1). NCBI lineage: Eukaryota > Metazoa > Chordata > Actinopteri > Syngnathiformes > Syngnathidae > Phycodurus > Phycodurus eques. The sequence goes on along the minus strand of NC_084545.1, from coordinate 12,295,039 downwards.
AATTAACATGCGTTGCCCTACAAACTCAGTGCTTAGACGATCCTAACTCCTCATTAAACCCATTACAGTCTTTATACATCCGTAATAACGGTAAGAAAATGCTATTATTCTGACACTTTTACAAATTCATACATACCTCAGAAATAACACCATCGATTGTGCTCTGTGCTACTATGTGAATGCAAAATGGCTGTTAGTTTTCTTGGAAAAGGCATATTAAACAATAAGAGAAAATCCTACAAATTAAAAAAATGTAATCTGCACATTTTTCAAAATTGAAATGCAAAGAAAATAATACATAGATAATGTAAAAGTATTGCAGGTCCATGTTTTTGTCAGAAAGTGTGTATGTATTTTAATATTAATACAGAGCAGTGATCTAAATGTCACAATAATGTGCATTCATAAAGTTGTCTCTTGTATGAGCACGCATTTCCAAATTTTGTGAGTGCACTTTGTGGGCATGATGCTCTCTGCACATAATGCTCACAATATCACTTTTTGTGACTACATTCATTTAATTTGTCCCTTTAAATTTTACTGTGAAACTCACATCAATTGAGAATCACACATTGTGTATATTTAAACCAAAATATTTAACCAAACCATATAAAATCATCCAATGAAGGTCCGCTAGCTCAATGTTAACTTATAATGTGAAACGCCATAGACGGCCAAACAACAGCTACTTTAACACACACGGCGCAGCAACACATAAAGAGCATACAACAATATATTGCGGCACAGCATTGTACTGTGCTAAAGCCGGGCATCTCTAAATTCGGATTTGCCCGTTTACAGTAATCTCTCGTTTATCACAGGGCTTTATGTTTGAGACAAACCCCCCAATGGATGAAATCTACAAAGTAGTGACCGATTATTTATTGTATTATTTATTCATTCCTTTATTTTCCATCCCGCTTATCATCACTAGGGTCGCCGGCATGCTGGAGCTTTCATATACAGTATGAAATAAAATTTCAATAAGTGATACTTTACAGAGGTGCGGGTATTCTATTTGTCCACTTGAGGTCTCCATCCACATGCACACGCCAACAAAAAGGCGAATGTGCCCTGCTTGAGTGACATGAACAACAACCAAAGCGGACATGGTGTAAGTGAGCGATTTCCTGGCTAAACCATTAGGCAAAGTGCTTCACAGCGGCGTTTGCAGCACGAAACATCATGTGAAGTAGGACCGGCAGATTCTGCAGCTTCCCAGAGTTCTTTGCGATGCTCTTTTTAAGTATAGCACTGTAGTTGTAGGAAATCAAGTTAAACGTTGCTCTTTCCTTGCATTTGTTCCTGGCCATATTGGAATGAGTTGTGTGCATTAGCCATATGTTGGGCTCGGTTGGTATTTGTGAATTTATTTCATGAAATTCTGACTGCGGTTTGTCATGTTCACTGCATCACTAAAGAACTTGGCGAATGACCAAATGTACGAGTTGAACTTTTCTCAGTAAGGTTTCTGTATCTGCAAAGTAAAAGAGCCTCTTCTTCTATTCTACATCAAGTTGTGTAATTCCTGTGTCTCCCTAGAGATGGCGGCGGTGGTGGGCGAGGGAGGTTTGCGGACAGGTCTACTGAGACGTGAACCACATGGACTGACAGAGCCATCTTTAAAGTGCATTCCCCCTTTCGTGATGATCAACAATATTTTTAAGAGAATGCACCACGTGTTCATTGACTGTCTTTTTAAGGGTGTGTGCCATTGTCCAGGTCACATGCTTTGATTGGCTAAAACAAAATAAAAAGACTTGAGACTACTGCTACATGAGAGAACATTCAAGTTTATTACCTCTGTTGTCAAAAAACATATTTACATTGAGTGAAAACTGCAACATAATGAAAGTGCTATTGATGTATTCTGACCACACAAAACAAACATGACATCTATAGATTTTCTTAAATAAAACACACACACACAATAAAGTGACACATGGGGTGGGAACTGCGGCATAATTAAGTGCTTGTACATTTCTATCAAGTCCTACAGGCTTTGTGTCTACACAAACTAAATAATAACATTCAAATAAATTGCCAGCAAAGGACTGAAAATCTTGTCATGATGTCATCATTTCTGGATTTTGCACTAAAGATATGAATGTGCCAGCAGGTACGTTATAGGCCAGACAGCGCTAATTTTCGTGTACACTAAAACAAAACACAAGACGTTTACAAGAGGTCTCAGTGGGTCAGAAGGCACTTCTCACATGAGCACAGAAAATGGAAGGGGGGGGGGGGGTGCTAAAATCAATAACATTCCTGTAAACGGCGTCGGACAATTTCATTTTACATTTTCTGTTGTGATTTTACTAGGCTGCCTCATCAAGATAAATTTGTATTGTGTTGCATTTCTACCATTATTGGTAGTTGTTTTTTTTCCATATCCTTTGGGGAAAAAAATGTCAACAAAACTGCAAGATGAAAAAAAAAAAAAAAAGACTAAATCTACATCTTGTTAATTAATGTCATATCCACTGGGGAACACAATTTTTGTTGAGGTAGGTCCGACAGCTGTTTTAACTCATTTCTGGGTGTGGAATCCAATACTCAGTTTTTCTCTACCACATCAAGTTTTTGAACAAAGTGAGAATAAAGGAAATACATACCTATGTAGATAAAACACTAAGATGAGATAGTTACAAGCTTTGAAAACTAAAAAAAAAACAAAAACAGCATAAAATGAAATAGAACTTACAACGGTATGCGCATGGTTACAAGATTAAGAGAAAAGCCAGCACAGATCCTCTTGATTCCTACTATGCTAGCTTTCTGTTTGCAGATAGAGAGTACTGACCTATTATGAGCTGCACACACCTCTCCCCGCAATCTCAATTGTGACTGCACGAACAAGTTGTCACGTAGCTGTAGATGAGTCCAATTGTAATCACATGGCAAGTCTTACTTCAGCTAATCAGTGGGATTTTGCTTGACGTACTAGAAAAAAAACTGACTGCAATTTTGGAATCAGCATGCCAATTTTAGTTTTAATTAGGGAACAAGTCTAACTCAACAGAAGTTGTTGTTGTTTTTTTTCAAATTGCTCCCTAGTGCCTGAGCAAAAAGCTAAACTTATACTGGAACATTTTATATTATCATTAGTAAGATTTTAAAATTGAAATTATATAAGGGAGGAAAAAAACATTTCCAGTCGTGTTTTTAATATTTCTAATTAGCGTTTCTCATAAGTGGCGGCTAAAATAACTTTGAATAGGGGTAGGCAAACTTCATGCTGATTGGAAAAGAAAAACAAAGTTACAATCGATTCTAAAATATTTAAGACTTCACATTTTTATTTTAATAATAAAATAATTCTTAATTTTGATTAATTCGAAAGTATTTTATTCATATTTGTATTTATTATACATTAATGACACATTTTATGAGTAAATGGCGACTAAAAATAAATATGAGTAAAAAATAATATGAGTAAATGGCGACTAAAAATGTAAATGGCGACAAAAATGCATACATTTTAAGTAACACAGTTTAGGTGAAAAAGGCTAAATTAATGCAACAAATATTTCTCTTGAAAATGTAAATCGTCGGTGGTCCGGGAATATGATGCAACCCAAACTACAATCACAATAATAAATACCTCGCTAATAGTGTCACAATGGGGCATTAGTATATCGTAAATATAGTGTAATGAGTCTGATGTGTCAGCTTTAATAAGGTGTTCCGCTGGACGTTTCACCGCGATGTCGTATCATGTCGTCACAGACTGGTCATCATTATAGTAAATAAATCCTAACATGTCATGGAGGCAGAGCGACAAAAAGGGATAAGTGGCTTGAATGATGATTTGAGCCTCTACTTTGCCAAAATGAAAAAAGGACATTCATATAAACTCTGGTCTGGTGCCTTTAGTTTAAGACGCTACTTCTGCTGTCACACAACATACAAAACAAACCGGGAAGAGACGCCATAGAAATACACACAGTTGTACGTGGTGTCTACAGTGGAGCTCGGCTCCAAGTGTCCTCAGTCAAGTCCGCTGTCGTCATTGAAGCGGCCTCAGGCTGCAAGAGGCCGCTCGGCCACTAGAGGGCGACGACGCCTCTTCCTGACACCGCTTCCCTTCTTCCTCTTTCTCTTCCGCTTCCCGTCGGTGCTCGTGGGACAGGAAGTTGGGGAAGGTCTGCGCTCGAGGAATAAATGTCATCGGCATGCTACTCGCTGGGAGACACACAAAAAAAGAACAAGACAAGAGGGTCTGCTATGAGACGGCACCCCTGTTGGCCTAAGCCTAAGTAGGAGTTTGCTTTCACAACAAATTGGATGGAAAAACATTTTTCTTGACTCCAGAATTTTCAATAAATTGGGAACTACTTGTCGAGGTTTCATACAAGTGGGCCGAATGGACAGTTATGGCCGAGGTGGGCAAGGTATGGGCCGCGGGTCACATACGGTCCACTCCATTCTTTAGTGGGCTATTGTTTCACTAATTAAATTAATAATTTAAAAAAAAAAAAAAAAAGAGCATGAATTGTTAAAATAAACTTTTGGCACACACATTTTACATAAAACAAAATTTAGTAAAATAAACTACATACATATTTTTAATTTGGTTAAATAATTTACTAATTGTAATAATTTTAAATAAAGGTAATGGAAAATGAGCATGCTGCATTTGATTATTGAAAAACATTTCATCTAAAATACAAACATGTCAGTAAAATAAACTTAACTTTTAACGTTAAGTAATTATGAACTACAATTAAATTAATTGAAAATTCTAAACAAGAATGTATAATTGTTATGTTAAAATATATTTTTAGTTTGTTATTAAATATTACATTACATGTGAAATGATTAAATAATGTACTTAATTAAAATATTATTTTATACTATTTTTTAAATAATTAAAAAAATATAAAATAAATGAGAATTGATTATTTTATTAAAGAATTTACATCATATACTAAAATATTAGTCAAATGTTTTTTTACCTCTTCTATTTCATGAAGTAGTTTTAGTTTTCTTACTTGGTAAATTGATAATTAAATTATCCTTCAATATAATATATCCATCCATTTTCTGAGCCGCTTCTCCTCACTAGGGTCGCGGGCGTGCTGGAGCCTATCCCAGCTGTCATCGGGCAGGAGGCGGGGTACACCCTGAACTGGTTGCCAGCCAATCGCAGGGCACATACAAACAAACAACCATTCGCACTCACAGTCACGCCTACGGGCAATTTCGAGTCTCCAATTAATGCATGTTTTTTGGGATGTGGGAGGAAACCGGAGTGCCCGGAGAAAACCCACGCAGGCACGGGGAGAACATGCAAACTCCACACAGGCGGGGCTGGGATTGAACCCGGGTCCTCAGAGCATATATATATATATTATATATATATATATATATATATATATATATTATAAATCATATATAATTATGAATAAAAATAAGACAATTATTACTATTATTATTATTATTGTTATCCAAAAATTATTAGAAACAAACATACTGAGTAAATTCACACATATTTTTTTAACCTCACCTATGAATAACTTGGCCCGTTTTCAAAATCAAACGTTGCCCTTTAGCACAAACAATTGCCCACCCTGCTGTTCAGTGCCCTTTATGAAATATTCAATAGAGCATACTCATCATCTAAAGAACAAACAGGAAGTAGTGATCTATAATATCTATTTCCCCATTAAATTATGTTGCTGTCGAATAAAAAAGCATGTACAAGATTTCCATATATTGACGTTTATATCCAGTATGTTGGAGCTTGGAAGGGGGGTTTGTGTTTTCATGTTAATAACTTTAATAAAATAAAGTAAAAAGAATAAAATACATTCACTGTTACAATTAAGATTAATAATGATTTAAATTGTACATTTGTTGCAGTTAAGTTCTACTGTTGAAGCCTATATCATAGTATGCTAGTTTTTGTTTAGAATGCCACCTACTGGCCAGGTATGGCTACTGAACTTAGAGGTGTGCAGTCCTTGTAAGGGTCAAGGGTTAAAAGTAATATGGCTGCCTCAAGCCAGATATGTGTGTGGGTGTGGACTCAGGTCAAACAATAGACAGAGCATGGATGCAGGCCTCTCGGCAAGAAAAGCTTTTTCAAACTATTATTTTGACACTTGTTGCATTATTTTGGACTTTGAAAGATCAGTATTGTTTGTATATCATCAACTCATCAACCCCTCTGCCGTTCATAACCCGGTTCTTGACATCACCTGAACAAACAACTGGTGAGTGAATCCATTGAAGCGCTGCTGAGAGCCTTCTACCTTCTTTTGAAATTGAAACTTCAAAAATTTGGAGAAATGGCACAGACAAAGGGTGTCTCGAAAGTCACTATACTTATGCATCCCCTTTCAAAAAGAAATAAGGGAAATAAACCCCCCGATATTTTCGCTTTTGCTGTGATCCATGTCGCCGGTGGCATGATAAGTCTTATCACGCTGGCCCTTTGAGACCTGCTTCCTCGCTGTGAAATCTCCTGCTATCAGTCCCGCGTGATCAAACTAAGTGCTCCATTACAATGCTGAGCACAAGCAGAGAGAAAGCTGGGGAAAAAAATGTTCCATAACACAAACTGAAATATATATATATATATATATATATAGATAGATAAATTATATTTAAAAAAAAAAAAAAAAAAAAAAAGAAGGAGAGTGAACAAAAGACATGAGGATTTGGTTCAACTCAAGCTAAACTAATGAAAATTTTTACTCTTATCACATCTATTCTCAAGTAGTTTTCATTCTAAATGGCAAGCATATGTGATGGAGTTGTCAAGTCAAACACGGCCCTGCGCAGGCTCATTCAGGCTGAGAAATAAACAAGTGTGTGTGTTACCTTAATTAGTCCTCTGGACCTATTTAAAAGCAATCAGAGGATGACTCAGCAAATTGCCTGTGCTGATTGTATATTCGTCTTGTGTGCAGCGGTGCACCACTGCACAGCTGTTCTTGTCCAAAAGGATAGGGGACACTGCTGTCAAGTGGCAACCATGAACATTTCCGACTACAACAACACCAATGTGTTCTGAATAGTACAACGATATAATCTCGAACAGTGATTCCTTAAAATAGTGCCATATTAGTGTCACGGGAATATTGGTGCCATTGCCATGGGAGTCTAATTTCACTTAATTGCCTGAGCAATAACTTCAAATAATGCATCTTTGTTTAATCTACAGTATCTACAGACCATCCATAATTTGTAAAAACATAATTTGGTTTTACAGCTCATAAAACCCACAAAATCAGGAATTCAAAAAATTGGAATACTGTGAAGAAAGTTCAGTATGTTAAGTGATACATTTCACCTTAAAATAAATTTAAATTTCACGTTTTAACATGATTAGTTTCGCATTATAATGTGATGAGTTTCATATTTTAAAGTGATAAGTTTCGCGTTTGCATTCGGCAATTACTAGCTACTTAACTAAGCTTCTCTTCTATAATACTTAAAAATAAGGCGGAGTGTTTAAAAAGATTTAAGATTTAAAAAGGAAACGTACTTCCAAAGGGCTCCGCCAGTGACCTGGAATGGAAGGAATTGCTTTGTTTTGTTTAGCCGGGTGCCAAAATCCAACTTATCACATTTCAACATCATAACTTATCACGTTAAAATATGAAAGTGATCACGTTATAATGTGATACTGTATTTTTTTTTTTTGGGGGGGTGTGGCAACAATATGCTTCTGTAGTTTGCCGTGAGATTTTTGGCTCAATCAAGGTTTGGTTACACGGATCTAGAAAAGTTTGTACGGTTCCTGCTGCACGCTGAGCTGAATGAGTGCCGAATAGGCTCCATGGACCCAGCACTTCCAAGTGTAAAAATGAGCCATGACAGCAGGAAAAAGAAATAACAAGAGCATGGTAGTGACAAACTTGATGCGCTCACCTTGGTAACTGTAGAGATCTCCCACGCTGTTCTGCCGCGTGATGTGCTGCCAGTAAGCGCTGCGGGGCAGCGAGATGGACTTGCTGAGTGTCTCTGAAGAGCGCACCTGAAAGGAGACGGACAAGGAAGGCGTCACATGCTTCTAGTCGCTCGCTCACTCGCTGCAGGGGGGCTCGTGTTCCAGCAGACAAGGAACATGTGGCATATTGACAAGTCCTGTAGTGTGGTGGTACGACGTAATGGAGGATGCCAGGTCCAAGTGAACGGCCATATGGTCAAGACTCATCAAACATGAGGTAGGCTGACATCAAGAAAGAATAGTGACGATGGGGTGGAGGAGGGAAGCCGGAAGAAAAGTAAGGAGGGAGAGGATGACAGGTCTTGGGTAACAAATCAGCAATGTATCCATTCATTGGGCATTAGGTACATTAGAAACCCTATGCACTGCTTGTACATTGGGAATTGAAAACAGCACAACCAAAATACATTTTCATGCGTGCAAAATTGTTTGAAATTGCAGCCTCACTCCACTGGCTTCTTAAAAAAAAATAGAAAGTAAAAATCCACCCCCTCACCTATAAGGCACAAAATGATCAAGCGTCACGATACCTTAAACAGCTCGTGGTGCTCTACCGAGCAAAGAAGCTCACATTTAATTGTGGTTCCCTTTTGGCAATTAGGCTGCTGTCCTATGGACAAATCCTTCAGATTTGGTTTGGAAGGCTGACACTCTGCCACTGTTTAAGAACTGAAATCATTTCTCTTCGATGAAGCGTACGATCAGGGTTGATTCATACAGTAATCTTATTACTACTCCCAGACTTACTGTTCCAGGTGTTTGATGTTGAATGGACAGTAATTACATTAGGTCATTCTACTTCTGTGTGTTACTTTTCTGGGTGTCAGACATTTGAATGGACAAACTACCCATATGTCATTTGTCTGGTATTACCCTGTGTCTTGGTCCGGGCGTCGGACATTGATCGGTCGTTCTCCGTTTCGGCGCGGTTCCCGGTTGAACTGCTAAAGTGCTGAATGTTCTGTCACTTTCCGATTTCGACTATCGATGCTGTGTGTCACTAGTCTCTCTTACCCTTCCCAGGAATAGTATGCGGCCATGTTTCCAGAGGTGCATCGGTCGAGGCGGACAGCCGTTTCTCCCTTAGTGCGTTTTTCTTGCCTCCATCGCCTAGTACTTGCTCATGAGGCGTTCATTTGGTCACTTAATGATTGAGGAGTGTGGTTCTAGACCTGCACCATTTGTAAAGTGCCCAGCCCTTCTGTTGTGATTTGGTGCTACATCAATAACATTGAATTTAATATTATGGAAATTGGAATAGTGACTTTTTAATTGCTTGTACACAAATAATTGGGTCCCCGGAGTGGTGTGGTGAGGCGAATTTGTTTTTAGCGACATGTCCATGTGCTGCATACACACAATGTAACGTGTGAACCGCTGCCTCGACGAGTAAAAATGATTTTATTATTATTCTTTTTCTTCTCCGGGCTCTGCTCTCTCTGCCGAAGGGGTCGTCATGGCAATGAAGCCCGGACGTGCCGTTGGCCCAGAATTATATGGTTGCGGGATAGCCAGTTGTTTACTTGCACGAGTCAGGGTCAGCCCTTGAAAACAGGCCCGTTTCATCATCATCTCTTTTTTTTTTTTTTTTTTTAATATAAACACTTCTGTGACAAGGGTGAATGTTAAAAAGGTGTGTGTGATGTGAATTGCCTTTACATTAAAGTAAAGACCATTTTTATTGGTTTTATATCTTAATATTAAGATTGATACTGTAGATCGCTACAGTATATAGCTAACTAGCTAGATAGATCGCTAGATGGATGGATAGAATATTAGAAAGTCGTGTGCGAAGGCAGACGCAAAAATCATTTTAGCTTCGGTTGTGTATATTAGGAGCTTCTTTGAGCATCACGAAGGTATGAAGGTACCTGGCAGCTTTTCTCCATTTCCTCCATCATCCTCTCATGCTGCTGTGCAATGGCCAGAGTGGCCGAGTGGACGCGCTGGTAGATCATCTCTCCCTCTCGTGTCTGGAACGTGAACAAGCCCTCGCCTGTGTCGCACATCCTGTGCCCGGAACAAACGCACACACAGACACAAAGGAGAAGTAAACACCCTTTGACGGCGCTCGCTGTTCTGAGCACACGCTTGACTACACGCTTCCAGGGAGACGTGCTGATGTAAGGGCACGCGCACACGCATGCATGAGTACAATGAGTCAAGCCGTCGCCCGAAGGCCTGTGCAGCACATGATGATATCCTGGGAACTTAAAACATGCACTTTAGTTGGGAAGGTTTTTCCGACACTTCCTGAAGTACTTATTTTCTAGTCCAGAATCATAAACACATACACATAAGATATTTTTTTTCAAAAACTCACGTACCTTCCGGACTCAAATGTGAACCAGGTGGAGTCTCGGCCGTATCTGCGGAGTGAGCTCAGAGGCCACATGACGAGTTTCAGGCGCGCGTTGTGGATGTCCCACAGGTAGATGTTCTCATGGGTGATCTGCATGGTGCACTCCCCGTAGATGTCCAGGTTCGGGGTGGGCATTAGGTACACGTTGAAACGCTCTACAAATAAATATCAAGATGAGATTAAATAGTGAAACACAAAGGTTCAAAGTATTGTGAAACTCTGCGTAGTTCCTCTTTCTTCAGAAGCTGTGTGGTGTAATTGTCATGCATGGTGTTAACACTTTTCTAAGACCTTTCAAGAGTTTGGAAAGATGACGTGACACAGGCTAACTTTTTTTGTATGGTCGTGGGTTTGGCATGAGCGCAGATTGTGGTGAGGACAGCTGGTGCCGTGTTTGTACCATTTTAATCAATGACAGCATCATAAATTAGCATATTAAATTACTGATTGAAGATAATTTTGGGTTGGTGTCGTGTTGATGTGAGTGTACTATACTGACTTGATTGAAGCAGCGTTTGGGAGCTCGAGCAACATGGTGTTTTTGGGTACATATAAGGTCTCCACCTGAAAGGCTACATGTTTTATTTGAGTAATTTATGTAAAGTCTTGATATATAAAAAATGCATTCATCAAAACAAAAAAAATCCCATTAAAATATGCCGTTTCCCTCAAAGACACTACTCAGCAGTTGAAGAATTCCAATTTTTCAGGACCTTGGATTCCCATATTTGAACAAGTCAGAACATATTTACTCTCACCAAACACACTCAGATATTTCCTGCTTCGAAGATTTACTATCAGACGTAAATAATTCAAGTCACAAGAGCTGCATGAAATGCCTCTGCAGAATCCGCAACGGTAAACAGAGATCATTCACGGTTTGCGCAATGCACATTTTCATTCACTCCTGAAAATAAAACCCCTGTGTCTTGGCAAATAAACAAATATCAATCCTACATTAAAGTTAATACGTCTTTGGGGCGAGGCTTTGTTTAGATCTTAAGCGTTAGCATGAGAGACAAACGGATTAAGACAAAAGGATGAGTGATGGATTATTTGTCAGGGTCAGATGTGGAGCAGCCTTTAATCTTAAAAAAAAGACCGCCCTTATCGGAGTTAACCCGCCGATTTTCATACGGATATTTACTGTAACTATGACTTTATTATTGTGACTACGAGACTGTTCCGACTTGGGTTACGCTGGTCTCGAAACTTTGTCTTCCACCGAGAGGACTCCCAGTATGCGTCTCAAATAGAAAGTGCGCCCAATTATATGACTGGTACCACGTTTGAAAATCCAACTTTATCCGATTACAATTAATATAGTGTTGCACGAATTCCCTTCCAGTCTTTCCAGAGAGTCGTGCACGCCCCCCTCCCTCTTCCACCCCATTTAACTGTCAGAGGCAGTGGGTGCTTCTCAATAATCTAAATGGGTTCTCACTAATGACACTCAATGACTCCAAAATAAGCCATGTGGATAGAAAATAGCGATGTCATAGCACTGTGTATTTTTAGGCTACTGTGATCTAATGATGGTCTCCTGCAGCTTGAAACATGACCGCAGGCCCTCGCCTTTTGACTTACCCGCTCACTCATGGCGCTACAAACTTAGCAGCCTGCTGCGACTTTACGGAATGTGTTGTCACAGCGATAGCACTATCGTGCGTAGCATTGAACTATGACTTAAATTATAAGAAAATGAAATGATCACATGTCGACGCTGGTATTTACATGCACTTTTAATGATTTGCTTGTTGCCTTTCCCTCTTTTCAAACGACATAAGCGAATGAGCTCCATTCCATTTCCTGTGAGCGGAATATGTTGGGGAGCAGCACATTTATTTCACACAGCTTTAGGAGCGTAATCTCATCCATCTCAGTGACAAGCTTCATTATGAGGGAGGCCAGTGATGCACAGCACTTCGCATTAGGGCCTGGAACAGAGCCCTGACCGCAGCCTGCGACCTGTGCACCCACGCAGATACATGCTCATGTTTCCCACAATACATCTCAAGTTGAACCAACAGCTACGAATGTAAAAACACGGCAGGTATTGACAAAAAAGGCTCCTCGTTAGCCAGCCCTAATTGAACAGCGGCAGCTTTACTCTACGCAGACATGAGTGCGGGCTGAGGGAAGAAGACTGACCCGGAACTGCTGTCCGCGTGAGCGGGGACTAATTGGGCACTCACCGTTCTGTTCCCGCTGCACCCC